>NC_143396.1:184896371-185197332 GCF_052110815.1 Crocodylus siamensis
TGCAGGTTACAGCTGTGACAAAACACAAGTGCACAGCTGTTAACAGCATAGGCAATGGAAGGGGGGGGGAGGGCTAACCGGGCTTAGCCTCCCCGAATGTGGGGTAGTGGTAGGGCTGCAAGGCAGCCTGGCTGCAGGCTTTTGGAGGCTGCAGCAGGGGTAGGGAGAGACTGGGTCTGGGACTAGGGCAGGCACTGCACAGCCAGTGGGGCATAGGACTAAGCTGCAAGTGACTCATCCAGGGGGCACGGCTCCTGCTTCTACATTCACCCTGGGAGGCATGGGGGTGTGTGTGCCCCGGATCTGCATGGGGCAGGTTGGGCTGCTGCTCACTGTGGGCTGGCCGGGCTCTTCCCGGTGCAGGGGGTGGAGCTGGGCCAGGCTGCACTCAGAGTCCATGGTGGCGACACTGGGAGTGGGGCTACAGGGGAGGGGGGTGCTGCAGCCACCCCAAAATTCACCGTAGCTCCTGTGGCAGGCCAGTAGGGGGTGCTTCTGCATTGACCCACCTGCCTCACTGCACCTGACCACCTTCAAGGCTCCAAGTGCCTCCTTGGGGGGACCTCTCATCCAGCCGACCCCCTTCCTGGGCACACCCACAAGCCTGGGGGTAATGCTGCTATACCACCCAGTGTCTGGACTGATCTTGGCCCTGTGCCCCCTGAGAAACACAGGCCTAGTAGTCCTTGAGGGTACTTGACCCACTGTAAGAACTTGGGGTCCTTTCTCAGTCTGAAGCACAAATAGTGGTCTCCCTTAGTCAGCTGGACCAAGGGGACCACAAGGCATAATCTAGACCCTCTCCCAATCAGTCTCCCACACTAGGTAAAGAGGAGAACTGTATTGGTTACAAGGAGTAGGCTTAGAATAGGGTACAGGGTAAAATAATATTAGAGAAATACCTTAGAGCAAACAGTGGCATAATAGCTTTTAATTACAAATCTGTATTACTGCAAGTTAGATCTCAAGTAGTTTACTCACAAGTATCATCCAGAGGCAGATGGAGATTTCCTCTGGAAGCAAGCAGTTCACTGACCATGAGTTTCAAGAGACAGAGCGAGTTTCAGATGGTCCAGCTTTTCCGAGAGTCCTCTTCATGGCTGCTGCTGCTCCTCCTCCTGGACAGTCTTTAACTTATATAGACATTATGATTTCATTTACCTGATCCAATGAAGGCCAGCAGCTGTTGGCTGCCAGCCAACCAATTTGAAATGCATCACTGGTTGCTGCGTAGGCTGGCAGGGTCCCTAGCCCCCTCCCAGTCATGATAACTTTGCTTAGAACAAGAGGGAATTTAAGCCCTCCAATCCAGGTGTGCAAGGCCAGTCACATAGGCAGAGGGAGCAGGTTTCCCCCTCCCTCAGGAATGTATCCAGCTCAGGTTACAACTCATGGTAACCTGAAGCTGATAGAGCCAGAGGTGTTTGCCCTCTGCAGTGACCATGGTAACCAAATTGTCAGATAGGTCATCAGCCTGATAGCGGAGTTTAGGGAGAGACAGAGATGGCCACATCTCCTGCTCCCAGTGCTGCTGCCTGCCCCAAGCACAGCTTGGCCCAGCTCCCGCCCTTGCCAAGAAGAGCCCAGTGCCAGCCTGCCCCCAGCCCAGAGCAGAAGGAGCTCAGTCGAGGGGGGGGTTCAGCCCCCCCTGGAGGGCAGGGCAGGTGTATTACAGTCCCGCCCAAGCACAACACCCTTAAGCACTAGCTGGGGAGCCTCAAGAATGATCTGCTTCTAGTGCCTTTTCCCCCTCACATTGTAAAAACAGCCAGCACTGACAGAGAGCACTGGCCATTGCTATGGGAGCCTTGCTACAGGCTCCCAGTCCACAGCTAGATTCCTTTCTACCCTGAAACCAACAGTGAACTTCTGTTTGGTCTGGGGTAATGTTGTAACTCAGAATGCTTTGCAAAAATTGTTCTGAGTTACAGCTGGGAGCTGCACTGCTGTCTGTGCCAAAAAGTGTATCAGTTGGGGAGTCTGTTGTTATTTCTCATCTTGTGGGTTGCTCGTCTCTAATTAAGTTGCTCTGAGCCTTCCCGAATAGGGTGAGGGATAAATCTAAATAACATACTACTATTCTTTCACTAGAATACAACAAAAATTGATTTGCCAAAAGTCTGTTTTCAGGTCAAGATCTGCATTGTCAGGCAAGTTTAATGCATTAAGCCATCACAAGAGATGCTCCACATTTTTTGTAAAACTCAGGCAAAATTCACTGGTTGTTCAAGTTCAGAATCTGCAGAACTGTTTTACTTCACAGAACATTTGTCAATATCTACAGACAATTCTCAGCACTTCAGTTTTGTTTTGTGCTCAGCATTTGAGGTCTTCATTCATACACTGGGAATTTCTGTTCTGCATTTGGTCTGGTATGGCACTGCCAGGAATAGTCAATCCACAATACAACAACTAGATTACTGATTCTGAACTTTCCAAAAAGAAAAGTGTTGTCAAAGGGCTCCCACAATGCTTATGCACCACCACAGCCCTGCCTGCTCACCCCTTTGGGTTCTAGCCTAGGGACCTCTGTTAAGCATTAGGGAACTGCTCCTTTATTTTCCTTGTGAATATTCTAAGGTTTTTGTTTTGTTTTTTTTACCTTTACTAGTTAGCTTTCTTTCCCCTTCTCACTGCTGTTTCCAGACCTCCTCTTATTGTTTCTGAAGACTCTTCATGGCACTAATCCAACCTGCCACCTGCTGCCCCATCTCTGCTTGGGCTGCAGGCATCTGTAGCAGCTGTTTGGAAGTGGCTGTTGGTCACAGGCAGGAGCCTCCTCATGGACCCTCCCTGGGCTGCAGCCACATGGCTAATCCACACCTCTCTGTGAAAAGCAGTGTTTCTGCAGAAGCGATGTCCACCCATTCCAAGACATCTGCATCTATCTGGAAGCCACATGCAGCTTGTAGTCCCCTGTAGCTGCCTCTACCACTGAAGTATGCCAGTGAATGTCAGTGGAGGGCCCAAGAGGAGGTGGGTATATACCACTGGCCCAACCATCCACTGTGGAGTGGGGCCATGGAGGGGAGACCCCACAGCATGTGGCCTGTGTGGAGCATGGCCCGGGGACTACACAGCACTGCCATATGCAGCCCCCAGCCTTGCCAAAGTTGGACAGCCCTCACTTGGAAGATAATCAACTCAACCTCTTGATAGATATTTGGCCTCTGTTACTGATGAAGTACAGTACAGAGCCTTCTTTTCCCTCATGTTCCTGGAATAAGAGTGCATCCACAGCAGAGGCATGGTGACCTCCTGCAGCACCGAGGGCAGAATAGTAAGCACTGGAGCATATGGTAGAAGAAAGGGAGTCTTTTCTATAGTAACATAGACATAGGCTTATTACAGCTGAGGAGTAGGTTTGCTGCACAACTGTTGCTCCAGTGGCACCAGAATGCTCCCTCTGGCTAGGCTTTCCTATACAGGCACAGGCCCACACCATCCAGCCATAGAAGCTCTGTACCCTGCAGCATATTGGGGGGGAAAGGGAGAGAGCAGGGTGGACCCCCTAGGATTTTTGCCAGGGGAGATACAGCTCTGCTCCCCACATAGATAGGTGTACCCGCCGGGCTTTGCTCACTCCTGAGGGTAAAACGGATGTTCTTTCACCTCGTCACAGCCCCGCTCTCGCCTGCCATGTCTTGTTGGATCGCCAATGGGGGGGAGTCATCTGACAGGTTCTCTTTGCCTGGGTCCACCCGACGGTCGTACATGGGGCTCCAACCACCCCTGCACCCCGGCCTTACGCCACCTTCTGGAGCTGGCCCTGAGGAAGTGGCATGGGGTTCCCCCTGCTACTGCCTTCCTTTGCCCCTTTCCTCTATACTCAGGGGGTTGAGCCTCTATCGTTATGGATCTGGCTCCAGACCCTCAGTCCTTAGGATCTATACTTCTAAATGGGCTTGGGCATCCTCAGTCCCCGCGGCGGCCCCGCTCCGATCTGGCTTCTCCTTATGGGCTCTTGCTGCCCTACCACGCCCCGAGTGCACCTGGCTCCGGTGGGTCCTCTGCAGTGACTTTCTTTTACCGCGCTCCAGTCCCACCGCCTCCTGTCTGCCGCCGACTCCTGGACGCTGCCGCCGGCTCCTTCACTCTGGCTCCTCCAGCTCTGGCTCCTCGTCCCTCCTCGGACGCCGCAGGGCCTCCCCTTCCTCCTCCTCCATCAGCGGATTTCCCTCTTCAGGGCCATCCGCCCCAATCTTTGCAGCTGCCGCCGCTTTTATCTTCGCCGGCCGGCGTTCTCCGCTGACATCACCAGCCAGCCGCAGCTGTATAAAGAGCCAGCTCACAAGCTGCGCGGCTTTCCCCGGAACATTGATTCCTGCTGCTGGTAAGTTTTCAGGGTCACCCCAGCCCCCGGGACATAATCCCCCCCACCAGCTGCCTTGTGGCGGTTCCCCCAATCGTGCATGTTCGTTACCTGTGTTTTCCTGCCAGGTCAGTACCTCTTGTCGTCTTGTGTCTGGAGCCTGCTCTTTGTAACACCTGGACAAGAAATCCGCAGTGACATTAGCTTTCCCTGGGCGATATAAGATATAGAACTTAAACAGTTGAAGAGCCAAGGCCCACTGTGTAACGTGTGCATTCTCTACCTTTGCTGCATTAAGCCATTTCAATGGCGCGTGATCCGTTACTAAGGTAAATGCTCTGCCAAGGAGATAATATCTAAAATACTCAACCACCCATTTGATCGCCAGGCATTCTCTTTCAATTGCCACGTACCTGGTTTCTGCGGGCAATAATTTGCGGCTGGCATATGCCACCAGCCGATCTACTCCAGCGTCACACTGGGTCAATACTGCTCCTATCGCTACCTCAGATGTGTCGGTCTGCAATGAGAATGGTTTTTTAAAGTCAGGGGTGTGTATAATCACCTCCTCACACAGTGCACGTTTCAAAGCTCGAAAACTTTGTAACCGAGCTTCTGTCCACTGTACCCCCCCTTTTGGTGGGCCCTTTAGCGCTTTGGACAGAGGTGCGGACACTTCCACAAACTTGGGCACAAACCTTCAATAATAGTTTATGAGCCCTAGGAAGGACCGTAACTGTTTCATCATTTGGGGAGCTTGAAATGAACGAATGGCCTGGACCTTGTCCTGTAACGGTCGCACGGTTCCCTGTCCCACAAGAAACCCCAGGTACTTTGTATACTTGTGGGCGATCGCACACTTCCGGGGACATGCTGTCAGGCCTGCCCCCTTTATCTCCTGTAAGACGGCCCGTAAAGCTTGCAGGTGTTGGTCCCAAGTTTGCGTGAAAATGACTATATCGTCGATATATGCTGCAGCATATCACTCACGAGGTGCCAGGAGTTGTTCCATTAGCCTTTGGAACGTGGCTGCCACACCGTGCAACCCAAATGGCATTTTTATAAACTCATATAACCCCCAAGGGGTCGCGAACGCGGTCTTGGGGCAGTTCCCAGGTCTCAGGGGGATTTGCCAATACCCCTTGGCCAAGTCTAAGGTCGTGATATATCGTGCAGCTCCAATTCGTTCTACTAGCTCAACTACTCATGGCATAGGGAAGGCATCGAATGTTGCTACATTGTTCAATTTGCGGAAATCCACACAGAGGCGTAGAGACCCATCTGTTTTTTGGATAGGAAGTAGAGCGCTCCTCCAGGGGCTCCGTGATGGCCGTATTACCCCTAATGTCAGCATCTTCTCAACCTCGGCCTTCACTTCTTCATTTCAGTGATATGGCAGTGGCTGCCATTGATCTCGTACCACCACCCCCGGCTGGGTATGGATGGTGTAATGTGTGCCTTGTACCCATCCGGGTTCCTCAGAGAACACATCCTTGAACTCCTTTAGAACCCTCTCTACTTCCACCCACTGTGATGGCTCCAAGTCCCCATTCACTTGGATCGTTCCCGTATCCTTACTATCCTTGATATTCCGCTCCTCTTCTTTTCCGTTGAAGGTCAACCAGCCCTCCGGTTGCCGCCACTCTCTCAATAAATTAATATGATAGATCTGCTTCGGTTTCAAATGTTCCGGGCGGTAGACTTCATAGTCCACAGGCCCCACTTGCCTTATAATCTTGAACGGCCCCTGCCACTGCATTAACACCTTACTAGTGGAGGAAGGCAATAGGACTAACACCTTCTGTCCTGGCAGGAATTGTCTCTCCTTCGCACAAGTGTCGTACCTGACTTTTTGCTGTTGTTGGGCTTGCTTCAGGTTCCCTACCGCCAATTCTCATGCCGTCTGCACCTGTTGCTGAAATGCCTGTTGGTATTTCGACCAATCTGGGACGGTCTCCGGGCCTTGTACCCACTCCTCCTTAAGGATTTTCAGAAGCCCCCGGGGCTGATGCCCCAGCACCAACTCAAATGGGGAATATCCTAGGGACTCTGATGGGGCATCTCGCAATACAAATAGAACCAGCAGTAGCAACAAGTCCCAATGTCATGGGTCCCCTTGAATGCACCATCTCAGCACTCTCTTCATCATCCCGTTTAGCCGCTCAACTAACCCATTCGTTTGCGGATGGTACACTGACGTTTTGAGCTGGTGGATTCGTAACGTCTGAGAGACTCCCCGCAACACCCCCGACATGAAATTCCGTCCCTGGTCCGTAAGGATCTCCTGGGGAATCCCCACGTGGGATATCCACTTCACCAATTCTTCCACAATACGCGGCGCTGTCACTGACCTCAGGGGTATGGCCTCGGGATACCACATAGCATAATCCACAAAAACTAGGATAAACTGGTAACCATTGCTGCTTCGCGGTAAGGGCCCTACCACATCCATCGCTATGTGCGAGAAGGGTTGATCTATAATGGGCATGGGTTGGAGAGGGGCACGGGGAGGTCTATCTTCCTGGGTTTTCTGGCACACCGGGCATTTGGTGCACCGCTGCGCAATGTCATCCCCCAGTTTCGGCCAATAAAACCACTGCGCGATTTTGTCCAAGGTCCGCTCCCAACCCAGATGTCCCCCCATGGGCGTGGCATGGGCCAGGCACCACACCACCCGTCTACATGCCCGAGGCACCACCAGTTGGACCCGCTGTAACCATCCCCCCCTGCCTGGGGTTATCCGATAGAGAAGGCAATGTCTCACCTCAAGGTGGCTTGCAGCATCCGCCGTTGTCGATGCTCACTGGTCCCCCTCCGTCGCTCTGTTCCACAGTTCCTGCAACTCTAGATCTCTTCTCTGGGCTTCGCGGAACTGAGGTCCACTGGTGGTATCTCTCCATTCTTCCCCGGAACCATCCTCCTCCTCCATCAGCTTGGTCTGACTACCCACATCTCCCAGCCAAACTTCCCGAGACTTCCACTTCCGACGTGCCACTTCCACGTCTCGCACCCTGTCTAACACCTCGTACAAAGGGACCCAGTCCCAGCCCAGCAGCATCTCTCATGCGAGGCGTGGTGCTAACCTGACCACTAGCTGTCCTTGGTGCTCCATCACCTTCACCTGGACCCTAACCCGGCATAGGACTTGGGTGTCCCCGTGAAGGCAGGACACCCTCACCGAATCCTCCTGCCCAACGTCACCACCTGACCACAGGTCAGCCCGAATTACCGACTGGGCACAACCTGATCTAACACAGCCCGCACCGCTCAGCCTTCTACCCATGCCTGCACCATGGGGCGCTCCCACACGGGGCTCTCCTTCGCCGCCCCGAAGCTGCAGTCCATCGACTCTCCCCTACTCCAATCTCTAGGGAATTCCTTTGTCCCCTTGGACATCCCCAGTGTATCACCTTTCCCCAAACCACGCATGGGACACTCACACACAAAGTGACCCCCTTTCCCACAACGATAGCACACCATATCGTGGCTTTGAGATCAATATCTTGTCTGCCTACTCTCAATGTCTCTCGCTGCCAGCATGCCCCCTGCAATTCCCCTCTCTTCCCGGGGGTAGCACCATTCCGAGGTCACAAAGACTTCCGCCACCTTTAAGGCCTCTCCGCATGTCATCGGAGCATGTTGCCGGACCCATTGCTGGGTTCGGTCATCTAAATCATTAACGAACTGCTCCAGGATGATCTTGTCCACCAAAGTCGCCATCGTACAAGCTGATAAGTTGACCCACTTTCCAAACAGATCACGTAGCCTTTGAAGGAGTACCTGAGGTCTCCTTTCTTCCGGCGCCTTGCGAGCTCGGAAGAGCCACCGGAAGTGTTCTGGGCTCAACTCCAGGCGGTACAGTATTGCTGCTTTCACCGCCCCATAATCTTGGGCCTCTTCCCAATTTAGGGACCTGTACGCCGCCTGGGCCTAGCCTACTAGCAGCGCCCCCAGTTGACTGGCCCACAGCCATTTATCCAAGCCCATCACAACGGCGTGCCATTCGAACGCCTCTATGAAAGTGTCCGGGTCATCCTCCGCAGACATCTCCGGCATCCCCAAGGTTGCTGAACCCTGCTGGGCCAGCCACCTCTGTTGTGACCCCACAATTTGGGTTAAGGACTGCAGGTTCTGGGCCATCAAATCAGCGGGGCCCATTTCGGATGCCTGCATCTCAGGTATCCCAAACCCCCAATTCCCGGCCAACGCACCAGAATCTGTACCCGCAGGGCTTTGCTCACTCCTGAGGGCAAAACGGATGTTCTTTCACCTCATTACCACCCCGCTCTTGCCTGCCACATCTTGATGGATCGCCAATGGAGGGGAGTCATCTGACAGGTTCTCTTTGCCCGGGTCCACCCAACAGTCGTACATGGGGCTCCAACCACCCCTGCACCCCGGCCTTACGCCACCTTCTGAAGCTGGCCCTGAGGAAGTGGCATGGAGCTCCCCCTGCTACTGCCTTCCTTTGCCCCTTTCCCCTATACTCAGGGGGTTGAGCCTCTATAGTTATGGATCTGGCTCCAGACCCTCAGTCCTTAGGATCTATACTTCTAAATGGGCTTGGGCATCCGCAGTCCCCGCGGCGGCCCCGCTCCGATCTGGCTTCTCCTTATGGGCTCTCGCTGCCCTACCAGGCCCTGAGTGCACCTGGCTCCGGCAGGTCCTCTGCGGTGACTTTCTTTCGCTGCACTCCAGTCCCACCACCTCCTGTCTGCCGCCGACTCCCAGACGCTGCCACCGGCTCCTTCCCTCTGGCTCCTCCAGCTCTGGCTCCTCGTCCCTCCTCGGATGCTGCAGGGCCTCCCCTTCTTCCTCCTCCATCGGCAGATTTCCCTCTTCAGGGCCACCTGCCCCGATCTTTGCAGCTGCCGCCGCTTTTATCTTCGCCGGCTGGCGTTCTCCGTTGACATCACCGGCTGACCGCAGCTGTATAAAGAGCCAGGTCACAAGCCACGCGGCTTTCCCCAGAACATCGATTCCTGCTGCTGGTAAGTTTTCGGGGTCACCCCAGCCCCCGGGACAATAGGCTTGGCATGGGAATCCTGTAGCCAGTGTGCAGTGAGCCTGTCTGTCAGCTGCAGCAGCCTCATGGCATGGGCTCCCCAGGAGCGGTCTCTGATGCCCTATAATCACCCAGAATCATATCTAGGGAGGGTGACTTCATAGCAAAAACTTTTAGGAGGGAAAGGATGATTCTGCCATCCCCTCTAAGCACAGCTGTCTGTGCTGTAAATTGCTTTGGGAGGTCACGTTACTCTCATATTTGATTCCTTTGGAGGCTTTTTCGTATTCAGGGATCCAGCCCCTTTCTGACAAGAAAATTTTGGTCTTTTTCATGATGGAAGAAAGGAAAGCATAGAATTGAGCATCCTACAGAGGCCTTCAAGACCAAAGGAAGTGGGGAAAAAAGAAAAGGAACAAAGCTCACAAACTTCTGAGCAGTCTCATAGGACCAGTACTTTGCTCAATAAAGACCTGACCTGACAATTCCCTAAGAGGTATCCAAAATAAGGTATTCATTAGACATATTCTCCCTATCTCATGGTCTCCACAACAGGTCAACCTGTACTTTTAAAGTTTCTTCAAAAACCTGGTACCCCCTGTGACAGCTAAAATGTGTGCCTGTGTGATAAAAGTGCTTGCTGATGGCTCTGCAAAGATTAGACCAAGTGTTTTTCTGTATTTGTTTAGCTATTAAGCTATATGTTGTTACTAAAAGCCCAATTAAAGTTTAAGATTTAGTGAAGCCTTGTATAAAGTAAGGCCTAGTAAATTTAGCAAAGCCTAGAAGTAGTACGGCCCTGTGGTGCAGTTAAAATTACCTTATCAAAGGAAGGCAAGGTTTGTACTGCTATTGGTCAGTCTAAGGACAGTTGAAGTAAAAGGAATCTGGGTGGTCATATGCTATCAGTACCCTTTAGAAGCTATAAGTTAGCTGGAATATCTGGAAACCATTCAGAAGGAAGGTACAGCTCTATGAAAAGGATTAGTTAGCTTGCCTGGATCAGTGAGACCATGGACCTCGAGGAGCCCAAGAACTGAATTCCAGGGTCCTTCCCGGTACCTCTCAGACTGTGCTGTTCAGGGACGCCTGACTTCACTGAACTTTGTAGAAAGAGAAACTTGCTGTGCATCAGGCATCAGAGGGCACTGTCAATAAGTTGCCAACGTGAACTGTTGTTTTCTGTCATTGTTTGTCTTGTTACTACGCGTAGTTGTGTTTTTGTTAAGTCAATAAACCTTTGTTACCTTTCTACCCCTGACCATACTCTCAATCCCGAACGCTCCACAGGCGGCTGGGGCATAAATTGGCCTCACGAACAGGATTGAGAGGCTCTGGTCTGGAGAGAAAGGTTGGAATGAAGGGAGCTGCATGGGCCCCATTCATGGCTTTGCTTAAGGAAGTGACAGGGATGGAGAATCCCAGGTGGGATAAGGATAGGTTGAGACCTGCCTGGAGTGACTCGGGAACTGTACCTGATCATTGGGCTAGGTTTGCTGCTGCTGGCCAGGGTAAACCCAGGAAGGGATGCTTGTCATGGCTGCTGGCCACATGCCTGTGGTTAGGGGCCAAAGAGAATGCCCAGCTCTGGGAAGAGGTCACCCAGCTGAGTAAGGAGTTAGAAGACATGAGAGATTCTAACAGCATGGCGTGCAGAGCTGCACAGAGCTGCTTGGAAACATTAGAACAGAGGGAAGGAAAAATTATGACCACATGCATGGCCGCTTCCCTCCAGAAGAGAGTGCAGTTAGCACAGGCTGTGGAACCATCCTTCCACAAGTGTCCGTATAGAGATAAACCAGAAGTTGAGCTCTGGAAAGATCAAAAGAGTAAAATTGCTGGAGAGGAGGAGACTGATGATGAACCTGGTGTTGAAACACCCCCATATGTTCCTGCCCAGAGGGAGGAACCTAGCCAGGCCTTCCCTGCCCTGAGAGAGAAACTCAGCCAAGTTTTTCCCATGGTAATAACTTGTTCAAGGCCACAAGGAGAGAATCTCCTAACAGAGCTGCATTCCTTTACCCATGTGGAAATTAAAAATATTCAAAAGCAGCAGAAGTGCAAGCCAGTAGAGCCAGTAATAGACTGGCTAGTTCAAATGTATGGTAAAGAAGCCTCTGTTATGTCTGTAAGTAAAGCCAAAGGAGCCCAAATTTCTCTGTGCCCTGAGCTCCAGTTAAATCAGTCTGCAGGAGGTGATGAAAATGTTACTTTGTTTTCTGCTGTGCTCCAAATCACTACAGCCAATTATGGTAATATGAAAGAAGAACTTAACCCTGCCCCTCAGGCATGGACCAATTTAGCTGTCTGCTGCTTGTATCTGTTAGCACTGACTGAAATCATTCATACAGGAGTCTGGATTCACATGCCAGATGCAGAAATCATGATAGCACCATTGTGGAGGAGGTTTTGCCAACAAGCACCAACAGAGTACACCTCAGCCCTGCTGGCCTTAGAGCCAGAGGTGGCGAATCACCCGGTAAGAGATGTGATCCAGCAATTAGTGCAGCTTCTACCCATTTTGCAGAAGATAAGGCTTACCAAGCCAATGAAAACTGCTGAGGCCATGGCAGTGGCCTCAGCGAAAGATAAAACCCCTGACACCCGCCCCCTTCCCTCCCCCGAATTGTTAAGAAAAGCTGGGAAAGGCTTGTCCAAGACTCCACAGGCAAAAATGTGGAAAGACTTATTAGCTGCCTGTTTCAATAAAGTGCAAATCAATAATCTGCCCACTTATGTCTTGCAAGGGCTGTGGGCTAAACACTGTACCAAAAGGGCAAGACCAAAAGCAGAGCCTTTTGTACCACCAACAGTGTCACCGGAGAGATTCTCTGCTCTGAGGGCAAAACTCAACATTTTCCCAGGCAGGGCCACCAGCCTTTACCCTGCCTGATCATCTGGCCTAGGGAGTCCGGCCAGCCCAACCCCGAAAGGAAGGAGCCACAAGGGGGGCAGTGGCGGGCCGAAGACCAGTATCTGAAGTTAATATTGGCTCCTTAATTCAAATACCTGTACAAATTCAATTAAGTAAAAGTGAAAAGTCAATTAATATGCTATTAAACATGGGTACCCAGATTTGTATTTTAAATTCTACAGATTAGAAGGGAGAAAAAGGAACCCCTTATCAAGTAATTGAAGTTGGAGTCCCCAGATGACCAGAACATCTGGTCCGAGCAACCTTAATTACCTAATGGCTCTAAGCTAACGACGGCAGCAGTGATTGCACAAGCCAAATAGAGAGCGGCAACTGACTATTGACTTTTAAATTTTGAATGCTAATACTAACCCCTTGACGGCTGACATCCCATCACTGAATGCCTTAACAGAAAGCATCCAGTGTTATAAGCCTGCACAGATAGAATCCATTAATATCAAAAACATGTTGCGACAGTACGTGTTTGTAACCGTAAAAGTTATCACAAGAATAACCTTCACCTGCACCTCAGCAAGAGCTACAGCCCAGGACACTTGTGCAGCACTGAAAACTCTGCTAGCTGTGTATCCACCACCTATAAAACTACAGAGCAATAATGGCCCTCATTTGTGCAATCATCTTGTGTATGACTAGACTACAAAACATAGCATGTTATAGACATATCGCATCCCATACCATCCGCAGTCTAACGGATTAGTAAAGCGAGCCAATGGCATCCTCAAATGCAATTTGTGGTTGGCCGCTGGCCCAGCTCTTAAAAACTAGGACTTGCACCTGGATCGAGCTATCAGTTGGGCCAGTAATCAACCCCATCTGGAAAGTAGCACTATGCAACAGGCCTTTGAACTGGGTGGTCCTTGCGAGCCAGCAGTAGAGCAACCTAGGGATGGTGACCCAGGAAAGCTCCAGGCAGAGAGTAGTAGTGAGGCATCCTCAAGAAAATAAATGGGAGGGGACACTATTAGCAAAAGGTATGCACAAACCATAGTGAGTATTTAAGTCAAATTCACCTAACGGGAGCCAAGCTCCTTGTTATCTTGTTCCTACAGGTTAAATCGTTCCACAAGTGCAGCCATAACCATTCCTAATTGATCCTGCCACTGAAGACAAGTACTGCTTTGTCACTAGTCTAAATCGACTGGCACCATGAAGTAGTGAACTGTTATGAATGTACTCTTTTTATTAATGCCTTATTATGTTTCCTAGATAAGGCATGTCTACTATCCTTATTACCCAGATATTAATGAACTTTCTTCTGAAGACCTCAATGAATGGCCTGACCCTGAAGAGCATCCCCCAGAAACAAATTTAGATAACCTTCATGTGGTCCAGCTGCAGTATCCATACTGGAAGAAACCCACCACCCCAGAGCAAGTGAAGTCCTGGTCTCTGAGTAGAAAAAACAAGATAGTTGACTGGCAAGGTGGTAACTGTCAGTGCACCTGTGGCACCAGTTATTATCTTGGGTTCATTCCCTACCTGAAAGCTAGAACGGCTAACTGTAGGAGGGGAGGTAATTGTTCTGCTTGTTTGGGAGTTTGTTGTTACATACCCCGTTGAACTCAATGCCCCTGAGTTTGTGTCCCCAGTAGTGCATTTTGCATCTGTTCAGCCTCTCGAGCCACTGCGTTTATGGGAAAATCTTCCCCCTCCCATTCCTATAGCTGACAACGCTGTCCAGCAATGGTATAAAACCCACCAGGTGGAAGAGCACATTACAGGTTGAAACAAAGTTATTACATGGTTTGTGAATTATACCTATACAGAGGCATGGTGGAATAGTACCCACATTAATACAATCAGAAGGAGGCTGTATCCGCAAGTCTCCACCACTTATCCTCATCCTTTTATACCAGTGGGGCTCCTAAAGCAAATCAGTGCTATGAATCTGCCAGGACAGTGCCGTTTCATTAACCCAATACAGCATCATCCCCATGAGCGACAGTGGAAGCTGTTTCGCTCTCTGGGAGGTGAAGCATGGTTACAAGCTCCCAAATGAGAAAGGATAAATGTGATCTGTAAGAAAATGGGGTGTTCACTACTATCTCTAGCCATTCCCCCATGGGAGGCCCTGACACTGCCTGTGTATAACTCCACACCCTGGTGGAGGTCACAAGTTAAAATCCCAACCCTCCTAAATGCTTCATTGTTCACTGCCTGAGTATTGTTCAGACCAGAACAATGGTATGTCCAAGCTACTTTTCCAAAGTGTTCAGCAGGAGCCTGAGTAACTGAAGGATTGCTTAAATGGGAATGGCCAGTTATTTTCTGTTCCATAAGTGTACTTAAGTCCCGCAGACAAAGAGATACTCCAGGTTATCTTTGGGACAAACTTAACTCAGCTATAAATATATGAAACTTGGATAAATCCCAGAAAAACACTGAAGAAGTAGCCAATCTCCAACAGGCGGTAGGACTGCTCACTAAAGAAGGCATGCTCAAAGGAAAAATGTTAAAGCATGCTGACAAATTACTAACTAATGTAGAATTAGAGACAACCCATCTTGCCCAAGTCATAAGGAACACTGCTTTTAAAGCAAACAAAAATCAAACTTCAAGTACTGCTTGTGCACAACTTCAGTTATCATTAAATATGCATTTTTCCCAGGTAATAAACAACGTTAAAAATTAAGAATGCCCCCCTGGTTTAGAGCATCATGGGATGCCTGCAACATTTAAAGAAAAATACCCCTATCAAAGTACCTGGATTACCACTTGGGAAGAAAAGAAATTGTTCATTCCTGGTGCAGGGGGTAAAAGATGGAAACTGGACCACTGCTTATTTGCTAAACATAGGGCTAGGAGAAGGATGCCTTTTGGACTGGAATCTCCATCACCCCATATGGGAAAGTTACTCCCGATGGCCCTCTGTATGTAGCACAGTCCCCCTTAGTTCAAATTAGTAGCACCTTAATTGGATTAGGGACCCAATGGAAAGGCTGGCTTCTCAGCCCACCTAACATTACCTGCGTATACAAGTTACCTAATGTGTCATATGTAACAATAGGGTAACGTGTTTGTTGGGAAGGACCAGGTCATTTGCTGCATGAAAATGGTACCACCTTGACTTTGTGCAATTCGTGTTCCTAAAAGTGGAGCTGTTGCTCTACTGCAATTAAGTAACCGTACTATTGCCCCAAAATGGCCAGAGATTTCCTCTGAGACTATATCTTTCAACTTTACAATACACACTTCATGGGTATCAGATGTAGACATACCATCCTTAAAAAACTGGAATAAAGTGAAAAATAAGCTGCAAAGCCTTAGGGCAGAAGCTTGGCAAGGCACTCAGTTGGCTCTCCTTGCTCGAGAGGGTGGGCGAATCATCAGTGTAGCTGACAATATGCCTGAGACATGTAAATGGCATGATGTAATCTGTACTATTCGTGTGTCACCAAGTATCACCTCAACTACGTGGCTAACCATCTCGAGCATCATAGTATTCTGCACTGCCCTAGTGGCAACAGTGTTGTATATGAATCTTGTAGAGTTAAAGCAAGGCTTTGTAATGCTAGAAGCGAGGCCATTTCTTTGTCCTTTCGCCTCCATTTCATAAAAGTGGACACAGCACTTACGAGATGGCGTGAAGGGAAAAGGGGTACTGTGTGAGAGTTACTGTGTAAGGGTTACTAATAAGATATGAAACTAGCTGAATCCAATCAACAAGGGAATCTCATCAACAGGAGAACCTTGAATGTCAGGCATGATTTGTTTTTGTTAAATAAAGAAACATCTTGAAACAAAATACAGAGGGCATGTAATTCACGAGAGTTAAACTTCGGTGTTCATGCCCACAGTGCTGCTTGATTGGACAGAATTGTGATTTAGTTAATAGATGATTGGGAGCACAAGCTAATCATGAACTAACGCTTATGCACTTAGAAAGCATAAAAAAGTATTATAACTAGTAGGCGGGATCCCTCTCTGTAGAGGTACCTCGCTCAAGCAAATAAAGATTCTGTATTTGACTTTGGATACTTCCTCTGCATGATCATTGCCCCAGCCTAGAGCGAACCGCATGTAGCTTTAAGAGTGTAATTCGTAACAACAGCTAAATAGTGTTTTAACCATTGTTGTCATAAATCTGTTTGTGCTATGCAAGTTAAATTTATAGATCCCCCCCCCGTTTCCCAATGTAGCGCATGTGGCTTTAGCATCTCAATTGTAACTATCATAGTGCTTCAGCAAGCAAGGGGTGGAGTGTGACAGCTGAAAGGTGTGCCTATATGATAAAGGTGCTTGCTGAAGGCTCTATGAAGATTAGACCAAGTGTTTTTCTGTATTTGTTTAGCTATTAAGCTATATGTTGTTGCTAAAAGCCTAATTAAAGTTTAAGATGTAGTAAGGCCTTGTATATTTAGCAAAGCCTAGAAGTAGTAAGTCCCTGTGGTGCACTTAAAATTACCTCATCAAAGGAATACAAGGTTTGTACTGCTATTGGTCAGTATGAGGACAGTTAAAGTAAAAGGAATCTGAGTGGTCGTACATTATCAGTACCCTTCAAAAGATATAAATTAGCTGGAATATCTGAAAACCATTCAGAAGGAAGATACAGCTCTGTGAAAAGGATTAGTCAGCTGTTGCCTGGATCAGTGGGCCTGTGAACCTTGAGGAGCCCAAGAACTGAATTCCAGGGTCCTTCCCGGTACCTCTCGGACTGTGCTGATCAGGGACGCCATATTTCACTGAACTTTGTGGAAAGAGAAACTTGCTGTGCATCAGGCATCAGAGGGGATTGCTGATAAGTTGCCAACGTGAACTGTTGTTTTCTGTCATTGTTTGTCTTTTTACTACACGTAGTTGTGTTTTTGTTAAGTCAATAAACCTTTCTTACCTTTCTACCCCCGACCATACTCTCAATCCCAAACCCTCTGCAGGCAGCTAGAACACCCCCATTCTGTTCCATCTGCAGTATTTTAAATGAGTTGTTTCTAAGTGGCTGCTTGGTCACAGCTGGGAAAGGTTATGGGGTCTTCATTAACCCTTTCCAGACTGCTGCCAAGTGTCATTGCAGGTAGGCTGTAAAATAAAAAGAAGCTATATGTGGAAATGGCATATTTCTTTCCCAAAAATAATACAGAGGGCAAAACTGTTTTTCTTACTTTAAATTCAGTAGTCCTGGGAATACTGCTTTCTTGCAAAATGTTGTCAGAAATTTTATGCTAAACTCTTTGGGGGGAAGAAGGGGCATGATACTATTTTCCTGTTTTTGATGTTGCCTAGAAATGGGTCCTTGGTCCACTACTGGGGCTTTTGGGTACCACCACAGAAATCATGATCATGATACATACATACATAATAGATATAGGTGTTATATGTATTAATTATATACACATACCTGAACTTCTGAACGTGTGTGTGTGTGTGTGTGTGTGTGTGTGTGTGTGATCTTGTTTACAACAACCTTGCTGGGTATTGTGGGTCAGGAGTGAGAAGGCAGCAGCAGAGCTGGGGTGGGGCTGTGGGTTCAGTGAAGGGAAGGGTATGGGCATACCACTGCCCACCCCTCAATGATATACAGGTTTCCCTCATTTTATGCAGGTTCTCTATGTGCAAATTTGCTCTTATGCGATGACCCTTTTTATATTAAAAACTTCTTATATGCGAGGTAAAGTCACTCATGCCACTGGTGTGGTGGAAGCCCACAGACAGCTGTTTTGTGCAGTGTATTGTGGGAGTGACATGCACCAAAATATAATCTCCTGTGTGGATCTGTGCTCCTTGCTTATTGTCTGCAGCACATGTTTCTGTAGTTGCCATCCCCAGTATGGTAACATTCACATACCAAAATTGTATTGTAAAAGTAGTAGAAATGGGTCTGGGGGTCAGTACAGTAGAGGTCTTGGAATGTATCCTTATTTGTTACATTGTAAAATGGGTTCCCTTTATATGAATTCAAGACATGCACCATTTTCAAGGAACGCATATATAGCATAAAGTAAGGGAAACCTGTATCCCTGTCCCTACTACCCCACCCCTTTATGCCACACAGGTGTCCTATTTTTTGAAACTGGAAATACGCAACCTTAACATACATTTAACATACATTTACACGTGCACATGCTTACTGAGCAGTAAACCTCGCTAATCACAAGTAAATTTGCTACCTACAAATGCAAGTAGAAAATTTAATTTTATTAGTAATGGCACATTAGCACTTGTGTAGATACCAGACCAGGAGCAAAACTGCTCCCAATGAGCCACCAAGGCGTGGGAGACTGCTCCTACCCCAGGAGCTGCCTGCTGCTGGGGCGGGCTTTGCCACCAGAGCATGGACAGAGCTTACTTCTCCCTACCCCAGCAGCAGGGAGTTCCAAGCTCCTTGCTCTGAGATTGTGAGAGGGATGTTGGGAAATCTTTATCTCCTAGCACCAGCTCTATGGTCACAGGGCCAGTACTGGAAGATCCTTATCTTCCAGCCCAAACTCCACAGTCATGTGGTTCAGGCTGGGAGATCCTTATCTCCCAGCACCAGGTCCATGGTCAAGGGACCAGCACTGGGAGATCCTTATCTCCCAGCACCAGGTCCATGGTCAAGGGACCAGCACTGGGAGATCCTTATCGCCAGGCCATGATCACCAGCCTGTTACCCCCACTTATGTTTGCACTTGCAGGGCTAAGCAGAGAACAAGCTATCTTGCCTGTGCTCCACCAAGCTCCATGTGCACAGAGCTGGCTGGGGAACAGGTTTCCCAGCCAGCTCTGTGCTCATGGAGCTGAGTGGAGAACAAGCTCCCCAGATCCACCCCACAATTGCAGAGCAGGGGCTGGGAACTATCCTGATCAGGGGTAAGTCCTAGCCCTGTTCCCCAATCATGTGTTTGAGGCACAGGGCTTGGAAAGAGCTGCAGGGGTGGGGTAAGTCCCAGCCTCCTGCTGGCTGCCCCATTGGCAGATTGGTGCAGGGGGCTGGGACTTGTCCCTCCCCTGCAGCTCTTTCCAAGTTCCCTGCCTCTGACTGGGAAGTCCGGGCTAGAAGTTCCCTGCTGGCAGGGCAAGAGGAAATTTTTCCTGTGCTGGCAGCAGGCAGCCCCGAGGGGCAAGGTATAAAGTTGCAGCCTGGTGCTCCCTTCCAGCCCCTGGGCTAGCACCCAGGTGGGAGCATAGAGCTCCCCCCTGTTGGCAGCAGGGGCCCATAGCAGGGTCCCAGGAAGCCAGAGCAGTTTGCTGCCATTAACAGCAAATCTTCTCCCACTTCCCTGCATGTGTAGACACCTGCCTGGGAGCGTTTAGTCATGAATAACTTACTCATGAGTAAACTGATCCTGGACCAAATGCAGGTGTAGACACGCCCAGAGTGTCTCCTCATATAGAACTGTTCAGTACATACCACAATAGTGCCTAAAAGTTTCTTCAGTACTAATAAGTGAAGTGTAAATAGGATCACGATACAGCTATTGCATGGTAAGAATATTGTGTTGTTTGTTTGGAGTAGAGTATTCTCATTGTAGTCAATATTGTTTCATAGTATGGAAAAAAATCATTTTTGGGGAAACAACTGAGAGATGGGTCCAGATAGCTTTATCTTTCTAAGATAAAGAACTGGCTAGTTGTTAGAATCAAGGAATAAGACCCCTCATGATATCGTTGACAAACAAGGATTTCTTTTGTTATTTTATTTTGAATAAAATGTGATTTTTTTTGAGATTTGTATTTTGTAGACGAAAATATATGTGAATGGCTCAGAGCAAAATTAAATCTGTTACATGAAAGTATTTTTTGAAATTCAGCATTTTTATAAAGTTCTTCTACAGCACAGTATTAAAATTCCTTAGAATCATTAAATTCTTAAGAAACTAATGCTAAGTATATAAAAAAAACCAAAATAACCACTGGATGCTTCTGAAAAAATGTTAGTGTATGTTAAATCCTGTAAAGATAAGCAGTTTTAACACTGATAGCAAATTAGCTGTAACAAAATAAGTCTTCCTGTTGTTTATTAGAAGTTGTAAGAATGACATGTACAGTGTATAAAAAATTAACAACAAAAACTTAATGTGAACTTAATTTTAACAAAACTTCTTTGGATTTTCTGCACCGAAGCATCTTTTCTACACTTTATAATGCTATGCTAGACTTCTACATTTTAGGTTCCTAAATTTAAACATCACATGTTACTGGTAGCTTTATATCTTAAAATTAAAGACATTGGAATTTTACTGGCTTTAGATGGCAAAAATTTGGGGCACGGGTTTTTTTCGTTTGCTTGTTTTTTACTTGCCTTTTTGTACTAATGAAAATTAGTTTCTTTATATCAATTTATTAGTTGTTGGTTGCAAGATCACAAACAAAATTACTTTTTACACACTGACATTACCTTAGTTACAAAGACTTTTCATTTACAGTTTCTCTTTTTAAAATGTACATAAAAGCAAATGGAATGTTCCTCCTTTTCCTGATGCATATCACTCCAAACATTTTTAAAATTAAAGTTAAATGTAAAATTAATTCCCCTAAAGAACCAGTACAAGTGTCACTTCAAATCTGGTGCACTTTAAAAAGGCAAATATTTTAATTCTTATATAAAATGCATCTCCATAATGGCAGAAATGTGTTTCCATTTAGTAAATGTTTATGTTTTCAGGTTATGTCATACTATTTATATGTTGGATACATCTACCATTAACTAATTTAGATGAACTAAAAATGTATCTCTCCTATACCCTACATATATGACATAATGCTTTCAGTCTATGATGTAAAATACATTAGAAAAAGCATACTTATTATCAGGGAATATTATATACACTTAGCAATATTGAAAATGTTTTCCTGATAAAAAGGTCTATAATTTCACTTCTCACAGTGCCTCATTTTGCAATAGCAATGGGATTTAAAATGAATATCCTTCTAACATTTTCCAAACATTCTCCCTTCCAAAGCATCCAATATGCTTTCATTACTGCAATGCATTCAAGATATTACTGTCTGATCAGCATATGTACGAGATATATAAGACAGTAATGGGTGACTGACAAAGAATAGATTAAACCTCCAGAAATAAAATATAAAACGTTATTCCTCTTAATGTCTCTCTCAAAGGAAATAACTTTCCTTTTTACATTGGCACTTATCACAATAGCTCTTGAGATAACTCCTCAGAAGTGAACATTAAGACGATTTAAAAACGGATGATACAAAGCTATTCTTTAGAAATTTAAGATAATCCAAAATGCATACTTTTCTTTTATATCTATATATAGATACATATATATAAAATATATCTATATATAGATATAGCATAGATAGAACAATGATACAATTCAGTGAATTGGGTAAGTATATTTTCTAAGGATAAAAGACATATAAAAAGCTTTATTATACTGGGAATAACTGATTATTTTCCAAAATTGGGCTCACTGGCTTCTTTAACGTTGTTTCAGGACCATTGGCAAGAACAGTCTGTAGGTTCTTGGATTCCATAGCTGACCCAGGTGGAGTTGCCACTGCAGTATAATTGCACAGTTCGCCTTTGTAGCCCAAGTTCCCTGCAGCATTTGCAAAACCTTGCATACGTGTTGATGTTGTAGTTATAAATGCTAGCAGAAGGGCATTTTCCATCGCATGAAACAATGTTTACCTGGTAATAAATAGGAAGAATGGTACATTTAAATTTATGGACCATATGATAACTGGACCAAATTAACACAGATGATAACATCTGAGATTCGTTAACCTGCATGTCTACCCATGTCATATATGACATCACCTGCTCATTGTGACCCTCTGTTGCCTGCAGTGGACAGACAAAACAATCTCTACCTGAAAGAATGAATGAACGCTGAACTGATGTCAACTCCATGATGACACACAAGCCTGTGGCAGAACACTTTAATTTACCTGGTTATTCCCTCACTGACCTCAGGGTAGCTGTTCTTAGACAGTCAACCTCTAAAACCCAATTTGAATGGGAAATTGCAGAACAAGAAATCATCTACACGCTGGACTGTGTTAAGTATGGTTTAAACAGGGACCATGGATTCTTATACTGTTACCTGGATTAGCTTTTGTGATCCTTTGTTCATATTGTTTCCTTGCTTGTTGCCTCTCCCAGCACTGGATCCCTCCATGCTCCCCCTCCCTTTCTACCTTTGTATTCAAGTCATTCTCTCCATTTTATACACTAGTTTGTGCATATCCTTTCATAGCACGTGATGAAGTGAGGTTCATCTTATGAAAGTCTGTATCTACCCTGCTTTCCACTACATTGAAATTAAAAGACTTAGACATAAGGTTTTTAAAGAGGTCTATAAGAGTGTGGCACTCAGATCTCATTGAAATTCACTTGAAACTGGATGGCCAACTATATTAGGCCCCTTTGAAAATTTCCAATTCAGGAGGGGAAAGCAGGGAGGGATGGGGGGTTAGCTCTCAATGACATTCCTAGCTAGGTCTAAATTTGATCTCACTAAGGTTAATGAGAACTCTTCTCTTGATTTCAATGAGACTAGGTTTTAATTGTTCAGAGTGTGCCTACACTGAACAATGCAGTGTTGTGTAGTGATACACAAGCCAGAACATGCTAGCTTAGGTACAAAAAGCAGTGTAGCAGCCTTGGCCTAATAAATATAATATACCCTGCTTCTCAGCAGAGCTAACTAGGATAGGTAGAGGCCCATGCTGACACAGCTATACTGCTTCTGTATGCATAACCAGCTCAGGTTTCTCTGCACAGGACTATACTGTAGTATACCCAGTTCCAACAAAAGGAATTCTACACTTGAGCTTCAAGTATTCATCATGCTGGCAGCACGCACAGGGGTCAGCCCAGGCCTCAGGAGGTGGCATAAGGCGGTGGAGAGGCTGACTGGTAGGCCTGTACAAAGTGGTTAGTATTTGCCTTGGATTTATCCAATTCAAGGGACAGTGATTTGATCAGGTGATTTGAATCACTGTCCCAAACTGATTCGAACGAATCTAATTGGGAGATTTGGCTGCCACCGAATTGGCCGAATTGCCAAATTGAACAGGCCCCATCCCTTGTCCACTCTCCCAGCCCCATCAATGGCTGCCCCTGGCCCCAGCATCCTGGCACTTTAAAAAAAAAAAAAAAAAAAAAAAAAAAAAAAAAGAAAAAGAAAAAAGCCCCACACTCATCGGCTCCTGCCAGGTGGGAGAGTGATCTCTGCTGCCCCCCACTGCATGGGGGGGGCTTTGCCATGAGCCCCCAATGTCCGCTGAAGCACCTAGTGAGTGCAGGGCTTTTTTTTTTGCTTTTTTTTTTAGTGCTGGGATGCTGGGGCCAGGCAGGGCAGCCATTGACAGGGCTGGGAGAGCAGGCAGGGAGTATTCGGGGGGCTGGGGAAGCAGGCAGGGGATAGGGGCTGGCAGAAGTCCCCCCATGGTCCTCTCCTCCATCCCTCCTTTCCCCTGCTCCCTACTTACACCAGCACAGAGCCTGGTTCCAGCTCCCTGTGGCAGCAAGCAGGGACTGCCCTAATCTCCAAATCTTCTCTGAATCTATTCAGAGTCTTCAAATTGATTTAGACCTTTTTATTGATTTCCTGATTCAGTTCGGATTTAGAGATTTGGCAACTGAATCAGGCCGAATCTCCTCCGAATCGAATCAGCAACTGAGGCTTCACATAGCCCTACTGACTGGGGCACAAGGGTGGCCAAAGAGCAGAGCCGTGTGGCTAAGAGGCAGGCAGGGGTCTGGCCCCCAGCTGCCTGGGTACAACGTATGCCCAGGTCAGTGTTTACACATGCATTTAGGTGCAGTTATTTTTGCCACTGTAAGATAATAGTGTCCCCAGCAGTAGTGTTTTATGGCAGCAAAAATTAGCTTGCTGCAATCTAATAGCATTGCATGTAAAACTTTGAAACTTTACACTGAAATTTCCGCAGCAAATTAGTCTACTTGCACAGTTAAGCACACATGTAGATGCACCCAGTAACAATGAAACTTTTTTCTCTCTTAGTTTTTTCCCCCTCCTTTCATTATAAGAATTGACAATAGTTATTTACTTACTGGTGTATTACTTCTGCAGTCATTCTTGCGGATAGTCATCCTAACAGTCACCTTTTTACAGAATTTCCCATCTTCCTTGCCTGTAAAGCATGCATTAATTGAAAAAAATATCAGCTATAAATTCTAAACACTTCAGAAAATGACACTGCTCCATGTTTTATGGAGAAAAGAGATACAAAGGAAGAAAATAAATGGAATACCCCCATGTATAGCAAAACTTTTTTGATAAAGCTATAAACAGTTGATTGCATTTCAGTTCTGTCTTGTGTAGTTTTCTGTGTATTTCATGCAATAATGACAATATTTGCTATCTTCTCATATAGTCAGTTATATTTCTAAATTGTTTACTCTATGCAAATATTTAAGGGAGACATCCACATAACTTGAACTACAGCAAAACTTGACACCCTGAAAACATTATCTATGTTAAAAAAAGAAGCTGAACTTAAATAACTATTCCTAGGAAACACCTGTTGGTTGCATATTCAAATTAATTTCCTGAATTAAATTAACAAGTGGTTATATTTCATCAAGACAGGTCATGATATTAGGACTTGCCAGCTACCTATGGGTTAAGGGAGTTTTGCATCTTTGTTGCATACAGCAAGAAAAATATATCAGGAAAAAATGTTTCAATCTAATTTTATTAGTACTCTTATAAAAAATTGTTCAGAAAAGCAGATACATAGCATATGAATAAAATATAAATTCTGTATTTTTTTTAATAAAAAGGGAGGGTTACATATAATTTAAGGTAACAATACTGAATATTGAAGGATATTTAAGATAGACAAAATGAAGAGGTGATTAGAGAAGGCAAAGAATACAGTCTTTTGGTGAAAGAAAGGATCCTCTTTCTGGTGGAGAAACCACATTGTAATGAAGATCTACAAGAGAAATCAAAAGTCCATTACATTAGGGCTTCCCAAAACTGTCCACTTATATATCAATAGAACTTTTCTTCCTACAAGTTCAGAGTTTTTTACAAAAGATAGAAGCAGCAGGGAATTTTTTGATACCTTTTATTAGACCAACTGTATATTTGGCGAGTTATTGGATAAGCTTTCAGGAAATGAACCACTGGACAACCAATTGCTCTCTTAACCATATAGTCCAATAAAAGAGATCACAAAAAATCCTTGCTTCTCATATATTTCTGGGACCATCACGGCTGCAACACACAAAACTAACTTACAGATATTATTAGACCCAGAGAAACAAAGGCAATGGAAGTCAAATTGTTTTCCCTAAAACCAAAGTAGCAGTATGCCCTGTCCCCTGCTACAGGTGTTGGAAAATGCTGCTTCTCTAAGGGCACATCTACATGTGCTGATTTAAGGTGTATTAGCCATTTTTAAGGCACAGTAAGGTTGCAGGTCTATACATGTATGCCCTTAATGCACCTTAAATATGGCAATTTTAGGCTATTTGTGCCTAAAGGTGATACCGGCAAAAGCAGGTATCAAATTTAGGCGTGAATAGATAAGCACATTAAACACACATGTAGACTCACTAAGGCTTATTAATGCTGTGTATGCCAACTGACCTGGGACTAACTTTAGTCTCAAGTCAGTCCACACACTATATTAATGTGCCTTACAGTGTGTACGTGTAGACACGTTCCTAAATTGCCTTAATGCCTTAATGTATATTAGGAAAATGATCATTAAGTTTAGGCACACATAAAAGCACATGTAGACCAATGAAGAGCAAATTTTAAGTTTTTGGCAAAATGACTCCAAGGGCAAGCAAAGGCAACAAACAAAGAAAAGATTAAACAAATTAAAAATATATATCTTACCACATTTCTTGTTTATTTTTCCAGAGAAGTAACTCCTGGCCAGAATGAAAAGCCCTGTTCCACTCTGCTTCTGTTGCTACATTGTATACGATTCATGAGATGGGAAAATCTTCAGGTGTAGTTATACTTCGTGCTCGCTAATGTGCAAGTGTGTCATTATAAGAAAAAAAGTCCTACATGCAGGATATTTGCATGAAAATGTTTTCTTGTCAAGTGACTTTAGTAATGCTTATATCTTGGCATACATATTTTTGTCTTAGAAAATATGCTATACTTATGCTATATACAGAACATGACATTAACACGTATGTCATTAATATGAGTGGCAGCATACCACATTAATGTCAGGACCTGAATGTAATTAATTTTGCGTACTTTCTGTTTTGCCGAAGCAGAATTTTCTCATTGTTTGGGCACCTTCCATAGACAGCTGGTACAAAAGCATTAATGTCCAAATTCTGCTTTAAATTACACTGGCAGTACAGACTTGAGTAACAATGCAGATTTCAATGGATTTTTTCAGGTTTACACCCATATAAATTAAAAGAGATTTTGCCTCTCAGTGGGTGCATCTACACATGCCTATTAGTACTATTATTGCTCCAGAGTTTATTGCTGCTAGGCATGCATCTGCATGCATGCCTTGAAGTACAGTATGTTGAGCTCAGTCTGCTAGTCTGGGACTGCTCCTCCCAACTCAAAGTGCTGCTGAGGGGCTGGCTGGGGCATGAAGGTGATTTAGTGAGGAACTAGCTGGCAGGCAGTCCCTGCACTGAAGTACACCTGTGCCAGCCAGAGCAGCATCTACATGTGTGCTGCTGCAGAGTTTTTTTACTTCACAGTAGAACAGTACTTGTACTTTCAAGTGTATAGTATAGTACTATTCTGCTGCAGCACAGATTTAATCTACTCTGGTTTAACAGGGGTGGATGTATAGACATCAAGATGTTTACTGTGCAGCTAATTAGTCAATTGTGCAGTAAACATCTCATGTAGACATACCCAGCGATTACTATGTATATACTTGCACCATTTGCTGTGCACCAAGGTCCTATCATACCTCCATAAAATTAATGCAATAAAAGACGGCATTTATACCATGTGTTGTAAGGCAAAGAACTATGATTAATTTGTTATAGTTTATCTCCTGTGATAAATTCATGAGAGTGACTTTCAGCATA
Source organism: Crocodylus siamensis (assembly GCF_052110815.1). Classification (NCBI taxonomy): domain Eukaryota; kingdom Metazoa; phylum Chordata; order Crocodylia; family Crocodylidae; genus Crocodylus; species Crocodylus siamensis. The sequence continues at coordinate 184,923,577 of NC_143396.1, forward strand.
CATTGTGGGTTTTGAAAGGCTTGAAAATATGAGATGCTTCTTGCAAATGCTGTTGAAAGCAGAACTATCTATCTATACACAACAGCACTAAAGTGTTATTAACAATAAGCTTTAAAAAGCAAAGCAATTAGTCTCTATATTCTACACATGCAGAAAACTAAATACTATGCAAACGCTTACTACCAACAGTACATTGTTGGTTAACAACAATGCACTGCCCATAGAGTGCACAATGAAAAAGAAACATGAGCCATTCTGAACAATGAGCAATTAATACTACATTGAAGCTTTTGAACACAATTTGATGATGTGAGACCTGATGCTCCTATCAGGGAGTACATTGTTGGAAATCAACAATGATGCTAGTTGACTTGTTCCTACTGATTTCCAAGAAAATGTACCTGTATTACAGTTAGCACTAGCTGTAGGAATGACTGGATTAACAGGGAATGGGAGCAACAATGACATTCCAGAACCTGGTAAGAATATTACAGATTGAGCATGTTACACATGAAACAAGAGTCTCTCTATCAGTATTCAACATTTTATATTTAGACTGATGCCTCTTTCAAAACAGAAATTTAAAAGAGGAAATCAACTCAAAATTCCATTGCATTATCCTTGAAACACTTAGATATTAAATATAAAATATATAAAATTACTAGAAAATGATAGTAAGGACAGGAGAAACTCATACATATTGGTTGAAATGATATAGCATAGCTATGGCCTATTCCATCTTAAATACACTAGTTTTCCCCTGATTCGCAGTTCCATTGGAAATTAATTATTTCTGATTTCCAAAGTTATAAATGAGAGGTAAATACAGGCCCATAAATTTGTGCTGGGCCTAATTTTGTGTTGGAAGTATTGTTTTTGCAAATTCCCAAGTCATTTTGTGTAATTCCTGGAAATTTTATTACTGAGCAATACTCTACAGTTTGAGTACAAAGTCCAAAGAGAAAATCACAGTGGCTTCTTACTACAGGGCTTTTCAAATAAAGAAAAGATATTTGTGGCCTTATTCAGAACATATTTCTATGCACTAATTATTGATCACTACAATTGCTTGTATTCTAATTGGGGTGTGTGATTCATGCAGTAAGTGTCTGAACTATAAACAGATATATATGGCATCTTTATATATTTATTTTTATCTCCTGAAAAACATGCATATATATTTCACATTGTATATGAACAATTCAAACATCATTTAATTATTTAGTGGATGCATCCTGTTTTGCAATATCATACCCAGAATTAATAAATTCATTTTGCATAAACTAAAAAAAGTTTGAATTTTTGTTTCTAATTTTTGTAGTTTATTTTATTTTATTGTACCTGACAGACAAAGAGTAATATGATTTTTTGTTGTCCTGAGGGACAGTTTGTCTAGTCCATGACTTATAAGAGGGACAAGGGCACTCAAGAATAATATCAGAGGAGGCTGGAGAGCTGGAAAGACTTAACAGAATACTTAGCTAGGAAGAACATGGGCTTTCAAACAAGAAACAAGCGTTGAAAGAATTCAGGTACAGAAAGAAGAATGACCAATCAGGACAAAAGACCCTAAAATGCTTGGTTATCTTCCCCTACTTATCAGAGATAAAGGAGAAATATATATAGTTCCCTCCCATTAGCCTTAATCACCCCTATGCCCCAAAAGTAATTCTTAAACAAAATCATGAGAAACACTCGTGCTGGCTACCCATCTTTCCTTGTAGCTGGTATGGCAGCTGGTCACCCCAGTACAAGAAGAGAGGAAGACTGCACATGGACAGTTGCTAAGGCAAGTAAGAAAATCTCCAGCCCTAGAGCATAAAGACCTCTGTCTCTCTCATCTATGGAGTGAGTATATGGAAGCTTCACCGGCCTTCACCAATGATCTTCAGAGCTGCTTAGACCATTATGCCACCTGCTTATGTAGAGGCCTGGGAAATGTGCATCTCTTATACCAGATATAGTTTCTAATGGGATTATTTATAATATATCTGCAGTATTATTCGTTTATATTGTATAATTGTGCACATTTATGAATGACTCAAATATGGTGATCTATGGGGAACATGTGAGCCAATTTTGTCATTACATGGAATCCGTCTGTTGAAAAGGGTGAAAGCACATTCTTTTGTGACTGGAGTCAAGGCTAGAATAAACTGTATTTAACTAATATCTTATAAAATACCAAGTCACCAGATTTTTGCCCTTTTTACCAGCAAGTCTCCACCATCTCATATAATAACCCTTCATTAAAATGATATAGTAAGTAATTATAAAGGAAGAGATACAATGTTTAAGACGACTTAAAAAAAAAACCCTGAAGCATTTTGAACAATGCTTATATATTTTGAAGGAAACATATTCATGTTTATTGTGAGATATCCTATGTCCCTTAAAACTTAAACCAATGGTACAAAGAGATGTTCCTATCTTAGAAATCACTAACATGAGTTTTCTCTCTATTTTGAAGAGTAAACTGTTTCTGTTGGTTCAAACCATTAAAGTTCCCCGGTTCCCTGGAACGTATAATAAAATAATGAAAGAATCTATAGTAAAATGAGGTCTTTTATTTCCTCTGGTTAAAGTTCAGTGACCTAATAATAACTCCTATAAGAATATTAGATTTTGTAATCCTTCTTTAGTCTTTGTATGTGCGAAATACTATACGTACATTACTATTTTGACTATCTAAATTATTATTTAAAACTGTCATGTACTGTGATCTTCAACACCACTCATAGAGAATTATCTCCATTATTACAGATGAGAAGATTGTGATTAAGAAGACAAAGGCTATTTCTTTGCAACTCTTGCTCAGGGTCAGTTGTACAATCAGTAGATCACTAGTGTAACTAAAGCCCCTATTATAAGTTAGTCTTAAAATGCGATTAACCAGTTGGTCATATCTTTAAGTTGTCACCTGGCCATGCATTAAAGCAATTAAAGGTGGCATGAAACAAGGAATAAGCTACAAAGTTACTCCACAAAAAAGTGCAATAACTAACTTTGTGTTTGGTTCCTAAGACCACGTTAATTGCCAGTCTAGCCAGGGGTGTCCCCTTGGCTGGGAGCCGCATCAGCTTATGGTGCTTCCAGCCACAGGGGTGCACCATATAGCCCCACAGCTCCTGCCGTTGGGAGTCCTGTCAGCTGATTGGCTTGCAGCCACAGGGGAACATCATGTGCTCCCACAGTTGGGAATCCCAGCTGTGGGAGTGCATGGTTGCCCTCCCCACAGCTGCAAGCTCCACTACCATGATCCTGGGCTCCCCCTGCACCAACAGTAAAGTGTGATGGGATCTGATGCTTAATGCCACAGTCATGCCTCCTGCCATACAGGAAGTGCGGTTGTGTGGACTGCATATCAGATCCTATCGCACCTTTACGTCCACATCTGGCAGGGGCAGCAGCCCTGAGCACCAACTTAGAGGGGAGTACAAAAATAGCAGCTGTTGCAGCTGCTGGCCAGCTGGCAAAGCCAGAAACCTGACTGCCACTGCTGCCTTGTGCACCACTGCTGCACTGGGCACTGAACTGCCATGTTATGTCACTCACAACAATATCTCACTCCTCAAGTAATGAAATTAATTTCAACAGACCTACCTGTGCATTGCAACCTGCCACTATGAGTTGACAGAATCCTGCACTGACTTGCCTAGCAGAGCTAGGCACAGTCCTACCTCAGTCTCTCAAACCATGCTACCTCCCACAGTCAGATCATCTCTACAGCATTTGGCCCTTTTATCTCTGTTTTCTTTAGTCATTTGCATATGAGCCATTAAGTGACTTTAAATATATATTTTCCCCATAAACGTATCATTGTAAAGATTTTTTTTTTTTTTTTTTTTTTACTGATATGAGGATGTGGTTTACAACTAGTTTTAAAAAATGCAAGCAATGTTATCAATTCACTGGGATACAAAATGAATCTCAGGAACCTTGCAGATGTTATATTTATCACATGATTAATGTGTTGATTGTGTTATAAATTGTAATATGTCCAATATTCAGTCAATATTTGGCATGATAAAATGGCAAACCAGCCACAAAGGTGTTCCGAATTTAATGTACAACATCTTTGTCATGTCATTAATTGAATGTGTGGCATGTGTGCTGGATGAGGGGCTGCCCCTTGCCGGATCCTGAAGATCAGTTGATTATCAGGATCAGGCAGGCGTCAGCCCCAGGTTCTGGGACACAGCTGCCCCCTGCCTGATCCCTAGGATCAAGCAGGGGAAGTTCTGAAGTTTGAGACAGAGCCACTCCCTGACCCATCCCAGCAATCACCTGACCTTTGGGACTGGGCAGAAGACAGCCCTCAGGTTTGAGACCCCAATCCCTGGGATGAGGCAGGGGACCACCCTGGGTCTCAAACTGGGACCATCACACTAATCATGTCATTATATTAATGTCTTTCAGGGGCCTAACATGTGAAGAGCTAGAACTAATTTTAAGGAGTCAAAAACAGAATCAAGTTAAAATTAAAAAACAAACAACACCACTCATTTGCTGGTTAATTTGGACATATTTCATGCAATTCAGTGTTGTAAAGCCAATTCAGGTCTCATCTGATCCAACAGTAATGTTACTAAACCAAGGCTTGGCTCACTGGACAGTGGAATTAAAACATCAGCTTCTACCAGAGGGCTAGGCTCTAATCTTACACCAGTTCCTTTTTTCCACCCCGACTCCTCAACTCTAAGTCCCTTTGTTCCAATTAAAATAGCCTGTAATTCTATTAGTGAAGCCCATCTTTCTCCTACTGCAAATGAAGCCAGAACCAAGCCTTCATGCAATAGTAAGCCTATCTTACTCCTATTATACCGACATGCTAGTTGGACATTTCCAATTCATGGGCAAGGGACAGACTTTACACATAAACTGGTTTAAGACATCAGAAACTAGTTAAACCTGTAACAGAACAGACTTTCAGTGCACCAGTTTGAAAATGGCTGAAACTGGTTTGATATAAACCTGGTTGAATATAGTGTCAGACTTAACTGAACTGGGTTAAACCGGTTTATGCAATGTCTGTTCCAGACCCCCTCCTTGTTTAAGTTAAACCAAAGTCCCCCAGCATCCCAGATGGTTTGCTGGAGAACAGCTCAGTTGGCCCCTCCCCTCTCCTTCCTAGCCAGAACACTATCACTGCTTCGGCTGGCTGAGGGACTGCAGTAGCTGCCAGGCTTCCCCCTCCCCTCTGGCTGCTCAAGCAGGCCCCCCCCCCTCCAGCCCCTCTCCCACCAAAGGGACCCCAGCACAAGAACCAGGCATCTAATCATGCCCTACCCCCACTCTAGCTAATGCTGAGAGGTGTCTGTGTGGGTCTCCAGTTTCATTGGAACAAAGGGCAGACAGCTAGTGGCTTGCAAATGTAAATTCACTCTGCAGATAAGAAGAGCTTGAAACTAATGAGAGAGATGTTTTCTTTTGTAGGGCTTGATGAGCTGATAAACTTTGTTCTGACAAACAACCTGCCAGGTACAATCTGTCAGTCTTCAAGATGGGGCAGAAAAAAGTGTTAGAAATGACCTAGTTTGCAGACAGTCTGAAGAAGCAGGGAGATGGAGATTGAAAAGCTCAGTACCAACAGATGCAGGCTCTGGCAACACTCCAGCCCCTTGAGCAGCGACTTGGGGAAAGTCTGCGACAGAAGGCCAGGGCGGGGGTTAAAACCGGTCCCTAATCAAAGTGTCCTGGCCACACCCCCCCTCAGCTCACACTGTGGAAGAGAAGGGAGGGCTGCTCTAGCGCTCCCCAGCTTCTAGCCTCAGTCACTGCAGGCACATGCCTGCATTTGTGGAATGAAAAGGGAATGTCTATCCACCTCCAAATTGGTTCAAGTTAGATTAACCTGCAAAGATTGAATCAATTCAAGCTCAAGCTTTTTGAATGTCTGTCCCTAGCCCTGAAGTTTCATTAATCACTCACATGTTTTGCAGCATCCCTCAAGAAAGGGTACAACATAACCTCCAACCTGAATAAAAAAGAACAAAAAACACATTAATAATTTCTTAGTATTAGCTCCCACATCCCAATCATACTGTAGGTAAACTCAGAAATTTAAATCCATATTCCAATCTCACGTACTTTTGTAAGAATCCACATGACTATCGATGAGATGATACAATATGTTAACCTGGGTATGGTTTTAAAAGCCTAATTTACATTTGTTAATACAATCTGTTCATAGGCCAATCAACACTAGTGAGCACAGTGGTATCTATGATACACAGATGAGGACAGATCAATGGTCATTTAGATTCCACAGTGGGATCCTTTATTTATGGTCAAAATATCCAATTTTGAGTTCACTCTCATTAAAAAATGCCTTAAGAAGAGGCCCATTTTAATTACATCACATATCCAGGGAAGTGTTCTCCCATTTACACCCTAACACAGAACTTAGAGAAAAATATGGGATTGTTTCCTACAGTTTATGGTCTGGTACTTGGCTCTGTGTAGTTTTACAAGTTCAGACCAAAGGAACTTTCATCACATCAACTCCAAAACTATTCCATAGCCTCGTATATTTTCCTACTAGAAAACTGTCTTTATATTCAGCCTAAATTACCCATTGTTCTGATAATCCCAGCTGCTATACACAACAAGTCAGTTAGAAAGGGGTACTCCAATCCAAAAGTGAATACAGGTTTGAACAGTTTCATCAGAGTAAATTTGGCATTACAACCATACTTGAAAGGGGAACGTATTCTATGAGGATGGGGAATAGCCTCAGCAGCTGTGTAGCTCAGGAGGGTGTGTGTGTGTGTCTGTGTGTATGTGTGTCTGTGTCCCCAACCCGAGCTAATGGGGAAGTTGTCCAGTAAACTCTTACTTTTCGCTCCTTGGAATGATTGAAAACTCTTTGAAATGTCAGGATTTCAGCCAAAACAATGAGGTAAACAATCTGTAAAACACTGACCTTCACACATTCAGTTTCATTAAATGGTGGGCAGCTGACCAAAGATGTAACTAACACCGGTCCTACTGCTGTGTTTGTGCATTCATATCTGACACAGTTCGCAATCCAAATAGTACCAGGCTGTGCAAAAATTGTAAAACATCATCATCACCATCCAGATCAGAGCTTCAGAAAAAGTATTACTTCTAGAAAAATTATAGTTTTACTTTTTGTAATAAAGCACAATCCTATCTGAGTTAAACACAATCTTAGCTTAATGCAAAAGCACTTACTACAGTTGTGATACAATTTTTGAAGAACAAAATTATATTCTAAAAATTGAGATCAGATAATAATCTGTTCGCATCAACTAGGGATTCACTAATTACGGCAAAAACACTCATTTTCATGGGCTATGACAAGGCATAAACAGCTAGATTTTGGGTCACTTCTCAATATTTTTCAATATAACCTACCTTAAAACTGGAGACTGTCCCATTGCTGAAAGTGTGGAGACAAGACACATTCTTACAGCTACCACAGCACGTTGTTAAATCTTTTGGAGGCACATATACTTGGTTCTGCCAAAATCAAGCATGTTAGTCCTCTCATATAGGTTACTGATCATTGCTTTTAATAGCTTGGAATCATGTTAGTGGCATAAATTAGATTTTTGTTAGGTTGGTGTTAATATTTAAATAAGCACTTAGCTTTCTGAGATTTTATTGACTTTAATTCACTTCTCATTGCTACCCATAGAAGAAGCTATGATTTTGAGTGATGACTTGGGCACCTGCCAGTTCTTAGATCACGTGTGAAAATTAACCCAACCATCACTGAACTTTTGAATCCCAATATATTACACGAGTAAACATGTACTAATCCATAAACTAATCTATAAAAAGGCATAGTTGTGATTAATTCACAGTACTTTGCAGAGAAACAAGGTGACAGGTTTTTGTTTAGCTTTATAAAAAACATTTTTCAGGACTGCCAATCAGGTGATTTTTGTATTTATCCACTTAGGGCTGAGTTCTGGTTGGTGCTTTTACCTTTGTGTACACACACGAGCTGGAGTATACATCATAGAGGGTGAAATGGAAATGGAGGGTTCTATGTGCTCTCTAAGGATTTATATTGTAGTCACTGCAGCATCTAAGGTCCTGGCCAAATGCACAAGTGAAGCCATGGTGGAATCTGATATGCGATTCACACAACCATGCTTCCTGCCACACCACAAGTGCATGGCAGGAGGCACAACTGTGGGATCATGCACCAGATCCCATCACACCTTATTGTCAGTGCAGAGAGAAGCCTGGTATCACAGTTCTAGGCTCCCCCTAAACTGGCAAGTAGCAAGCTCCTGCAACTGGGAACCCTGACAGCTGATGGAGATCCCAACTTCAGGAATGCACCATGCATTCCCACAGCTTGAATTTCCTTCAGTTGAACAGCACTCCCAGCCGTGGGATCACACCATGTGCTCCTGAGGTCGGGAGCTCAGGTCAGCTGATGGGACTGCTAACTGCATGAGAGAATGGTTTGTCCCCATGGCTTGGAGCCTGGCTCAACTGCAGGCTGCCATCCATGGGGGGTGTACCATGTGCTTCCATTGCCAGAAGCCCCATCAGCTGATGCAGCTCCTAGCCACAAGTTCAATTAATGGCATGATAGGAACCAGACACAGTCATTACACATTTTGTGGGGAATAACTTTGTGGCTTATTCTTCATTTTATCATGCCACTAATTGATTGAATGTGTGTCAGTTTCACACCTTAAGTCGTAATTAACTGGTTAATCACGTCTTACATGTAACACGTAATACAGTCCTAAGTGTTGCATGTTGATTCTGGAGGTTTCAAAACCAAAGGTAGGACTCATTTTGGAGTGCCACTGAACTCAGAGAGGCCCCAATCCTGGTCTCAGTTTTCAAATTGTATCTATAATGGGTCAAAACAAATTACTATATAAGCAGCTGTGAACCCAGAAGTTCAGATCTAAAGTGGAGGATCACCCAGTCATAATCTACAGCAGGGATACTCCATGTTTTCCAGGAATAAATATGTCACTGTTCTCAGGTAAGGCTACACACTTATTCCATGATTAGGACAGCCACAGCTTCCTCTCTCCTTGTATTACGTGGTTATTTCTGCAGTGATTTGTGGTTAATCTGCAGTGTGAAGTGCTGCATGGGCCTAGGATGAGCAACATAAAAGAAGGCCAACTTGTTGACATTAATAGGAAGAAATACCAGAGGGTGCCTGAATTTGACACTGGGCTAACATTACTATGAAAAAAATACCCAGCTTTAATCAGAAAGGCTACAGTATATCATTAAAGAAAGCATAAAATGACTCTAATCATCCTGCACTTTTGAATATAATCTACCTAATAAAAACACATGATTTAATCAAGACTGCTAAGCAAAATATGAATGTCTAAAATTCAAAACATCTTACAGCTTTACAGTTGACTGCACAGTCTATCAAAGAAGTATTTATCAAATAGTAGCTGGTAGAAGGATCAATCAGATCTGTGCAATGAAAAGTATGGCAAATGCCATCTGATGTGTATTCCACAATTGTCTGGCCAGGACGCAGTACACCTCTCTCACTGCTCAGACACACTTTATCTCTCACTGCAAGAGAATACAGAATGAATGACAAACAGCTGAACCACTTCTGGATTACACCTATGTAAAATGAAATACTTCTTGGTATGTAACATGGATAAAAAAGTAATACACGCCTCCTAGAAAGAATGACTTCACATGAGGTCTGATTCTCATGTGAAGGAAATCGGCACAGTTCCACCAACAGCAACGTAGCAATGCCAGTTTATAAGAGCTGAGGATCCAGTTCCACAACCTTACTATGTTTTATTATATAAAATATAATGTGGTCCTGATCCATGATAAGGGTTCCTAAGCAGTAGTAGTGATGGTAGGGAAGATACATTAGAGCAAAGACATAGTTAGTCATGTTAGTCTGAAGTCAAAAGAAGACAAGGTAGAATTTGCACCTTATAGACTAACCAAAGTATAAGGTTACACATAAGGTGCAAATCTACCCTGCCTTCCTTCTATTATATATTATAGCCCCAAAGTTGTTCATAACATAACAATGCATAAAATATAGACAAGGATAGAATATTCTACTTGTTGGACCTTCCAAACGATGGTAAGCAGAAGACCTTCTGTACCTGTGTTCAGATATATCTGAGTAAAAGGTAAAATCATTAAAAGCTGCATAGGTGGAGGAGAATTTCTGAAAAACAATCTTATCAGGACACAGCATAAGAGTGTGGAGGCCTATCTAGAACATTTCACATTTTGCACATTGCAGACCCATGGGAATCAACCATGGCAATCCAGTAGATTGCTGTGTTTCATATGGACAACTGTGCTTTGCTTATGCAGTCTTTTTAGGCTCCTAGAGCAGGAATAGCAACATGTGCACCTGACATTGGCTGCACCCTAACCAGCACATACCTGCAACCCTGCAGAAGGAAGAGGCTAAGTGGACGCTGAATGTAAATGACTGCTCCTCAAACCAACAGTAGTTTACAAAGTTTCTTTAGTTCCAATTTGCATTTTTCTGAATGGTCTAGGGCATGGTGTTGAACTTTCTAGTCTTGACTTGGCAAGGTCCTTAAGCATGCACTTAACTTGCAACTCCTCCATGGTCTCATAATAGGTCACTAGGGCCCTGGGCGCACATTACATTTGTGGCAGAATTAACATGTTAGTCACACCATGAATACCAACATAGCTAAGTGTGCAGCCAACATATGGCACCACAAAGAGGCAAGCCAGCCATACAGATATTCCACAGAATATGCAGAATGTCTTTGTAGCTCGTTTATATGGCATCACAAGTTGAACATGTAGCACTTCCTATCCAAATGCTGACAATCAGCTCACTGTCAATGTTGGTATGGGGGTAGGGCAGGGCAGTCCTGGCCCTGATGCTGAAAATGGGCTGCCAGGGCAGTGGCTTGAAAGATTTTCCTGGCAGGGGCAGCCCAGGGGCTCCCTCACTCAGATTTTGGCAACCCGCACACTCATCAGCCTTCCCTGCCTTGCCCAGCAGCCCCTGCAGGAAAGGCAATTTAAAATGCCAGATCGTAGAAAGCCCTAGAGATCCCTGTGAGCCAGCTGGTTGACTACCTTGCTCCACAGGGTCTTAGCTGCACACAGGCTTTTTGAAGGCCCTGGCCACACCAGAACCTTCAAAAAAAACTGAAGTGTAGGCAAGCTACACACACAGTTTTTAAATATCCACTGGTACCCCCTGGGATCAGGGAGAAGTTCCCTGATCTGAGGTCCTGATGGGGGAGCCCTTGGTTTTGCAGCTGCCAGGCAGGAGAAGTTGATCAGCTCCCCTTGTGCCCCAGGCTCTGTGCTGGCAATGACAAAATTGGGATCTGATCCTCAATTCCAACAGTGATGCCTCCTGCCATGCCACATGTGCATGACAGGGGATGCAGCTGTTGGAATCAGGGATAAGATATCATTGCACCATTAAGTGAATGCCTGCCAGCCCCCTGGGAGTACTCAGACCTCTAGGTTAAGCAGGTACTTTAATGCTTTGCCAGAGTGGGGTCATAGTGCTGAGCACTGTCCAGGAATGGACCCAATAAGGGGAAACATACTGTTTCATCAGCATCTTCCACTTCCTTCAGACCATATCTCAATTTCCCCGCTTTGCTCTCCTGCTGTGGGAATACCCATTATGAAGGGGGAAACTGTACTCAACTGTATGGTTAGTAAGGGGTACTGCCAACTATACTGATTTTCCTGGGCTTTGCCTCCCTAGCTTATTTGTAATTCAAAGCAATGCTTCAGAGGTGAACATATTGTCAACCTTAACGAAACTGCCCTTGGGAACTGAAGGGACATGTCTTTGAACAAAACTATTTTCCTACTTACCACATTTGTACATAACACAGTTGCAGACATTTTTTGTGCTGTTCTGGAACTGTTCATCTATCTGCATTTTCTCCCCCTGGTCATACAAAAGGAAAAGAGGCAAAATGATATCACAAACAAATGACAAGCCCCAGTGTTGAGGGTTGAGTAGAACAGTTAATACAATAGTCTTTAACTCCTAAAAGCCTAGTTTGGGATGAAAGTTGTCACTTTCAACTGAAAATCGATTTAGTATCTAAAACTTAATGGAAATACATTTGCAGCTTAGAAACTAGAATAATGATTGGTGCCAAAAGAGCATACTACAGGAGAGGTTTGAAACTGACATGGAAAAACTATAGCAGGTCAAGGCCAAAATACAAAATCCCTACCTCCTACCCCTGCACACTCTGCTAAGAACCTACCAGCAAAAAGAAAGGATTTTCCCTTATTGTCTGCCTTTTCTAACTGGTTAGAAGATCATATTTAATGGAAAGGCAATTCTTAGGGAGACAGAAGGTCTTCATAGATAGAGCACTAGTCTGTTGCTCATGAGACCTGGGTTCTATATTCTAGCCTGTGACTTTATGCAAGTTACTCCCTGTTCCTCATGCCTTCAGTGGTAAAATGGAGATACACTAATTCTTTGTAAAACAGTTGAAAATCTAAGGTGAAAAGTATCATATAGAAGCTGGTATTGCTATCATTTACTATTACACTAAAATTCATAGATGTTAGGGGCTGGAAAGGACCTTACAAGATCATCAGGTCCAGCCCCACTGCACTCAGGCAGGAAAGACTGCTGGGGTCAGATGACCCCAACAATGTGAGTGTCAAGATGCCTTTTGAAGATTGCCAGGGTGGGTACCACCTCTGGGGGGAGCCTGTTCCAGACCTTAGGCACTTGACTTTTAAGGAAGCTCTTCCATATGTCCAGTCTGAAATGATCTTCAATCAGTTTAAATGTCAAATTAGATTTGTTTTTGATATTTCCCAAAAATAATACATTTTCAGTGCTTGGACCATGACTCAGCACATGCCTCATTGTTTTCCTGGATTTTGTCTTCCATCATTACTTTTTACATATGTTTTAAAATCACTGTGACATTTTATCAGGGATATCTTATTATTAGGGCTGTGTGAAGCTTCAGGTGCCGATTCAATTTGGAGGATATTTTGCCAGATTTGGCAGCCCGATATCCAAATCCGAATCAAATCAGACCAGTAAAAAGGCCCAAATTGATTTGAAGCTCTCCAAATCGATTCAGAAAAGATTCGGAGACCTTCAGAGGTTTGGGCAGTCCCCACTCAATTCTGCAAGGAGCTGGACCCAGACTCTGTGCTGGTAAGTAGGGGGTGGAGGAGCAGTGGCTGGAGGAGGCAGGAGGGGACCATGGGGGGACCCCCACCAGGTCCCAACCCCTGTCTGCTCCCCCAGCCCCTCTGAGTGTCCCCCAACCACTCTCCCAGACCCCGCCCCCCCGTGGCTGCCCCGCCCAGCTCCAGCTTCTGGCTCTTTAAAAAAAGCCACGTACTCACCAGTTATTGCAGCAGCCACTGAGGCATCTGGGGGCTTGTTGTAGAGCACCCCATGCAACACGGGGTGGGTCGGGGGCTCTTCAAAAAAAATAAAAAGAGCCAGGAGCTGGGGACCAGGCGGGGCAGCCATTGATGGGGCTGGGAGAGCAGGCAGGGGATGCAGCCTGTCCGATTCGGAGATTTGGCCAATTCAGCAGCAGGCAAATCTCGAAAGCAGATTCAGCCGAATCAATTTGGGATAGTGATTTGAATCACCGAATTGAATCACCGTCCTCCGAATCTGCCAAATCCAAATCTGAAACGAATACTAGCTGCTTTGTGCAGGCCTACTTAATATACTAATTGTGACAGGATAATATTAAAAATTACTCATTATTTAAATGTTTGATTCTGGCAGATTAAAATCCAAACCCTGCCTGGATGCATACATGCAGTTCCTGTTATGTACATTTCAAGGCAGGGTTTGGTCCTACAAGAGAAAAAGCAAATTAATATTTCCTAGTTATTTTAGTGTGCAGGATATTTTTGTTGTGGGTTTTAAAATGTGTTTCTAATAACTTAAGTGTTCACAACTAATATTTTACCTATATTATACAATAGTTATCTATATATATATGCTCTAAAGCAGTGGTTCCCAACTTTGTTAGACCCTTGGAAAATGTCAGCTCTAAGAGCATGTTCACTCTCTTTATGGCCACAGAAAAATAATTAGAGCAATTCTTCTGTTGCAGAGAACTCAGAAAAGCCACAACAGGTCAGAATACTTTTGACACTGTGAATTTCTATTTGAAATCTTTGGGTTTAACTTGAGAATCATGTTTGTACACCAGCAGTGCTAACACTGTGTGACCCCCCTTCCCAACTCACGACCCCCTGGCAAGGATCTCATGGGAATCACTGCTCTAAAGCAATTTTAAAAGAGGAAAAGACAAAAAAGTTAACACTTCCCTGACATCTTAAATAGGTTTCAATGAGAAAATGATAAAATAATATATTTTAATCAGAAGAGTTCCATACCAGTTTGCACTCAGGTTTAGGGATTGTGTCACATGCACATTCTAAAACAAAGCACAACAGAAGTTATGATTCAGAACACTATCTTGACACTCAGATGAAAACAGTGTCAATGATCAGAAACCCCATTTCCCAAATGATCAGTACAGATCATGTCTCATGATCTGGGTACAAAACTGTAGTAAATTTTCTGTTCCACCCTGAATTCCAATCCTAATTTCACAGACTACATTCTCCCTGTAATGGCAAACTTCCATATAAGCCTGCTGTTATCAACCATTATGAACAGTCCGACATCTACTCACTTTGCCCTTGCAAAGTGACACCTGATGTAAATTATTATATCAGGTACCAGACAACAGAGAATCGAGATCGAGACATTTTGTAGATAAAGGTGATATCATGCCACCTTGGTAAGCAACCTTTGCATAACTCAGTGATCAAGCGGGTAACAGATCCCACTTCATATTTAAGGTATTTGTATAAAGGGTAAGAAGTATTAAGTACGTTAGAGGTCTGTTACAGGAATGAGTAAAATGCTATAGACATGTAGATGCTCATAAGAAGGTGTTATAGAAGTTTGCAAGCAATCTATTTGTTGGGTGCAGTAACACTGTACAAGAATTTTTTAAAGTATTAAAACATCTACTTACAATTTTAAAACTTTTAATACATTATTTATGCATCCTAAACATAAAGAGTAAACTGTTAATACTGGAAGTTCCCCCAAATTGCTCTGCAAGTATGTAGCATCATTTTATGGTCTCTCCATAGACAGAAAAGTTCACAGATAGTAAGAGATTCCTTCGTAGATACTCTATTCCATCTGCTCATCAGCAGGTGTCTGTGGGAGACATCCTCAAAATGGCCTGCTCCCTGGGTAAGTATAATACTATACTGTGTTACAGTGCAGAACCACACTCCATATCTTGGACAACGCGGTAGCCTTCACACTAAGACACCACATATCTTGTCAGCTTATTTGGACTGAAAACTGAATACTTTACCACATGTACGATATGGGCAGCACTTTTCTGGACTCCATACTTCTACCAAAGACATCCCCAACACACATTTGAAA
This sequence comes from Crocodylus siamensis, assembly GCF_052110815.1. Classification (NCBI taxonomy): domain Eukaryota; kingdom Metazoa; phylum Chordata; order Crocodylia; family Crocodylidae; genus Crocodylus; species Crocodylus siamensis. The sequence goes on from NC_143396.1 coordinate 184,939,025, forward strand.
TCTGGACAGCGATAAATTTCACAAACTAAAACCAAGGTAAAGAAAATGCAATCAGCTCGTGGTTCTGAATAAATTTTTGATACAGAGAAACATGAAATAATAGGAAGTAGAAAGCTCACTTATTAAATACTCAAGAGAGCACCTAGCATGTAAAATTGGTGACCACAAATGCAATGTTATGTAACATGTAATAAAAATATGCAATATAATTGCTCTTAACATTGATATATTTGAACTAGTTTTGAAATTCATAGGGCTAATCCCGATTAATCTCTGGTACTATGTGTCAGGAATTATCCATATCTGGTCATGAGACAGATGTTTCAATATTGTCTCATGAACATGAAGTATTCAACAATAAAGAGTGCATGCTTGGCCATAAATCAGAGATTAGATATCCCGCTCCAGGTGTGCATAGAATCTAACCTATTTAACACTGGACATTTATGAGGGTGAAATTCAAAGCAGTATCTCTGCTACCGTAAATGAAGTCTGAAGAAAAATAATGAAGTCAACCTACCACACTGATATGCAGGACAACATCTATCTGTAGTGTTGCCGTCTACAACAAGCATTTCTCCTTCCTGACATTTTGGAATTTGATCAGAGCAAGCCCCGCATGCTGAAGGAAACAAATGTTAAAATCTAAGCCTTAGAAGAAAACGGATGATGTTTTCATTATATAGGAAGCACAGCTATTCATGTTTGTCTCAGGTGCCTGAGGAGGGAACTGCATGGCCTCTAGAGAACAGGAGATCAATTTTAGATCAGCTTTCCCTTCCCTTTTTTACATGGAATAACTATCTTGGCTACTTATGAGACAAAGGGGAAGGGACACCTTTGGGAAGGCTAGTCTGCTGGTGTCTTATAACACTTCTACTCTGCCTGAGCTCTGACTTTGGCTCCTACAAGAGGCTTTTCCCTTTATACTTGTTTTATTCTCCCATTTGAATTCACGACAAAACAATAATACTGAAATTTTGGAATCAAAGGTGCTTTCAGTGTAAAGGTTCACAGTTTTAACCACAGGGAGAAAGCCAAGAGCCTGAGACAGAGAGAAGGCCCAAAGCCAGCACACTATTTCCATGTTAACAGAGTACCTTAAATGCTCTGAACTTAAGATACTAGGTCAGGAAGATTCAGTCTGTGCTCCGCTGAAAGCCATATAGTCAAAACATAGGGCACTTTTACACATGATCTGGGGGTGGGAGGTGTTAACGGGAGCAGTTCCAAGCGCCACTTTAATTAAAGTACCGCAGCATCTTGCGTATCAGCATCCCCATGTTTATAAATGGGGGGGGGGAAGGGGGTGTTGGAGGGTCTTGGATTAAAGCTCATTCAAGTGCCCCTGCCACCATTTTTAAGCACAGACTCACTGATACATGAGACACGGAAGGCTGCTGGAGCACGGTAATTACCACACTCCAGCGGACTCGATTAATCAAATCCACTCCAATGCACTCTAATTAGTGTCAGAGCAGCCCCCGCACTTGTGGATGGACACCCCTAGAATCTATCCAAGTGCCACTGACAGGCACTGCCTATACAAGAAACAACCAAACAGTAGCAATGGGAATCTTTCCAGTTGCAAATCGGACAGGGAAAATATACAGGAGAATCTCACAGGACTGAGACAGGCTGATATGACAGATGACAAAAAGGACTAAGACACATTCATTTGCCTTCCCTCCTCCCCAGTCCTCTCCCCCACATCCACTTCCTAGAATCATCTGGGCAATTTTATCTAATAAATTTCCTACCATTGCCCAGGGTCTCAACTGTTCCTGCTGCACAGCATAGTTTCTGAGGCCTTTAGGATTTTGTACTGAAGACCTAAGTCAGTTACAGAGTGTTAGGAGTGCTTTGTGATGTTAAAGGAAGATCAGTTTGGAAGTTTTTGATGACCCCATAACTTCTATTATAAAACTGCCTATAATTACACATTGCTTACCTACCGTTTTTTCCTTTCCTCACTTCCCCTTTGCTGGAATCTCCAGCTTTATTCCAGTATCATGCAATCCCTAGCATAAGCACTCTCCTGCTGTCATTTCACATGCCCTTTGCACTCAATATACAACTGCTCCATACAGGCCTTACACAGTTGTGTGGCTCTCCTTGCTGTAGCCCTTAGTGCTAACATGCCCATTCTAAATAAGCAAATATCATACCACATATATATGATAGACAGCAGGTGCTCTCCACGCGAGCGGCAATCAAGGTTTGGTCTTCCCGGCAGTTTGGAGTCTGTTCCATTGATGCACACTTTGCTGGATCACATTCTAAAACAAGTGTAATATTACTTGATTTTTGTAGTGTCAGCATTTGGCAGAAATACAGTACTCTACCTCCAGCATGAGAGTAGAGGAGAAAGAAGCCACAAAACAACCAAAGCCTAGCCACTCTCAAAACCAGAATCATAAATCAAATAAACATATCACACAAGAAGATAAGCAGGCGTATAGATCATGCAATTCAAATGCAGAAAGCAGAGGAATAGAGAGAGCCTATGGGGCAACTTCTGTGTCTCCTTACCTAAAACTTGGAGGACAAAAGCAAAACTGATACACTTGGGTTGAGGTCTATGAGCTATCTAGCCTCTTTAGGATAGTCATATACAGAGTGGCTCAAAAGAGTCTGATGTTAATCCACTTTTCAGCACTTTTACTTATGAGCCAAAAAAAGGATCTGTGTGCACCAGACTCAGTGCTGGCTTCCAGATACCAGCAGGCACACAGAGGACAATGGGTGTAGCAGGTCTCAAGCCACTGGGATATAACCCTTTAGGGTGTAAAATCACCCTACTAGGAACATTAGTGAGTCCCTTTACTCAGCACTCTACAGACCTAGGTCCCATTTCTGCTTAGTCCTGACATAGAAGCCTCATTTGCCAAAGCACCGCAGAATCACAGGGTGTTTACACACGTGCTCTGGAGTGGGGGGAGGTGCTATAATTAGAGCAGCTCTGAAAGCCACCGTAATTAAAGTGCCCAGAGTGTCTCGTGTATCTATACCCCCACGCTGAAAAACAGGGGTGCTTTAACTTGTTTTGCTCCCACCACCATTTTTCAGCATGAGGATGCTGATACACGACACTGGAGTCTGCTGGAATGCTCCAACAGACTTGATCAAATGTGTAATTACAGTGCATCAGAGAAGCCTTGCTGCACTTGTATAGGCACCCTCCAGAAATCCTTCCTCGTGACCCCCGAGCTTCTAAGTCAAAGTGAGTCCTGTACATAGACATATTAATAATGAAGTCGGCACTGATATGTTTTCCCATGAAACCCGATTCATTTTGCGAACGGGCTAGTTTTGCCACTACCTGTTCACAGTGAAGTGCAGTGAGACTTTCTGATCTATATGCTTTTATAAAACAGAAATTCTGATGGAAAAAGTAGTTGGGGTGGGGAGGGGTGTGGTTTAAAAGGTACCTACCACAAGTGTAATTCGGACAACAGGAATCTTCCTGGTAATAAGCGACCAGCTTTTCCAGGACTTTACATTCAGGGATTAATGGTTCACAAAGGCTCATATTGCAAACTTAAAAGAAATATGCATACAAGAGAAAAAGAAATTATGAACTTCTAGAATTTTCAGTAGAGGTAAGAGATATTAAGTGGAAAAATATCAAACTGTAATTGCAGTTCATCATTAACATTCCCCAAATAAAAACAAGCACAAGCAGAAAAAAAGCTAATGGTGGGATTTGTTTAAAGCGCCCAGTGGAAGCAAAGTTAGCAGAAGTCAGAGCTAAACACTTGTGAAAATTCCAAAAATCCACTCCTTGCGGGGAATTTATTGCATCTATCCAATATCTTTGTCAATGGCTAGAAAATAAACAAACTTGCAACTTTTTCATTCAAAAATGAATCTTCTAGCTAAGTATAGATAGAAAGGGGGTTATTAAATTCTGGATTTTATGCTATTTTGCTTTGCAAAGAAGATAACCAATTACTTGTTATTTTCCTAGTAAATAAGGGATTCCTTTTATTGACTCATCTGTATTTGAATATATCAAAGCAGGGGCATCAAACACACAGCCTGCATGCTAGATTTGGCCTGTGGAGCAATGTCATCCAGTCGACAGGGTTTCTGGAGGGGCTGGAAATTCACCACTGGGGCAAGCAGCAGTAGCTTTAACTCCTGGTGACTCCTTGAAATGACAAAGCAGCTCAGGGAATCGCAGGACTTAATGCCTCCACCACTCATCCTGCCACCAAATTCTCAGGTCTGGAGTCTTGCTGGGGACTCATTTCAGCAGTGACAGGATGAGCGATGGCAGTGTTGACCCCCACAGATGCAGGAGCTGCTTGCCCTACCACTGGAGGTAGGTCCAGAATCAGCCCACAAGGACCTCTGCATTTTGGAACTGGCCCACAAGGAGCCCCATGGCCCAGATCTGGCCAACTTGGAAACTGTCATTAAAGTATCTGTAGGCTCCAGTTGTTTCTAGCAACTGTTACAAGTACAACTGACACTGAAAGGAGCAGACACAAACTTCTATTCACATTAAATTAACAAGTCCAAACAACCAGAAAAGAAGTCCTCCTACCAGGCCAGTACAGAAGCAAGCCATATAATAAAAGAAGCTGTATATGCCAGGAACAAAATTTCATATACTGTTAAGTATACTTACTACAGATTTTCTCAGGACAACATGTGTCATCACTGGGAACAATCAGGGCTAGCTCCCCAAAGCGCTGACATTCCAGATCATGAACACGTGAGCAGTTGTGTTCCACAGGAATAATGGTCTCATTGTCAACACATTTGTGCATGCAGCATCCACTCAGAGAGGTCTTCCAAATCTCACCCATTGCACGGGGTGCTCCTGAACTGTCTGTACAGGCTATATTATTGTGGTAGAAGAAGAAAATATTTTATTGTGACTTCAAATGGGTACACCTCTTTATACATACTTTGTAACAGGTGTGTAAATTATAAACTTTAAGGCCAATGGCAGATGTTAAGGTGTGATGCACAATCCCAACAATCACACCTCCTGCCATGCCACACATGCACAGCTGGAGATGTGATTGTGGGATCAGGTACCAGATCTCATCACACCATATTACAGGTACATGGGGATGTTATTCCCCCTGCACCGGCAATCTTCATTCCCGTCAGTTGATGCAGCATGCGCCCCCGCAGCTGGGAGCTACAAACACTGATGAGGCTCCTAGTCATGGAAGTGTACCACGTACTCTGAACACTGACAGATCGCTGTGCTCTCCCAGCTGGGACCCTCTATCAGCTACCCAGCGCTCCCAGCCTCTGCAGAATGGGAGTGTGCTCCAGAAGCTGGGAGCGCTAGCCACACTTTCAATTAAAGGCATGACAGGAACCAGCAACAAAGTACACATATTTTGTATACTAACTTTGTTTTTAGCAAGCCACTACCTGAATGAGCACATGGCTAGGTCACTACCTAAGACATGATTAACTAATTAAACACATCTTAAGTGTAATGTGTGTTAGGGACCAAAGTCTAGGCTACCACCACTGTTGGTGCTCACCACCTGGAATGAAAGCAAAAGGATGCATTCAAATAAAAAGACGGGTGGAAAGACAGGCATTGAAACTGCCCCTACAGAACACTCCTAAATTGGCCATAATTCCCCCAGCAATTCTTACTGCATGACTACCTTCACTTGATTCTGCACAACGCCATAGTCTGACCTTTTGCACTGGATGCACTGATACAAAAATGATCACAGATGGTATGCTGATGATAAAACAATTTTACATTTTTCACAGTTCATATAACGTGATATTATAAACGACAGCTCTGATGTTTCTATAGAATCCAGCATAATTAAATCCTGATTTAGGACTGTGCAGACAGGCATTACAGTGACAATTGCAGTGACAGATCATGACAATGCCATGGAATAAAAATACAGGGGTATAGGTTGTAGCCGTGTTGGTCTAGGACATAGGCAGACAAGGTTCTTTGGGTAAATCTGATATTTTTTATTAGACCAATGCTTTCTCAGCCTGACAGAGTATTTGTACTCAAAAGCTTGCAAAAAAGAATTTTTCCAACTATCTGAGTTGGTCTAATAAAAGATATCAGATTTATCCAAAGAACCTTGTCTGGCTATGGCATAAAAATTGCATATTCACCTAACTATTCTAAATTAATAAGGAAGGTATTATGACTACTGTATGCATTTTGTATGCAGTTTTAGCATTAGCAAAATGGACTCCTTAACAGAGCTAGGCTGAAAAGGTGATAAAGAAAAATCTAACATGCAAATAATAAGGTACAATGCTATATACAAAATGCAAAATGTTTATAATTCATGAGATCCCTCATTAGAGATCTTATCCTGAGTAGCTATCTGTCCTGGATCCATTCCAGCAAAGACTCCAGCTGAAAAGATTCAACTGAAGGATGTGGGGCTGAAATATTCCATATGTAAAGCTAGGCAAAAAAGGACCTTCTGGAAGAATACCTTCCAGCTGAGTTTAAATGAGATGGAGCCACTTTATTGGTTTACCCAATAGAGCAATTGTCCTCACCAGAGTTTCAGTTTAAATCATATGCAGTACCCACCAAGCATCAGCTCCAACAATTAGATCCAGAACTCTACCAGTTAGGAAGATCTATTCAAGAATCTAGTCATCCCTTGGCAGACAAGAAATATAAAAGGCAAATCAATGCATACCGCATTTCTCCTCTGGAATACAGAGAGCAGAGTGAGCACGGTGTAGGATGTTCCCTTCAGCACAGACACACCCCTCAGTTAGCACCAAGCACGATTCTGAATCCCAAGGAACAGGCTCACTATTCTGGCAAGTACTTGGAACATCACAGGCAGGTATGCAAGCCTGGTAGGAGAAGTTTTCAGAGCAGGAAAAGGCTAACAAGGAAATAAATAGAGCACTTAAGACAGACCATCATTGTGAACACATATAGCCTGAATGCTTACTATCTGGTAAATAATTAAACAAAGAGTACTGTGTTAACTTTGTTTCATATTCCATACATTGCACTGATATGTATTGATTAGCATTCAGATGCAATCAATAAATCCATGTAGAACTGTCAACAGCAAATTCTGCAAATACTATATAACTTCTTTTTCTTCCTATTATACTCCAGGCAACAGAAAATGTTTTGGAGGGGCAGAGAATATTTCCCACCACACTGTTTCTTCTTTAAGAACAGTTCAGATTTGAAAAAAAATACATAAGCATGTTGATCCTTACACAGAATTTTGGTAATAGTTTCAACAGTTGCCAGAGAAAATGGTAAATATACACATTACTGGAGTATGTGGGCAACCTCTATGCTTAGCATATTTTTTTGGAAATAATAAAGTGGGGTTCATAAATTGCTGTATTTAGTAGTTACTAAAAGTAATTATTGCTTTGAATGATGAACATTGGTACTGCCTTTTGTATTCAGTACAAACTACATTTTCCATGTTTTTCTAGCACCTGTACATATATTTACATGAGGCATATACATAGAAACAGGTTGAAATAAGAACAGCCAGTCCCTAGACTACAATATCTGGCTTTGATGCAGTCCTTTGTGATCCTCAGCTGATCGAAATCAGCCCTTTAATGCTTCAAAACCCTCAAGTCTTCCATTTTCACTTACAACCCAAAACCATGTTCTGGCTTAGCTGATGCTTCTTGATTTGCATAGGAAGGTTTCACTCTTTCACACAGCTCTTCACAGGTCTATCTGTGGTAACCCATAAATGGAGAACATTTATGGCCAGGATCCTGCAGCCAGTAACATAGATTTAGAGGGAGAGATTGTTTGTTTTTAGTAATGATCAGTCTCTTTACTTTAGTGATAGCTGACTACTGTGCAGACAGGTATCCTGAAGAATTTATGGATGACAAGGGTATTAAATGGTAAACATGCATACATTATATGGTCTGCATATGGCTCTGCAAATATCTAGTGTGAGTACTGCATGCTTAGTCTGTCCCAGTATACAATGATGCCCAAGTGACTCAGGGATATGTGATCTGGAATGATGGCAATGAGGGGAGGTCAAAGCTCAGTTCTCACAGGGAGCACCTGCTCAGGAATGGGAAGGCTCTAATTAAGACAAATACCATGAGAGCTAGTTAGGAGAAGGAGCTGATCTTACTTAACTCATTACTACTAAACAGTCCTGATGCTCCACAGGAAAAAAACAGTACACCCCCATAGTCAGAGGAATCTGGGCTCTTAAAATACTGTTGCAACACTTCTATGCCCAATGATCAGAAAACAGAGGTGACTTCAAGGTTTTTGCCTTTCACATATAAATGCCAGCAGAGGTCACTATGGTATCGCAAAGGAATAGGGCAATGCCTATCTTCAAAAGTCATCAACATGTCATGAACGCATTTCCAGGAACTTTATTTGTAAGCTCCATTTTAAAAATAAAGATTTGCAGGTATTATCAATATTAGGTGATGCAAGTATCAAAATTACTGTATCGTACTTGTTTACAATGACTGTTTCTTTAACAAAGATATTATGCATTCCTGCATGAAGGCTTTTTATCTGATCTATGCACACATACTAAGGACAGTCATGTTTAGTTCTCTTAATTACTGAGCTGGTTTCACCCATAAGTCTCTCATTTTTCAAACAGCCATTGGAGCCATGGACACTATGTCTCTTCCTTGACTTAGGTTTCCTTTCTGTTTTATCATTCTTTCTGGTTCATGCCCTTCTCCCTGTACAGCTCAGATCTGTGAGTGTTTTGATCTCAACAGTTTGTTTTGGTAAACATAGACCATATTTTTAGTCATGGGCAACTGGTCAGGGGTGGCATTTGCCCCCCTCCCTCCCACCCCCACAGCCATTCAGCAACCGGGGGGGGGTTCCCCCCGTGGTCGATTGCACTGTGGCCCCTGGTAGCCACAAATGGGCCACAGGAGCACCACCGGGATCATTTCTCCTGGTGCCCCCAATGTCTGGCCAGCACTCTTGCCTGCCTCCTGTGCCCATCACCTAAGCAGGGAACACTGTCTGTCAGGGGGTGCACCAGCACTGTCAGGGGTGCACAAATACCCCCATGCACTGCCTACACATCGCCACTGTTTTTAGTACTACATTTCTGTAGTACTGAGGGTGACCATATGTCCCATTTTTGCTGGGACAGTCCTGTTTTGAACACATGTTCCAGGCAAACCCAAATCTGTGTGCTCAAATAAATGTTTTTCTCTTTTCAGTGGAAGACAAGGAACAGGTGTTTAAAGAAGCACTTTTCCATTGTCATGCCTCAGTTTCCTGATCTGTAAACTAAGTACAATAATGCTTACCTCCATTTTAAAGTGCACTTACATCTACTGGTTATGATAAGTGTTACATAAGAGAGATTTTATTATTTTCTGTCACCTCAGCATTTGGTTACTTTTGGCTCAGATCAAATGTTTTGGTGAGGGCATCTGAATCCCAAGACCTTTGGGTTTGGCCTGCATGTAGAATGCCTGCCAATGGGTTTGGGAGTATTTGAAGTCCCAGGGTGAAAGCCTGGGATGGAGGATGCTCACCAGTTGTAGTGCCATACCTGGTATTTAGAATGACTGAGTTCTGCCTACTCAATTGATATGGTTTTTGGAATAACTCAACTGATATGATTTGGAACTGATTTGGCCGATTTAACCTGGAACACAAAATACATTAATAAAAAAAAAAAAAAATCTGGTTATTTTTTTAAACTAGGTTTCTGATCCAAGTGTATTGTGTTGGCACAAAAAAGTCAGACCAATTCATGGGATATACTCCTATGAGCACACCAAGCTAAAACCAGCCGGATTAGCTTCAATTTGCAGGGCATTGTGGTCTGGCAATCTTAATCTCTTCAACCGCATGCAGTATACCTTGGTACACAGTACTTACGGCAGTAATCCGAGCTTCTCCATTCTATGCAGATATTAAATTTGTTACACATGGCTACATAGGCAGCTTGTGCTACACATGGATTTTGAATGTATTCCACATCCTGGACCCAGAGATCACAGAATAATTCAGGTGGAACCTAATAAAAGAAGTAAATGACTTAATGCTGCAAAGCAAGTATACTTTTATACAGTCATAATACAGTGAATGTGTTCATAACCTTAGGGATGTAGTATATTGCTACAGAGTTAAGGACAGGGAAATCACAAGCCCAGAGGACCAGAGTGAATGGTCAAAGCAAGCACTGTGCCATTACATTTTCTGATTTTATGAAAACGACTTATTATTGGTGATATATTTTTTGAACCAACTACGTAGTTAGGAGAGATGTTAGACAACCTTTCAGGCATACATTTCCTTTCAGTCAAGACCAGAGGAAAACTTATTTAAAAGCTCTTCCAACAACACAGCTGGTCCAATAAAAGGTTTTATTAAGAAAAAAAATTGCTTTTTAAATATTCCCTGAACTGTCATGGCTACAACACTGCAACCTTATTTTCAAAGGGCATCTAACAGCAAGGCACCAGATTATGGCCCAGAATATTAGAAATGCTGGCTGCAAAAGCTATTATTATTTTTCCTAGTGGAAGGCACAAGCATTTTTTTCTAGACGTGCTCCATTCCATTGTTATTCCTTTTGCCCTATATTTTCTTTAAGATACTGACCTCTCCTCTAACTTTGACTACCTATTTCCTGTCCAGATATTGTCAGAACTTTGAAGCAAGGGTTAGTTTTGGTGCCTGCCCCTGGAGGCTTGAGAGAGAGTGTAGGCTTATTAATATAAAAAAGCATCTGGTAGAAATGGCAGATTCTACACAGTTGACAACCAATCAGCATGCAAGTTAAATGCCCAAAATGTTTCTAACTTGTAAATGATTTTTCTTTCAGGGTTTGTTAAATAGCCTGTACTGTATATATTTGTCTGCTGTTTGTTTTAGGGAGGTTCCGGTGGGGCTATTATGGCATGGAATGGTGGTATTCAACCTCTGGCCCTTGGGCCAGATCTAGTCTGTGGAGGCTTGCCCAACATCTGGAAATTAGGCAGCAAAGGATGCTGTGGAAATTTGTGGCAATTAATGCAGAGGAAATTTGTAGCAATTAACGCTGCTATCACTCCCCAACTACCAAATTTCCAAGCCCTGTGGCCAGATGATTTGGCCCCTTGTGTTGGATTGAGCCAACATGTGAGACCAGGGTGGCAGACCTGATTTGATGCATGCAGGACAGGCAGTAGGCCCAATCTGGCATGCATGGAGCCAGGACCAGGGCAATGGGTTCAATCTGAAATGCACAAAGCCAAGTCATGCTACAGGTTTGGTCAGCAGGCCAAGATCTATGCACTAGATCTGGCCTGCTGACCAAACCTGTAGCATTCATTTGGCCTCCAGCCCAGGTAGGTTGGGCACCACTCGTATAGATAACTGGAAAATGGAGAATATTCAAAACTAGTAGGCCTGAGGTCCACAATATGATTGATCCGTCACTATGTTCCTCCACCTTTACAACAGTGAAACTCCAGGTAAATTGCTAGAGAACACAAGGTGGAGTAAAATTATGCTAATGAGCCTTTTCATGTAATGTTAGGGTTTGTCCCATTATCAGGTCTCCTTGGTTCCCATAATGGGAAACTCAGCAAATGTGGAATGGATAATTATGTTAACTGTGTGCGCTGAATGTGTGTTAAAACTGTACAATTTGCACAGATGATGCATACAATTTTCAAAAGCCCCTAAGTTCCATATTCACATAGACAGCTAAGATCATGTCTGAACAACCCCTCAAATATGGCCATGCAGCACCTATAGTGAAACATGCTGCACGGCTCTGCTCATGCTAGTCACCAAACCAAAAGGAATCAAGATAACTTAGCACAGCACTGCAGGTAAACTAATTAGCTTTGCTGAGGAACAAAGATAATTAGCTGGGTGAAAATAATTAGTTCTATGTGAATATAACTACACTACTTCTGGTTCTGGAGATACTGCATATAGGAAAGCAAGGCATATGGTGCCATGCTGCCTCCTGGCATGGTAAATTAATGGTAAAGATATGCTGAAAAGCTCGAGAGAAGGCAGCAGGACTGAGGGCATAAATATAAGCCTTATTAACACTCATGAGCATACTTTTTTTCTTGTATATTGATGAAAATTACACCACTACCTGGACAGACTATCAGTTCTCCCACAGTAAGTACAACCACAGCTCCTTCCCAGTAAATGGCTAGGAGTTTATTTGAGCTGAACCAACAACTACCCCAAGACAGAAGTGGACACATGCTACCTCCACAGTTAAAACCTCTTCTAGTATAGTTTTATTCCAGGAAAGCTCTACACCAGCTGCCAGTAAGTTACATTCTTACATTTTTTATTTCCACTCTTTTACTTATGTTGCTGTACTCCAAGGTTACACTGATGTAAAAGTATCAAATGTTTAGTCCCTTAGGCTCCTAATCACTTTTCAAAATGGGAATCAGAGCTTTTTAAAAACTTTTCCTCATATAATTATTTATCCCACTACAACTTCACGATAAGAAAACACCTATCTCCTTGACAAGGATCCATTATTGTATTTGTCCATAGCCTGAAGTTCTGTCAGAATACAACAGCACATTTGGTCACAAGTGATCTTTAAACTTTCAGCCTAGATAATGACTGATTGTAAGACAGAACTCCTGGTCATTAAAACCATTTAATGTTTAGGTCATGGCATCATGTAGGATCACTCACACCATTAGACCACTGAAGAATCAATGATCTCCCTATGTTGGATCACCATACAGATGGATATTATAGCAAAGGCCACTTTGCAAATTAACACCGATAGATTAAATACACAAACAAAATTGTGCCATTGCTTTGATGGGTTCTAAGTTGTAGCCTGCTTTCTTTCCAATGAAATCTCTCTTAGTTCATTTATCCCCACATTTAAAAAGTATTTAGAGTTTTTTCTCTTTCACTTCAGTTATATATTTTATTCTAAGGCTAATCCTTTTGAGAGTCACATTTACTATCATTCTCTCTCCACCTTCACTTTTAGCATTGACTCTATTAATCTGCTTTGATCTATTTGAATCCTTAAGTGGGCCACTTTTAATTGTTATACCTGTACTTAAGTTTGCTTTACAGAGTAAGAAGACAAAGGTGCTGCTATTACACCTATATGGCAAACATCAACTATTAGTTATATCTCACCAATATCATATTTCAGCTGCATTCTTCAGTTAATATTCAAGACCACAATTAATTGAGAAATATACTAGAATGGACATGTACCATTCATGAAATTAATAATGCATTTTATGTAGTTATACAACAAATAATGTAACAAAAATTTAAATCAACTGAAAATTAAATCTGTCCCAAATAATAAAGATAAAGGAAAGTAAACATACATAAGGATGACACCTGCTGAAGGTCTGGTTCAACACAAGGCTTAAACACTCAGAGCAGTCCGTGACTGAACAATTACTGTCCTGATGTCTGTCTTCTCCAATATACATTAAAGTTCCTGGCACCTGCCAGCTGTCCATAAAAATTGATGGAGCATCAGTTTTGTTTAGAACTGCCTTGTTGGGTAGCATCAGGTCATTTTCTGAGTTTCCATCACAGAAACCTGCACGTTTCCATGGTAAAAATTATGTTAGTGTTGCTATGGATTGTGAACAGTTCATTTTAAAGGATAACTGAAGTGGCATGGTCAAATAAAAATTAGCTTATCTGATTACAACCAATAAATCTACCATTTACATAGCAACGTAGCACCACAGTTCAACACACAATGGGTTTTAGTAAGGCCAAAATGTGCCCACAAACATAGCAATATGAAAATTAAAGACAAAAAAACTCCATTCTGTAAAATACAGAGAATGTAATAAAGGGCATGAAGTAAAAAAAACAAAACAAAATGAGGGAATGGAGATGGATGAAGAGAGACTTATTGAACCTAGGACCTCAGAAATAATTTTTTATTGATCCTAAATATTTAAGAATTGAATATAGCTATCATTACCATAGTATCAAGTGCCTAAAAATCTTTGATGTACTTATCTTCAGAAACCCCTCTGAATTAGGGAGATACTATAAGAATTCTGTGGCAGGGCACCTTTGGTGCCTGCCACTTTAAGGTTTGAGACCAGGCAGTAGGGCGGCCAGCAGGTATGGGCTTGCTCTCATGAGGCAGTCACATGATTACAGGAGAGCCCTGACCTGCCTCCACTTTAGATCCAGGTTCTCAGGACTGAGGCAGCAGTCTGCTGCTGGCAGTCAAAGAAACATCACCTGGCTGAGCTGCTGCTCGGAACATCTTGGAGGTAAAGTCAGGAGCTATGGGGATAGCAGGAGGCTCCTGATCCTGGGTACGACTGAAAACTGCATCCTGCTGAGGAAGGATGGCCTGGTGGGGCTGCCTGTGGTGGGGTAGCTCTCCAGAAATGCCAGGCCAGTCACCTCCCAGTGAAAGGCAGGGAGCAGTGCCTTATAACCCTATCCCCCATGATCTGGTGAGTAACCTGGCAAGGAGGTCACCAGTACCAAGGGGGTCCAGAGTGGGGCAAGGAGCCCAGAGCCTGGAAAAGGGCATGGAGCCTAGCACGGGTCATGGAGCCCAGTGCAAGGCAAGGAGCCCAGTGCAAGTCAGGGCACTGAGCCCAATGAGTGAGGCCCAGTGAGGGGCAGAGCTGGCCCAGTCTCAGGCTGGAGTTATGATCTATTTATGGTGCCATCTGTGAGGCATGCGACATGATATAGGGGCAGTACAGAGTCGCATACAATGCCCCCTGGCATCGGGGCATTAAAATGGGCAGCCTCTTGCATTTTACACCAGTTTATTAACAGCAAGTCATGGCAGGCGAGATTGGGCAGACTGCCCCACATAGACAGTGAGATCCAGCTTTAAACTGGCCCCCTGTCACAAATTCCTTATGCAAGTTCCTAGCTTGGACATATGGACGAGAAAGGAGCAACATACATCCTGCTCTGAAACCAGCTAATTCTATTGCTTATGACTAGAAAGGTAGGACTATGACCCCGCTCCTTTTTAGAGAGGTAGGGGCCACAAAAGTTTTAGGAAAGAATTAGGATTCTTTCATAGCAGGCTCTGTGTAAAGAGGCAAGAGGAATAACTTCCAGAGTATAGTTACTTTGACTTAATGTATAGTAGTCCAAAGCGGGCATTGATCTATAATGTAGACTCACCACTTTCAACAAAATCTAGTAAAACTGAAAGGCTTCACTTAGGATGAACCTAAATCTGGAACAAAATTAATTCTTCCCATGAAGAGGTACATCAGTACAAGGGAGGAGATGTTTAGGGAGACTCAGAGGGTGTTATAACATGTTACACATACTCTTTTTTTGAGCACTAGGCAAAAATGTATTTTAAGACAAAACCAAGATACCTCTTGGATTAATAGAAAATGCAAGGTCTAAGCCAGAGGTCTAAGCAGTGGGAGAGTACCCATGAAATGTCAGAAATAATAGAGCATGAGATAAATAATAATATTTAAAATTTAAAAAAATGTAGTATGCTTGTTCTGCTACTTCTGGGCTAAGCTAAGCAGCTATTGGCTTAAGAGATAGTATATCAAAGTGCAGCTTTTGGCACTGGGAGAGACATTAATATCACTCCTCAGCTGGAAGGAATCGCTCTTTCCTGCGTTCATTACTCAGAAGACAGCATCACATTTCAGTTCTGTTTAATTTAAGATAGTTGGCAACCTTGAAGGACCTTGGGACAGGGGAAATACTGTGACATGAAAGGGAGGACTATGGCTAGAGATTTGGTCAAATCAGAAAGGTTGGATCTCACTGGTCTGCTTTGAAGGTTCTTTTAGGGAACATCAACTGTAAAGGACAAATTCACCATCTCTTTTTCCTGAAAAGTACAGTCTCATCCAAAGAGATTTTAGAAAGTTTTTTTCATACAGTTTCTCCAAACTTACATGATAAGTTCTGAAGGTATTTGTCCCATAATTCTAAACTGATCTAGCCATTTCTCAATAAAATGAGAACCAGTCTGCTTCATAATTTTTGCCAGATTCTCTTTTTATTGAATCAACTGACAAAACGTCAAATTACTTCAGTGGTCCAGAAACAAGACCTAGGAGAAGAAGAAAGCTTTTGGAAGCTTCAATTACCTCATCCATGAAAAACATTTCTAGGTGAAGTATTTGTCATGTTATGAAGCTTGAGAAGTTCTTATAAGAGAGAGGCTCATGGGACAAAATAGGATGGAAACAATGGAACTGAGAAGCATCACTTCCTATAGTATTATCGCTGAAAATGTGATGCTTTGCCCCATGTGGAGAAGTTGGAGACTAAAAAAGGAAATTTTACAAACAAAATGGTGAAATTCGCTGAGGAGCTCAGCCGGAACTGGATATAGGTGTTCATGAATCACAGCTGTATTTGCCCCTCATCCCATAGGCAAGAAGCTATGGGCATATGCATAAGCATTTGAACTAGAGCTGTGTAAAGCTAAAGGTGGTGATTCGATTTGGAGGAGATTCGGCCTGATTCAGTGGCCAAATCTCTGAATTGAATCAGGGGACCAGTTAAAAGGCCTGAATTGATTTCAAAGCTCTCCAAATCTTCAGAAAAGATTCAGAGAGCTTTGATGATTTGGGCAGTCCCTGGTGGCTGCAACAGTGATCTGCAGCTGACTCAGAGTGGGTAAGTACTAGGGACAGGGGAGGGAGAGGAGGGGACCATGGGGGGACCCTTGCCAGCCCCAGCCCCCTGTGATTTAAAGAAGAGCCCCAGTACTCACCAGGTGCTGCTGGGCAGGGGGGTGGATCCCTACTGCCTCCCACTGCCCCATGCTACATGGGGGGCTCTGCATGAGCCCCCCAACCTCCCCACTTGCCCAGCCCCCCCCACAGCTGTCCCACCCAGAGCAGCTCCAGCTGTTTAAGAAAAAACAAACAGAGAAAAGCCCCGGGACTCACTCCTCCTGCAGCAGCCTCGAGGCTTCAGGGGGCTTGTGCAGAGCCCCCCACATGGTGCAGCGCAGTGGGAGGCAGTGGGAATAAGCCTCCCCACCCCCCCACCCCGCTGGCAGGAATGATGAGTCAGGAGCTCTCAGGGTTTTGTTTTTTTTTTTCTTAAAAGGGTCAGAGCTGGCCCGAGCAGGGCACCCACGGGCGGCCTGGGGGAGCTAGGGGGCTCATGCAGAGCCCCGCACACAGCATGGGGCAGTGGGGATTGCCCCCCCGCCCCATAGCACTCAGTGAGCTGGGGCTTTTTTCCCCCCCAAAGAGCCAGGAGCTGGGGTGAGCGGGGCAGCCATTGCCAGGCTGGTGGGGATGGGCCTGGGTGATTTGGAGATTTGGCAGCAGCTGAATCTCCAAATCAGATTCAGCCAAATCAATTCGGGACAGTGATTCGAATCACTGAATTGAATCACTGTCCCCTGAATCAGCCGAATTCGAATCCAAAGTGATTTCTAGCCACTTTGCATGGGCCTAATGTGAACAATTTATTTTGGGACAAAAGGGGACAGGGCTTTGCCATTCACTATTTGTTCTGAAGTAACTGCCCATGTCGACAGTCTTACCCCACTGTTGGTTGAAGCTAAACCACGGCAATTTACTCTCTTTTGCTGCAGCTTACTCCAGCTTGGTTCCCACTTGCATGAGAATAAAAGCAGTTAGCATGGAGCAGCTGATACACAGTAAATTCAGGCTCTTTATTTTGCAGTAAGTTGTTGGTATGCCTAAACCCTCTGACTCTGACTTCCCAGATTAGTAAGAGTAGAGGACACAAGTATATTAACTGACTTCCCGTTCTTAAAGTAGCACTGGAAAAGCAGCATTAAGCATAAAATAAGCCTGAAGCTTTTTCCTACCAGCCGTGAGAGTCCACCTCATTGTGACCTCCCAAAATCCATCAACATATGTGAGTGGGAGACTGAAGCAACAAACCTCCCTTTCTTCACCTGTCTCCTTAGAATATTATGAAGCATAAACACTCCTGATTATCCTCAAACCTACTGTGCCTCAAGAGCCAACATTTGTGTATGGAAAGGGAAGGGGCGCTCTGTCTAAATTCTGAGATTGCCAAATACCCTATGGCTTTGATACTATAAAGCACAAATAATGCCCATAGTTTGTCCATGTGGGTAAAGTTGTGAAGTCAGGAGCTACAGGATGGGTGAGCAGTGAAGCTGCTCTGGAATACGTGTACCATATAAATGCCTGATCTGTCTACACTGCAGTATAGTGTTGAGATGCCTGAATCAGTTTTAAGTGAGCTAGCACAGCACAGAGTTCAGTACAAGGCAACTTACCTATCTAAAGCTAAAATTAGCTTGTAAGCAACTCTGCTGCTAAAGCTAGACTGTCACCAATACCCAACCTATTTTGTTTAAAGCTAGCTTGGGTATCCATACAGTGTGCTGCAGATTACAGAATAGCCATACCTGTACGGTAAATCTATCAGCAAAATATGGAGAATTCCTCTGCAGAAAAAAGGCTTGGAGCACTAGCCTAGAAAAAACACATGAATACCTTCTAATGCTGTTAAGAGCCAATGTGATTTGCATACATATTACCGTTTCCAGTGTTCCCTCTGAGAGAGTAATCTGGCTACACAAAAAAAGCTCTCCAGGCTAACTCAGATATGAAATCTATTGAAATGTTTGATTTTAACCTTCTTGATTCTGTTTATTCTAAGCAATTAAAAATATATTAGATGAAGGTTAAAAAAAACTCGGAACAAACAACATAATTAAACATATATTGATACTAACTTCAAACTCTCTTACTCTGTATATAACAGATTACTCTCTGCTGGACTTGAAACTTGCCTAAGCTATCATTGGTATCTGATACCATGCTACACATATTTACCCTTTCTGAAATTGGCAAGACAAGCCCTGTAATGATGAACTTTGTATCCCTGGTTTCAAGCTCTACTTTACAGCAGGTAATAATTCAAGTGTCAGAGAAGAGATTTATATCAATGAATATAATGCTTGCAAGAGCTATAGACCTAACGTCTCATCCAAGGTTACAGCTTCCAGAAAGAATGAAACCATGTGTATAGACCGTACAGACCTAACAGTGATCTTAGCTTAACAGTTATTAGCCCGTTACTATAAAAAAAATCTCTCTGAAATACTTCTGCAACAAGATCAACTTAAATCGATTCTACAAAGTTAACAGCTATCACTCTCATGAAATTAATACTGACTTTCAGAAAATGAAAATAGCAGATAGCATTACCTTTCAGATGGATACCAAATACTAAACCTACAAATGATCTTATTTAACAGTAAGAGTTGCTTAACTCAAGATATATTTCACAATTATGTCCAGGCAATCAATTTGGCTACTACTTTATTGTTCATGCCTGCAAGTCAAATTGCTTTTAAAGCCAGAAGGAAAATATAAAAGCAAATTACTGCACTTCACAGATAGGCATTAACCACCGTTTCAACGATTAGTACAATTAACAAGAGCTTCATATTTATACTACCTTAATCTTTGCAACAAGCTAAACTATTTGGAATACAATCCAGACATCTGTAAGCCTGACTGTGGAAACCATATTATTTATAAGTAGAAGAAACCTCCCTCCCTCAGCCCTTCCCCACACTCTTTAGCCAAGTATTTTAACACACAAATGCCTATATTTCTTACAGTAATCTGTACTTACCACACAGTCCCATAGCTTTTGGATCACTTGTAGTATTTTTTTCTATGATCATCACCCCAGTACTGTGAAACCACTGTATTCTAATATTTGTTGGGGTCTCAATTACATACATGAAGCCAGTATCCTCAATTTTAAAACCATATTTTCTAATGGTAGGCCAGGCATACCTTGAATTCACAGTTATCTAAAATAGATACGTAAGCACACAAAATATAAAAAGACACCTGAGTAATCTGAATGCCTTAACACAGGAAGCTGTTTATTGCAAGTCATCACTGCATAAAACTGCATGCAACTTTTGGAATGAAACTTAAATGGGTTTTGCTATCAGTCTGAAATGTGGATCTGGTTTTCCAAAACACCCTTGAAAGTCTTTTGTAAATGCCCTGACTTTTAAGCCAGGCTTGGGTGAGTTTCAAATGGTGCTTTCAAGTGAAAGCCACCAAAATTCAGTCAACCCTTTGACCAAAAGAAGCTTTCTCTATTTCTTCAAATGTGGACAGTGAGGTAGCTAAAAGGACCAGTGAGTTTGATCCTTTGAGATCCTGAAAAAAAATCAAATAACTTTTTTTTAATTGGACTTCATTTTTTCTTTGTACACTGTTGGCAACAAAAAAGACTATAGCATGCTACACTGCCAACAGTGCACAAAGAAAAAGAGGTCCAATTAAAAAAAAAGTTAAGCTGTAAGCTGAACTGCAAGTAAAAAAATAACTTTAAAAAACTGGGTTTGCCCTTACGTACGTACACAAGAAAAAAACCTAATTAATCACTGGGGAAATAATCTTCCTTTCACCAGCAAGGATTGTGACTTCCAGTTAAGATTAAAATGGTAAAAGCATTGGGAATTCAAAATGATATAAAGTTATTAAAATGAAAACATGAAAATGAAAAGATTTCTTGGAAATGTTTTCAATATTAAGTACAGAAGTACAGAAAATTATGTGAGAAAATATTTCTAAGTAGAATAAAAAAAATGTTTAAATTCTTACAAGCTTTTCCTAGCAGAAGGATGAATGGAGTTATGAAAACAAAGCAAAAAGTGAGGTATTTCAAAATGGATTATAAATGGCAAATGTTTTAAAGGGTTCATGAATTAACTAAGAACACTGCCAATGGTTAATGACACTCATTTGCCCTGTGCTTTGATTCAGAAATTGTTCCACCCATTCAAAGGTTATTATTAGATTTAAGGACATGTTTTCTATATTTCAAATATAATGCAATATAATAGTTAAAACCGTAAAAAGTGAGATTAGGGGGAAAGCAACATGCAATGTAAAAAGGAAAAGAAAACAATAAAAATGTAAAATACTTACTTTTCTATTTAAACGATCGACAATAATTAGATTTGACATGTACATTAAATTCAACTTAGCCAGACATAATGAAGTTGAGTTCAAATGACCCTGTAGAAGTAAAATTTGTGATTCATAATTAAGATGTTTATAATCTTTAAATCCTGATTAGTCACTATTTTGAACTCGGGCCAGTTAAAAAAAAACCCCAAAACAAAACACTAGACCAGAAAAAACAGGGGGTTCAGAGAAAAGTTATGGTAAAGGTGACCGAAAAACTGTCATGGGATTAGAAATTGAAAAAAATTGGAACTGTTTACATCAGGGAAGATGCAAATAAGTGGAAACACAAGTGTACCAGAATAATAAATAATATACAAGTAACACATCTGTATTGTAAATGTTCATTCATTTTTCAATTATTTTAAAAACAAGGATGTAGTGTAGGATGGAGTGAGAGTCTGGGAATAGTTTGGGTATTAATACTCACTCTGTCTGATCATGGAGAGAGAGAGAGAGTATGGAGGGGGGAAGGGGGTAGTATAGCCTCTATTGTTTTTAAGAATTGAAGTTTCCCACAGAAAACATGAATGCACAAAAAAAATTATTCTAAAGTAGTACTTAGCTATCTATGTGTGAGATTCACCCACGTATAATTGTTTTACCACTCGACAGCTTAGTTTCGCCATCTATACAACAAAGATAGTACTGACTTACCTGCAGTATTGCATCAAGACTGATGCTTTTGCAGGCAGAAAAAAAACAAAGCCCTATACTGGCTAAGTGCAAAACACAAATATTAAAAATGTGTTTTATAAGTCATAATAATTAAATACTATTACATTATATACAAACATATGCAACACACCTATAGTTTTATTCACTGTACTTTATACCATTGGCCAATTTTATAAGTAAGAGAGATGGTTACCTTGTTGGTATTATTTCTGCAGTCAAGGACATGGATACCTATAGTCTCATCTTCAGTTTGGCTAATAATGTAGGATGCCTCCTTAAATAAAGCTAAATGATTCCCATCAAAGGTTACAAAGCTCAGATCAGAAAAATATGTACAACGACCTGATTTTAAAAAAAACAGAGAACTTATTTCAGTGTTTTGGTATGGAACAAAAAGAAAACATGATATAATGTTTCTATGAATTAACCTTATTCATCATAAAAGACACTTTCAGTTACACTTGTCATTGTCATTAATTATAAATTCATAGTAGAGTCAAATTCTGCATGTTTCAGACAGTGTCCCTTGCAGGCATCCAACAGAATTTCTCCTTTGTGGCTATTAGAAGTACAGCCTTGAGAATTTTCTTGGACTCAAAGCTAGAAGATGTAGAAGGTAGAAGTTTGGACTTTGACTGGCTTCTTATCCTGTTGCTGGGGAGCTCTGGTGGAAAGCGATCGTCCTTTTCTGTCCTACTACTAAAGCATTTGTGTTTCAAAAGGCCCAGAGTTCTGGTCTCAATGACAGTAAATCAAGAGACCCTGAGCAGCCTTTTTCACTAGTTTCTTCTTGCACCGGTTCTTTGCTATTAGATATCTCATTTAAATTAATGGAAATTTTACTATTGACCGCAGGGCAAGGGGACTGACCTTCTATCTTGTATTAAACGAAGAATACTCTCTAGAATATTTAGTTTCTATTCCTACTCCTTGAAATTCCACCTTTAATGCTTAGCCTACTTATGAGTTAACATTTTATTATATCCAGTTTTGTAAGTACTGAAAAAGTAAAACTTACATGCGCATTCCCATTTAGGGCAGCATTTGTCACCATTAATTTGAACAGCGAATCCTAGAACTCCACAGCCGGGCTGAGTTGCATTGTATGGGCAGTTCAGCGATTTGTTAACCTGGATTAATTGTCCATCCAAGCAAATGTGTTTTATGCACTCATTCTCTGTGATTGCCTAAGGCATATTTAAAAGACACAGGTTACCATTCTTATCAAATTCATATCAGGATATTGCAGCACATCTACTGATAGAACAGGTGAGCCGGATTTTCTGAAATGCCAAACACTCACAAGCCCCAACAAAAGTTAAGGGAACCTGGAGGTGTTCAGAACCCTTCAACATCAGACTGCTACTGAAGCTGGTCTGCTCAGATTTAAATTACAGAGCAGTACTATTGATTTTTAGATGCTAAATTCAACAGAAACCCAGAAGAAAAAGCATTCAAGAGCATAAGTAAGGAGGAGGCAAGGATCACAGGGGAGGCAAAGGCAGCTAAGCAATCTTAATGATGACTATGGGACAGAAAACAATGTGCCAACACATACCAGACTACAGCTGAAAAGGTCACCTCTACAGAATAAACATGAAATGGCATTATGAAGCCAAAAAAATATTTTCTGCAAAAGCACCACATAGAAGCTGAGGCTTCAGGCAATGATCTACTGCAGTAGTTACAAAATCCACTAACTACACTGGAGTTCCTCAAGATTTACATATATATAATTGAGATAAGAATATAGTCTCATATTTTTGAGGCAGATATTTTTAATACCAAATTCAGAAATATATGGCCCATAAACAGAAATTCCAGCAGTGGTGGCATTATAACTCCGTTGTACATAAATCTACATTTCTGTCTTCTTTACAGATGAGCAAAGAGATAGCCATTAATAATACTACTCACTACACAAGTTTGGAGCGTTGATGTTTCTCCAGCTGGCATGAAAACTGATGCTGTGACGTCTGGGATAGCTTCACCCCTTGTTAATCCATGAGAATACTCTGTAGACGACTCATAAAGTGGTTTGGTAGACAAATAGGAAAATGCGGGAACTGATGCAACCACGGTAACGTTTGGATGGCCTGAGGTCATTAACAATGAACTCTCTGAGCGTGTATGTCCCTCAGTAATAGATGGTGTTCCAAGTCTGGGAGCTAGAGTAGTGTTGCCTGATAATTCAGCTACAGAAGATATAGTCTTTTGCTCAGATGATGAATACATGGTGGACAAAATTGATACACCTATTTTAAAAGGCACAGCAGTTACATTTGTGGAAAGTGGAGAATAATATGTCTGTACTGTTTTTGAGGTAGGGGTGACAAAACCACTAATGCCTGGAGTCTGAAGAGAATGTGGTTTTGTGACCAATTCTGGCCCTAGAGATTCTGGTGTTTTGGAGAAGATGCCTTTCTTTGTTTCTGAAACAAACAAATAAGTGGGTTCCAATGAGGTTGCAATTGGTTCTCTTGTCGCTGCTGTTTTTTCTGAAGCAGCTGATACAATAGTGATATTCTGTGTTGTCATATTGCTTATTACTGACCGTGCTGAAGCAGCAGTTGTAGTTAAAGAAACAGCAGTAGCTGGCAACACTTTACTTGCTGGGAATGTAGAACTGTAAGTGGTAGTTGAAAGTGGCACTTGCTTTGACAAAACTGCAATCTTCTCTGTAGCACTTTTACTTGTTGCTGTGGGTGCTGATGGTGAGACTCTAGGTGTTAAAAAGGTATCTGTTAATGACTCCCTCTGGATTGTGAAGGATGTTCGCGATGTGGCCGATGGGAACACTGATGGAGAGGTTGATTCTGATTCAGGAAACAAGACAACGGAGGTTCTAGATGTTTGACGAGAATCTAATGCTTCGGTAATTGCCTGCTTTATAGAGTCTAAGACAGTGCCTGTCTTTTCTGTGGATAACGAATGAAATACTTCTTTTTCCACTGTAGTTAATGGTGGTAAAGTTGATATAGGTTTTGGTGAGGAGGAGAGAGGTCTTGTGCTGAAAGTCAAGTCAGTGGTTTTTCTGGTTGAGGCTGGAAGTGTTGTCTGCAAAACTAAGGAAGTGCTTGGTATGTATGTCAGTGTAACTGCATCAGTTAAGTATGATACTTTTTCAGTCCTCAGAAGAACTTTTGCAGGTATTATTGTGGTAGGTGATAAGCTTGAAAGAACCCCTTCTGGTTGAGTACTTGTGGTCATTAAAGTTTCTGTTGGAGGCTGGTAAACTGTGGTACTTGATTTGCTTGTCAAAGGGGGCCTGGAAGTTGCAAGAACATGTTCTACTGAGATTTTACTAGTAAAATGTGGAATAGCAGACTCCTTTCTGGTTTGCTCAGAAACCATCTTTACTGAAGAAGTTTGGGCAAAGGAAGAACCTACTGTAGTGAAAGAAGAATAATCTTTGATTAATGATGTTTGAGCTGTAGGTGTTTGTGTTAATTCATATGGGGAAACTGATTTTTCTTCCAGATACTGAGTGCTGGAGAATGTATGAAAGAGCTTTAGGGAAGGATATGTAACAGAGGTGGACAGAGTCGGCCCCTCTTTGACTGCTGTCACTTTTGGGGGAGTTACTGTTCTGCTGCTGAATTCAGAGTATGGTGGCAATGTGACATATGTAATATTTAAAGTGGTATTTGCTAGCATTTCTTTGGGTGATGCAGTTGTCTGTGAGCTTAGTTGTTCAGCTGTAATGGATAGGGTCGAGGCAGTCAGTAAAGAGGGTGTCTCTTTTTCTGTTGAAAAAGTAGATTTGATCATTGAGCTCCTTGGATATAAAGTGAAAATAGTTTCAGATGATGTACGTGTAGGACTGGTAGCCCTCGTTGATGCCTCTGTTTGGCGTGTTGATAGTGGAAGAAGGATCATGGTTAAAGATGTTGGGGAGCTTGGTGATGAAGCAAATGTAGATGGCTTTCTCGTGTATATACTAGTAACTTCTTCTGTTTGCGGTATCTCAGGAGATGTTGTCACTCTTTTGGTTACAGCCTCACTGATAATAATATGTGGAGATCTAGTGAGGGGCATTGTTTGCGTTGAGTCCATTTTTGTAGTTACCCATGGAACCGTAGTGTCCAAGTCCAGGGAGTCTTGTGCTAAAGCAGACGTTTTAATTTCTGATGTTGTCATACTAACAGAAGATGGGAAAATACTTGTCTTTGTTGTACTTATAAACACAGGTGATATATATTCAGTAGTTGTCACGTTTAGCCCTGTGGATGCTGGATATTCAGTAGTCGATACTGTTTGTAAAGTTTCTTTTGATTCTGCTAAACCTGGAGAAGCAGCAGCTGAAACTGACAGTGAAGGTCTTTCTGCAGAAGGAATTTCTGTAACTGCAGTTGACCTGGAGTAGAGGGAATATGGAGAAAAATATGAACTCGAAGGATGCTTCACACTTGATGTTGTTTGGGGCACTTCTTTTTTACCAGTTGTAAATGGCAAACTAGTTACTGCTGATGGCAGTTCTTTAGTTTGTACAGCTGTTGTCTTTGCACTTTGAGTGGTGGCAAAGTCGGTTCCTGCAATATCAGTCAAGCTTTGAACCATGTATGGGGGATGTTCAGTATCTGCCACTGTTACCAGCTGTGTCAATGATGGAAAAAATGTGGCTTCTATTTCTTCCTTAGTTGAAATGGATGTTGCCTTTGTTGTTTCCAAAGACACTGGTTTCATGCTCAGCTTTAGTGTAGTGACCAGAGGAGAAAATGTTGTTTCAGAGATATTAGCTCCTGTGGGAATGTGCTGCTCTATGCTCAGTTTTTCTGCTTCTGAAGTTCTTGTTTGATTTTCTATTGGTGAGTAAGATGGTAACAAAGAGTATTGGGTCAAATATGTAGTTTTCTTTGTTGCTGAAACAAAAGGAGTGGCTGTAATTTCTGAAGTTTTTTCTGGTTTTAATTTAGTTTCTCCTACAGGAAGTATCCTTGTGCCTATTCCTGATGTTTCTGCTACTGTTATAGTTTTGACTGGAGTTTTTGATACTGTTCTTATTGATGATGTCTCAGCAAGTATAAACGTAGGCATTGGCTTGCTCCTAGTAACTGCATGTGTTGTACTTGCAGTCAGAGCTGCTGTAGCATCCAATACTTTTTCAGAAATACTGCTGGGTACTTGAATACCTGAAGAGATTCCTGTAGTGGCAGTAGTTGTCAAGGGGAAAACATCAGCTGCAGAAGGGAAGCTTATATTAGCTTTTTGTGATACAGAAACTGCCATACTAGTAGTTTTGCCAGAAGTAGTTCCAGTTGAATGTGGTGCTGAAACATTTGATGTTACAGATGTGGTTAAAACTGTGATTTTGGATGCAGAAACAGTTGGAAATGTAGCTTTTTCTATAGTTGCACTGAGTTGCCACTTTGAGGCACGTGTTGTGTTTGTGTCTTTTAATTCAGGTACAAGAGTGGAAATTACTTCTTTACTAGTTCCTGCTGCACCTGAGATGTTGAATGCACTAGATGTTATATGTGGAAGTACGGATGGTGAAGGCTGAATATCGACTGCAGGCTCAATGCCTAAAATCAGACAGAAACAGAAGTTAGTTTGCAGTTTGCTATGCTGGAATCATAACATTATTAAAGTTATAAGGGATCCCTATTAACTTATCTAGTTCACATCCTTTTTTTCCATTCCTTTAGGGTCCTAACATGCTTAGACCATCAAAAAAAGTTGGATAAGATATTTGCTTTATATTTAATGCTACTGAAACTTTTATACAACAAGAACCTCTTAGTTTTAATTTTTCCTTTAATTTTGTAAGTTTTAGGAATGCCTGTTTTAACCATAAAGGATGTTAAATAACAACTGAAGATTTACAAACGTGGGCATTTAATATTATGCACATAACGCTATTTTGCCACTTAAGTGGACTTATTTTTAATGTTAGATTGATATATTGGAGGGCTTAGCACTTCTCAGAAGTCAGCTTGATTATCTGGGTGCCTACTTGTGGACTTACTTGTCTACATTTAAATGGTCATCTGAAAACATTGACTGTAGTAATCCCTAAGAAAACTAAATATTAAATGAAATGTAATAAACTGATTTCTTAAACATACAGTCTTCGAAATACACGCATCTTTGAGTGACTTCATCCAGTAACATATGGAGAGGACAGGTTGGGACACATCCTTCCACTCTAAAATAAAAATAGTCAGTATTAACTATGCAAGTAGTAGCTTTCTGAATAAATATGCTCACTACATTTCAACAACCACTCCTAACCCTGTTAAAAACTTACCTTATATTTAGAAAAAGAAAAAGCAGGGACAGACAAGTTACTACGTAGAATGAAAAAAAAAGCAGAATAAAGGTAGAGTTTGTTTTACATCAACTGACAGTAATATTTCTTTGATTACGTCTAACTTAAGGTGATCTTCATCTGAAATGTTGCAATAATACCAATAAATTTCAGTCTTTGGCAATGGACACCTGATAACTGTCTTCCAAGGACACTACTTTGATCTATCTGCTACAATGGCTATTAGCGTGCTATTCTCCTCCAATGATTCCCTGATAAAATTGGATAGACTTAGTGAACTAAACTATGTTCAGTGCCACATACACTGGCTCTGCTATTTGTAGAACTATATGCTTTTATTAAATGAAAATAAAGCTACTTACTTTGGTACAACCTGACAGTTCTCTCCCAAAGGGTCTCTACATGTTTTGAAGCATGGGCTTGTACAGGCATCATAACGCCACTCACATGTTGAATGGGATAGAAATTGAAATTTGACATCTGGAAAAGTATGTGAGATTTATTATATACACACACATTACGGAGAGACATACATATACACATACACACACATTTATAGATCAGTAGTTTTCAACCTGTGGTCCACAGACCCTGGAGGTCTGAATACTATGTTTAAGGGGTCTGCAAAAAATAACTATGATCAATCAAATGTATGTGAATACCCACACCTACCATTCAAAGGGGTCCGCACCTCCATTAGAAACATTTTAGGGGCCCACAATTGAAAAAAGGTAGAAAACTACTGATATACATCTCAGATAGATGATTATGTACATAGAAACAAGCACTTCTTAGCAGGCATGACAACAAGTGTCTTTCCCGTGCTAGTACCTTTGCAATTTCCCCTGGAATTACAACAGAGTAGATCTTTAAAACTGTCATTCTCCAGAACGGCAATGAACATTTTAAAAGTCTATCCACTTCGTTTTTACAAAAGTGGGTGCAATCAAAAGTATGACAATGAATTTTACTTGATTCAAGATATCTTTTCTTGGTATGTATTATAATTATTTGGAGACTGACACTGAAGCAACAATAAAGAAATTATGCAGAAGTATTTTTAAAACGCTCATCATAAAAAGTGGATAAATTATATATTATATAATATTTCTAGTAATTCTTGCTTAGCCATCATGGATTTTCTGTGAAAACACAACATGAAATCAATGTGAGTAACACCTATTCAATAATATAATTACTATTACAGAATTTACAGAACTATTTATTTTATTTACTGTAGAAATGTACAATGGTAATGATTTTTTTGAGTCAGAAAGTAGTTTATTTGGCAAGCAGAATCAGCTGATTCAAGGAAGATATCACTTGTTATAATAACAAAGTAATCAGAAGTTACTGAATTTAAGAAATTTGGAAACCAATTCACTCTTAATAGTTGACTTTTTAAAAGGTGGGAAAAGATTAACCTTTAAAAAGGGGAATATAATACTTCAACAGAAAACAGTTTTGAATCTTGAATTATAGATACCCTTTAATGTCAGACACAACTGGAAGTATGCAGTGAAGCACAGATTTCTCTTATTCATCACAAGCAAGCATGCTCCAAGATTTACGAAAATACAGTGTTCCAAAACAGGATGTCACATAAAACCTTTGCCTGTCACTTAAAAATGGTATCCTCTCATAGAGGAAGTATAAAAAGAAAAATATATAAAGAACTCAGATCCCAGATGAGTGTAAATTAGGAAGGGCAAAAATTGGGGTGAAGGTATGTGCACATACAAAGATAGCTTAAAGGTCTCCATTGTGCTGCTCTGATCCTAGTATATTTGAATGCAGCCCCCTCTACATGTTACAGGGATTGTGCAAGTACCTTAAGACCAGCTACACATGCAAAGTAGCTATTACACAATAAAAGCTCTAACCAGCTATAAAGTTAGACCTTGAAAATCAGTACTAACTTTACAGCTGGCTGCTACTGAACTTAAATTTGCAAAGTAGCAGGGTTTCTCCTGCTGCTGGGAGCCCTGTCAGCTGATAGGACTCTCAGCCACAGGGGTGCACCATGCCCAGAATGAACCCCCTGGCCCTGGGGGATCATGGCAGCAGCGATCTCCAAGGCTCAGAAGTGTGCAAGACCCCCCAGCCCAAATGTTCAGATGGGACTGAGTCCCACACCGGACAGCATTCTCAGTGGTTGCACCACATAGGGGCATCATCCTTACATTATTGCAATCCTTCCTAAAATTATTAATTTGGCCATAAGGGCATATTATGCCAGCAGAGCAACCTGGAATAGAGCAGCTGTACTGCATAGAAGTTTATGTTAGTAAATAACAGGACAATATTTAATACTTGGAAATATTGTTCAACTCCTGGTTACCATTTTAAATGATGCCTAGCATTCCTGCCCTAGCAAAATTCCCTTGATCTTTGCTTGACTGAAGAATAAGGGATAAGTGTCTTTCATTTACTGCTGTTTTACACCTGTTCAGAAACATGTAATTCTTTCCCAAAAGAATCAGTTTCTTTAGAAACAATTCAGAAATTGTTTCTTCTAGCAGCCTAGGGGCATCTGCATTGATGGTTAGGTATGTGGGGTTTTTGGTTGTAGCTGTGTTGGTCTAAGGACATAGGCAGGCAAGGTCTTTTTGGCAGATGTGATATTTTTTTATTAGACAAACTCAGTAGTTGGAACAAAGTTCTTTGCCAGCTTTTGGGCATGAGCACCACTTTTTCAGGCATAGGGAGACGGCATAAATAAATATAGGGAGTTTCTGCCTGAAGAAGCGTACTTGTGCCCAAAAGCTTGCAAATAACTTTGTTCCAACTACTGAGTTGGTCTAATAAAAGATATCACATTTGCCCAAACAACCTTGCCTGCCTATAGTTACATATTATACTAGTATAAGTGACTTGCCTTGCAAACCATTTCTTCTCCAAGTTAAAGGAGTAAGAGCTAACTCCATAGTGGGTGACAATCAAAAGAAGCTGAAAGACTACAATATGCTGTTTTACTGATAATAACGTTACATTCCTATTGTTAAGACCAAAATACATTAGATGGTCCACCCTGCAAAGAGCCTCCACATGGCCTCTGACAACTTCCAAAATGGTTCTCTTCACAAGAATTGTGTGCAAGCAACCTTCACTTACTCAAATACTAGAGTTTGGTCTTCTGCAAACAAAATTAGATAAAAATAAACAGAATGAGGCCACTAGATGTTAAGCAGACGCTAAGCAGCTCCATATCCCGGTAACTCCAGACTTGCACAAGTATTTAACACTTTTGAAAATCAAGCCCAAAGTTCTTTAAAAGCA
The DNA here is from genome assembly GCF_052110815.1 of Crocodylus siamensis. NCBI lineage: Eukaryota > Metazoa > Chordata > Crocodylia > Crocodylidae > Crocodylus > Crocodylus siamensis. The sequence continues at coordinate 184,970,187 of NC_143396.1, forward strand.
TGCATTTCAAATCACGTTTTTCCATGTAGTATATCCAAGAAAGAAGCTTCACAAGTGTGATTCCTTTCCTGTATGTAACACATCCTGATCCCACGTGCAGCTAGGTGCCCCTTTAAGAGAGACTCCCAGGGTGTTCTTACACTTTCAGGGATGCCATTCATCCCCAAGCTGGCTTCTGCTTGACCACTGAGAACAGACTGAGATGCTCCAGAAGTCACTTCCCTTACCAATGGTGCCTTACCTAGGTCTTGCCAGCTCACATCCTTGTTTACTCAGTCTCAGAAAATTGTTATCCCCCTTTCTGCAGAAGATGCCAGCATGTCTGGTTAACGCTCTGAGATCAGTTATTATTGACGGTAATTCTCCTGTCAGCCTACTTAACTTAGACCCCTAGCTGAGGGCCTAAAGTTCATGGGTCAGATCTGACCTGCCACACCAGTGGATCCAGTCCATGGCTGCATTCTGCATGGGGCCAAGCCCTGCCCACTCATGTCAGAACAGTCTGCCTGGGCTCCCATTAGTGCCAATGGCCCAGCTCCAGCCAGCATGTGCTTCTGGCAGGGCTGTTCCCAGTGTGGCTACAGCCAAGCATTGCTCTGCTTCCCCCACCTCCAGTAGTGGTACTACTTCTGATCTTGCCCCTGCCATACCACACTACTCTGGGCTGAAGCTGCCTGCTTGCCCACCAACCAGAAGCATCATGTAGCAACATGGCAGGGACAGAAAGAGCCACCACTAGAGGTAGGGGGAGCAGGACAGCATCTGGCCAGGCTGAGCTGGGCTACAGGCTCCCACGGGAGCAGGTGGAGCTCAGTCCCATGTGGGGCACTGCAGGGGCAGCATGGACTGCACTGCCCAGGTGAGTACTGCTGCACATGCTCCCCACCCCACACTTCACCTCTACCTGCAGCAGGCTATCAGGACGTAGTTCTCAGGCAGCCCTCCTCCCCACACACACACACACACACACACACACACACACACACACATCCTGCTCCATCCCTCACGCCCCCCAGAGCTGTCACTCAACCTGGCTCCATGATCCCAGGCTTGCCTGCCCCTCTTGCTCTTGACCACTGCTCCCCCCACCTGCCTGCAGCCTCATAGGGAGTTTTGGTGAGCTGTTCTATGATATAAGTTATCATATATCTTACCCTTTTGTACAATCATTGTAAAATTGTTAGTGTCCCATCACCTCTGCCATGATAAGGCACTATTATAACAGCTCAAGAACACTACTCTATGGCCACTGCTGACATTGGTTGATTAGGTAAAAAAGCTGTTACAGTCTTTCTTGTCCATTGAGTAAGATAATTTATCCTGTTGTCACTGTGAAACATAACACCAAAATATTGGATATCTTTTCACAATACTGCACAAAGGTAAGAGGAAACATTGGACCTGTGTGAATGATTCAGCACAAGATAAATTTTCAAATAATCAATAAAATAATGGCGGGGGCATGAATGCTGCATGCCCCTGTTGGCTGGAGGGGCATGGCAAGCTCCCACAGGTGGCAGCAGCACCATCGACGGCAGAGGAGGAGGGGGTGGCAAGCTCCGGCAGCAGCTAGCAGTGATTGCAGACTGCCCGCAGATGCTGCTGGTGGTGTTGGTGGCGAGGGGGGGGTGTGGCTAGCAGCAACTGCCTGCAAGCACCGCTGACAATGTCAGCAGCGGGTGCACTGCCATGCTCAAGGAGTGTACATGCACCTGTGTGCATCCCCTCTATGTCACCAATGGGTATGGGAGAGATATGGGAAGGCAAGACAATATGCAACTGCAGCATAGGACTAGCCCGCAACACTGCACCCCAATAGAAATGTGAAGGCTTTGCTAAACAGATCCCCGCCCAGCTTTATCCCCCTGAAAATCTTAACTATTTATTCAACAATAAAAAGTTCCAGAAATAAAGTCACAAGGTTTTTTATGATAAATAGCCCTATTATGACATAATGTAGAATATTTCTTCAGCCTGACACGCTGTATTGACCACGTGTACCATTTCCAAACACTACGTTATACAGCATCTTTCACCTTTAGGGGTGCTTTTAGACTTGTATAACTGCTTTGTTCCTTTACATATATAGAGAGGGGATTAGTTGTTAGATTTTAAAGGGTTGCATACTTTTTCCTACATGGAAAATGTGGAGTTGTGCACATGAGGGTATGGCATGTGAAAATAACTTTCTGCATCGCATTTTTTAACAGGATCTAGTAAAATAAAGGTGCGCACTTGTAAGCTCCATTCTCTACTTCTCCAGAAACATGGGTGGGCAGTGGGTGAAATTATGAATGTTGCTGACTAACACATTTCCAAAGACAAATTTGTGGCCACTGCAAACCTTCCTTTCCAGCTAGGGAATATGAATAAGGAATAGTTATAGTTATGACAGTTGTCTCCTGGAAGAAAACAGAACTAGCCCCAAAAAACCATAACTGACTTAGACAAAATGGCATTAAAAAGGTAGGAAAACTTGTAACTTCACACTACTTTTATATCCTGTATATGATTCTTGCCATTACCTATCCTGTGTGTTAATCTGCATTTCCTGTTCAGTCAGTTTCTAGTTATAATATTGTTCCAGCCAATTTGTAGGTTAAACAACAAAAGGTATTTGGAAGATCTCATCTCTTAAAATTTATTAGTGCATTTCCAAATACTCCAATAAATTCTCTATCAGGCTTTTCCTCGGAGCAGTTCACACTGCAACATGGGGAGCGTCGTATTTTCTTGCCAGGTATGTTGCATTCTATTTGCTCAAGGTTTTTTTTGATAATTGAGTTGCATTATGCATTTTTAAAAGTAAGATATCATCTTAATTCTGTGCCTTCTAACTGATGGCCAGAATGAAAAGCAGACTTAAGCAATTGGTGTTGTGACTCCTCAAAGGGAGACACAAAGTATACTCAACTATCAGTGACTGTAATGGGAACTTAGTACATTATATGAGATGCTCTGCAGCATCTATCAAGACTGAAGCACACTGACAACCTAACCTTCCACTACTATGGCATCATTAATATTATTGCTCTTGTTTCATAGAGTGTCTGGAGGCCTCCAACCAACTCAGGGATTCATTGTGGTAAGCTCTGTTCAAGCACACGAGTAAAGTACATAAGGATTAAAGAACATCAGCAGGAAAAAAAAAGATTACCAAAGGCATTTAAACATTCATCTTGGTGATCTGGTGCAGATGCTTCTCTCACTCTCCACTATCAGTTACAGAAATTAACTTCCATGGTAAACCTAGTGACAATTCAAATTGTTACTACATCTGCTGCTCCCCCATGACAGAAAATGTAATTTCTTTTCTGATATTAACAATTTTACCAGTGTTGTGATCCAAAGTTTCTGGGCTGCCATAGGATGCTAATCAGCCATTTCCACTCCATGCTCCCCATTACTGCAATGCTTATGTTCTTGCCCCAGCATACAGAAATACCAGTTTACTGGGCTTGGGGCAACAGTGCAGTTCACTCAAAACAATGGAATAATGAGTTTACAGACAATGACTCAAGCCTCTTATATCAGGCATGTTTCTCTATAATGGATTTGTCATGGTATTTGAAAGGAACCATATGTCTTCTGATGAAGTCTACCAGAATTTGTCTTCCAGCTAGTGACAGCAAATCCTTAACAGAATAATAGGCTATGCTCTGGATGACAGTCATTCTAGTTTACATATCAAACAAGCCCACATTTTCTCTATCTAAACTAAATACATGAGTACTTCAATTACAGCTGATGAACATATTATTACAAAAAGTTCTTATGTAAATATGGGTATATATTTTTTGGAAAAAGGAAATAGTAAAGAAAATGCTCTCTCAAACCCATATTTTGTTTTGTCAGCTAGTTTGACACTGGAGAAATACTTTGCTCTCTATAATTTAAGTGTTATTTCTTCCTGACTTTGGACATTAATTCCTCCAGTTGTATGATAATATTATCTCTTATGAAGCATTAGGCTAGGATCCAAGTATTCTTAAGTTCTATGTATTGATGGGCATTTATACATGTACCTTTGTCTGCCCAATGGGCCAGAAATCCAGCATGTTAGAGTAGACTCGATTAATCAAGTCTGTGGAACATGCGAACAGACATGCCCAGTGCTGCATCGCATGCATTTGTATAAATGACAAAATGCGCATCAGCACTAAGAAAATGCCTTTGATGTGTTTTAGTTCAAAAGTGTACCATTGCCATTTTCTTAGCACTGACATGCATTTGGTCATTTATACAAATGAATGCTTTTAAAAGTGCCCAGCGCTGTCACACGCATGGGTACAAATACGTGCTCTCTAGCAGCCTTAGAGCACAAGCCCAGTTCAGGCCTTGGGACATGTCCCTGACACTTGGGTGTTGGGTTGCATTCAACCCCAGGGGAGGCCCCGACACTCTTCTGCCATGACTTGATCTTCCGTTCAGTAGTGGGACTTTACCAGGCGCTGCCCCTTGCAGGTGTTCTTGGGGCTCCGCCTCCCCTACACCACAGCCATACACCAACCTTCAGGATGATCAGGTGATGGGTCACCAGCCTGTCTCTTTGATGTTCACTCCTGCTCTTGCCCCCTTTGTGCCCAACCCTCGGTGTTTTTCTCTGCCCTGGGTGTATACGGGTGTGGGACCGGTCTCGTTCCAACTCCTGCTTGGGCCTTATCTTCAGGTTGTCTCATTCAATGGGGCTGCCTCTGCACCTCTTCTTGACCCTGTAGGTTGACTGGGGATGTCTTCCTCAGTTCAGGCTCTGGGTGTCCTTTAGGGTATTAACGTAAAACACAAGAACAGAGAAAGAAAAGGAACAGCAGGGGTCTGGGCTTCAGCCTGCCCCACTCACAGCTCCGGCATCTGTGATCATCAGGATCCCTCGACACTGTCTTCCTTGGCCCAGCTGCCCTGCCAAGCTGGGCGTTTATCCTTCAGGGGAACTGGGACCCATCTGGTGAGTCCCCATCCGGTCCCCTGCTGATCTGTTGCCTCTGCAACCCAGTAGCCCAGGGAGCAGCTTTGCCTCCAGTCCCAGGCTTAGCTGCTGCCCCCATCGTTTCCCCGCCACCAGCTTTTAAATCCACTGTGTTGGTTTTTGATGATGTCACCTACCAGCGCCACTCCCAGCCGCAAATAAAAGCAGCTGATGTACCATGCCAGCAGCTCTTCTCGGCATGGTGTGGCTTTTCCTGTCAAAGGTAAGTAACCCCCTCCTTAGGGCTTTTGGTTTTCTTTTTCTGGGAGCTCACCCCAGCCTCGGGTCCCACCATGAGAGGGGTCCCCAGGACCTCCGTTTGTGTCCCCATGAGACAGGGTGGTTAGATGATTACAGGCAGGCTTTTCCAATGTTCAATTATTTTGGTTATTCAGCTTATGATAAATAGAGCCTACTCTAATGTCATACTGAAGAAATGACATTCCTGTTAGCTTCAATCAGAGTACAGGCTACCTATGACTTATTAAAAAAACAAAACAAAACAAAAAAACAAACAAAAAAACACAGATGTTGGGTATTCAGCACAGATTACTCGGACAGTAAAACGCGTGCACGCGCACACACACAGTGGCCACTTAAAAATGTGCACCATGTTTTCTGTGTCTTTTTTCATTGGAAAGAGGAACAATATAATATACTTCACTTATTTTTCTCACTGGGGTATTGAGAGAATTAGTATGTTGGTGTGCTTATCTCCTGACCAGTCAGGAAGAAACAGATCCAACTGAAAAGTAAAAAATAAACCTGAATCCAAATCTCAGTTTTACACATCTAAATTTATAATATAAATTATATGTACAGAAAAAGTTGGTTGAGGGCTTACATACTCCAAGGGGTAGTCAGTACTTTGTTTGTTTGCCCTTCTATGCTTGATCTCCTAGTCTCCTACAATTATTTTGCTGGAGAGGATAAAATACAAGCAAACTTGAACAGGAATTTACTACTTTGTGGGTTTGTTTGGTTTTTTTTTTATAAATAAATATAATCTACCCTCTGGCTTCTCAAAAGGTACCTCAGCTGAGGCAAATGCACATATATGCAACTACAGCATGTCATTGTTTGGCTCTACATTGACTTGGAGACACATGGGGCACGTACCGGCAAAAAGTCTATAAAATACAACAACAAGTAGAAAGGCATACAGAAGTCCACACAGCACCTGAAAGAACTGGACAGGAAGGCAAGAATGATGGAGAAAAACTGGAGTTAGTGGGAAAGCACCCAGCAAGCCTTACTATCAGCACGTACAGTTATCTATTTTAATAATAAAGTATTTGAACTTCGTAGAACTGACCTATTTACTGATTCCTATTAATCCAGGATTCATTTACACTTACACCTCTTGTTCTCTATGTGTTAACAATCACACTCTAACCTTATTTCACATTGTTTGTAAGTCTTTTATTTCCTTCATTTGCTTTGGATTTTCACTTTGCTAAAATAAAATTTATTACTGTCAATTTGCAGTTTCTTCTCAGAAACCTGACAGTGTAAATCAAGACTAACAACTTAGATAAACTGGAGGCAATTAGGAAATTGTCACTAAAAGATTCCAGTCAAAAATAATATTTCATAGGAAAAAAAAGGAAAATTGCATTGATTTTTATGGAATTCTGTTGTGTGTGTGTGTGTGTGTGTGTGTGTGTGTGTGTGTGTGTGCGCGCGCGCGCGCGCGCATGTGTATAGACACACACACAGACAAACATGTACACACACACACACACACACACAAATTAAAAAAATACAAAAGGGGTAAAAACCAAAGTGAAACATTTCACTTGATCCAAAATGACTTTTAAAAAAAACATTTAAAGGAAAAAATTAAAATTTTATCTTTTCATTCTTACCTGGGACAATTATTTAACAAAACCTCATTTTCCCTCATTTTCATTTTCAAATCCATTTCTGACCAGTTCTGTTTTTAAGAAATTGCAGTAAAATACTACTTAAAGACCTAAGATTCCCTCAGACATGTGGCTAGAAGCATGAAATTCTATCTACCCACTTGCACACAAATACCAACCTCTGCTCATCTGCTTTAAGTTTCTACATCGAAATATGTAGGCAAATGTAACAGATAAAATGAACTGGATAATACCCAGACAAAATATCATCAAAACCCAAACATATTTATCAAACTCTCAGGAAGTTTTATATTAGTTGCCTCACAGATAATGATGATGATGATGACAATGATGATGTTGAATTAATACTCCGTTTCAGTCGTAACTACTCAACATCCTCATTGCTTATTCATACAAGTATACAAGGTCAAGGGCTCCTGTTTGTAATATAAATAGCAGGAAATTATGTTGCTACTGTAAAGAGATCTTGATGCTGAGCACCTGCAGTTCTCACCGATTTACATAACAGTAATGCAGCATTCTACAGGCTCAGAATAGTGATCACTTGGACTGATTAAGCAAAAGAGTCCACTCTAAACATGGTAGCACTTTAAAAAACCAAGATATTTTAAATTATGCACTATGCAGACTAAAACAAACTATGACAAATTAAAGGTGAGGCAGGCAGTTGAAAAACCTGCTGTCTGATTAATCATGAAAGATCCCATTATTAAAAAAGGTAATTCTACCTCACAATAATTAATATCATTTTTATTTTTATAGCAGTTTATCTTGCTATATGTATTTCTGTAAAATAAAAATAAAATAAAAGCATATTTAATTAAGAAAGATCTGATTCTTGTCTAACACATGCACACACACACAAACTTTGTTACATGATGTGTACATGTATATGAGTGTATAGTAAAACTGTTTTTTGGATTATTGTTGCTATTGTTCTTAATTCTTGAAATAAGGTCTTACAGCTCAAGCAAAGAATTGAGTTAAAAGAACTGAATGTTCTTCTAAACTCTACAAAAGGCTTTATATGGGATCTTGAGCACAATACTCAAATTCTCCATACCACATACCATTCACATGGATGGTGAATGGAAGATAATCCCACTAAACTCACAGAGATATGTGTTTACCTTCATAATAAGTTATGATACTTAAATAACTGCAATATTTTATTAAATGTAAAAATTGAAGAAAATCAGAGATAAATTCACAAAAATCATCATGTCTTCATATTTCCTTATTATCCAAATAGTTAAAATTAGAGCTGTGCAAAGCATCGGGTGTTGATTCAACTCGGAGGAGATTTGGCCCAATTTGGCAGCCAAACCTCCGAATTCAAATCAAATCAGGAGACCAATAAAAAGGTCCAAATTAATTCGAAATTCTCCAAATACATCTGAAAAAGATTTGGAGAGATTCATAGAGATTTGGGTAGTCCTCACTCGCCACCGCAGAGAACTGGACCCAGACTTCATACTGGTAGGTAGGGGATGAAGAGAGGGGCTAAAGGAGGGGATCATGGGGGGACCCCCACCAGGCCCCATCCCCTGCCTGCCAACCTCCACCTGCTCTATCAGCCCCATCAATGGCTGCCCTACCCAGCCCCAGCATCCTGCTCTTAAAAGTACTCAACTGACTGCTGCAGTGGCCATTGGGGCCTATGAGGCCTCACGGCAGAGCCCCTCATGCAGCATGGGGCAGTGGGGATCGCTCTACCACCTGGCAGTAGCTGGTGAGTGCGGGGGGGGTTTGTTGTTTTTTTTTTCGTTTTTTTTTTTTAAAGGAGCCTGGACGCTGGGACCCAGCAGGGCAGCCATTGATTGGGACTGGGAGAGCAGTCAGGGGATGGTGCCTGTTTGATTCGGAGATTCAACTGCTTCAGCGGTAGTTGAATTATTTCAGGACAGTGATTCAAATCACCAAATTGAATCATTGTCCCAGAATCGGCCAAATCCGAATCTGAAGTGCGTACTAGCTGCCTTGGCACAGGCCTATTTAAAATATATATACTCAGTGGACTGATTGTTATTATTTGATGTTAAATCCATGTGTTTGACCATGACTGGTCATGTAAGTCTCAGTATATCCTTCTTGTCTCTTGACTGAATGACTATGTAACCACTACTGATGAACATTTTTGTGAGTGATCACTTAAAATCTGTTTATTGAATTATTATAGATCAGATATTCTAATTTAGTTTCCACCTCCAGTGTTTGTGGGATTGGAACCAGGAAACAAATGCAAGCATGGTGAAAGCAACTGTCTTTAAAAACTGACATGGTCATTCATAGAAAATCCACTGCAGTATTAGCCATTCACGTCTGCGTAATTTATAGTCAATATACTTCAGTATGATAGTATTTATTGCTATGAAACTAGAAAAAGTGACCCTTCAACTGACTTTGGACAAACATGTATAACTGTTGCTGTGTTGATCATGTCATTTAGAATTCTTCCTTTTCAATGTGCGTCATAGAGGATAAAGACGACTGATGAAGAACTTTCTGGCCAGGGGGATTTAGAGGGCCTATTATTCAACTCCCAATATTTATCTTCTGGTTCCTCAGGAATAGCTGTTCTTAGTTGGAGAGTTTCTGATCTAATATGCAAAGCATTTACAATAGTCAGCAGGAAACTCAATCTGCCTTTGCCTGTGCACTCTGGAGCTGGTGTAATTTTTCCATTAACTTAAACAAATGCTGCTGTATTTTTAGACCATGTAATTACCCTACATCAGCAGACTGGCCCTTGTGAAAGTACACTGGAGAAAGATTCCAGCCCTGTGTTTCTCTGCTTATAAAACTCTGAAACCTAAGTCCTCGGATGTGGTGATTAATGAAATGCCTCTTGATCATTTGATCTGATCCCACTTGCTGAGGTAAATTGTTTTAGTTTTCCATTGGCATAGATAGGATTTTTTGGCATAATGACTGGAGGGCAAAGACCTGACACTTGAAAAGACATACCATTCTGTGTTAACGCATGACCACTGAGAATTATAACACTTCTTAATGTTCTTCATTCCCCCCTCAAAGATAAAAGACCAAGGAGACATATTTGCTCTGCCTGAAAAAAGGCCTTTGCTTGAAATGTATGAACATCCTGGTAACAGCATTAGCTCCACATATTCTGCCATTCAAAACCTCAACAGCTTTATGATTAAAGGCATTTATCAAAAGGCAACAAGCATTTGGCAATGACAAAATCTGTCATTTTCTGTGGAGTTGGAGTGTGCCAGTCAACAGCTGCATCAGGCTGTCATTATAACATACAGCAAAACATCAGCAGATTCACAATGCCACCATTAACACTTTAATTCAATGTTTTGATAACACAGAGCCCCACAAGGCATACAGTTGGCCTCTTCTGTCATGTAAGTCAATGCTTGTTTCAGATACGTCTGTGCTTAACACCAGGGATTTATAATAGTACAACTTGGTCAGGTGATGCCTCATTTGTTACAATATTTCATTTTCTCTTTTTTTTTTTTTGCTTGTGAAAGCTATTTCAGTTACAGAATACAGAATGGAAGCCTATCTGGATTTTCACTACAGGGTTATCTGTAAACATATATATTGCAGCAGTAAATGAGATACTGAACCATTTATAATGGTAATGCAAAAAAGACTATGTAAAAATATACATTTTACAGTGACTTTCGAGTAGCATGTGTCACATGCACAACCCATTGAACTGAGCAAGAAGTCATTTTTGAGGTCATAAAGAATATGTAGCTTAAACATACTGGTATTCATTATAAGTTACTGCTGAACAGATATATTTATGAACAACATAGTGCTTTGTTTTATCTATAAGAAGCAAAACAGCTTTGCTCTCTGTGGCTTAAATTCCCCTTCATTACAGCACCCAAGTTGTTCCCAATAAATAACAACAATAGATAAAAACAATTAGCAACCATAGCAATCTTTTGCTTCCAACACCATAGAAGAAATAATTTGATTAATTGGTAGGGTGTTTTTTGGTTGGTTTGTTATCAGTTCTTGTTGGAGTAATTTCCATAGTCTTGATCCCACACTCCTGGTCCTTAGTGAGGAGCCAGTGAAAAGAGCAGAAGGATGTGGCAATAGCACCATACACTAGGGAGCAGAAAAGGAATTACATTTCATGCCTGCTCAAGATATTTCAGGACTTATGACTATGACTAAACATTTAGAAATTAAGTCCTATTCAGGAAACTACTAATGCACTGCCACAAATAAAACAGAAATAAGGATTCTAATCACAGAATAAGCATGGCTATGTATCGTGGGGTAAAAGGAGGGCAGCAAGACCTTGAAAAAGTATTATATTCACCACAAACAGGAGATCCTGTGACCAGTGGGGTCCCCCAAGGCTCTGTCCTGGGACCCATACTGTTCAACATCTTCATTAATGATGTGGACATTGGAGTCAGGAGTAACTGGCCAAGTTCACCAATGACACCAAACTTTGGGGCAAAGCATCCACGCCAGAAGACAGGCGGGTGATCTAGGCTGACCTAGATAGGCTCAGCAAATACTCGGATGAGAACCTGCAAGGTTCTCCACCTTGGGAAGAAAAACCTGCAGCATCCTTATAGGCTCGGCAGTGCTACGCTGGCTAGCACTATGGAAGAGACTTGGGGGTCATCACTGACCACAAGATGAACATGAGCCTGCAATGTGATTCTGCAGCTAGTAAAACGAGCAAAACACTTGCTTGCATCCATAGATGCTTCTCAAGCAAATCCCGGGACATCATTCTCTCCTTGTACTCGGCCTTGGTGAGGCCGCAGCTGGAGTACTGTGTCCAATTTTGGGCTCCACAATTCAAAAAGGATGTGGAGAAGCTTGAGAGAGTCCAGAGGAGAGCCACGCGCATGATCAGAGGTCAGGAAAACAGACCTTACGACAACAGGCTGAAAGCCATGGGGCTCTTTAGCCTGGAAAAGCGCAGGCTCAGGGGTGATCTGATGGCCACCTATAAGTTTATCAGGGGTGACCCACCAGGATCTGGGGGAACGTTTGTTCACCAGACCGCCCCGAGGGATGATGAGGTGGAATGGTTATAAACTACTACAAGACTGTTTCAGGCTGAACATAAGGAAGAATTTCTTTACTGTCCAAGCCACCAAGGTCTGGAACAGCCTGCCGTCGGAGGTGGTTCAAGCACCTACATTGAACACCTTCAAGAGCAAATTGGATGCTTATTTTGCTGGGATCCTATGACCCCAGCTGACTTCCTGCCCTTTGGGCACGGGGCTGGACTTGATGATCTTCTGAGGTCCCTTCTAGCCCTAATGTCTATGAAATCTATGAAATCCCTGGAACGGTTTTCCTGCTTGTCTCCCGATTTTGTTCTTAAATTAATTTCTGTTGCAGCACATTTTTTTAAATATCAACCAGAGTATTTATTTTATCACTTTGCATCTACTTTTCTAATATATACAAATGTACCTAGTTTATGTTGCATCCCTTGCATTTGGCTTTTCCTTTAATCTTTCTTTTTTTCCTACTTTTTCATAATTTCTTGTCTTTTCCAGCTTGTTTTCCACTCAACATAATTTTGAATAACATGTAATCTTTGTTCTCTCATTCTCTTTCTTATGATGTATTGTGGTCCATTCCTCCTGCTCCCAAGTCTCCAATCACTTCTTCTTTCTCCTCTAGCTCTGTTATCCTCTCCTCCATCTCCTCTTCTTACTACTTTTCTTCTCCCACTAACAACTCACTGGGTGCATCCACACGAGACACTTTACTATACAGTAGAGCAGTTTACTGTGCAGAAAGTGTGCACTTCTACACGTGCACAGGCTTATTGCACAGTAAACTGCTGTGATCACAAGTAATTTTGCTACCTGCAAATGAAAGTAGCCAATTTACTTGTGATCAGTTACTGTGCAGTAACACTCATGTAGACCCCCTGACCAGAAGCAACTCTGCTCCCAGTCAGCCTTAGAGCAGGGGGAGAGAGATTTCTTCCTGCCCCCAGGAGCTGCCTGCTACCAGGGCAGGTTCTGCCACCAGAATCTGGGTGGGGACTATATCCCCCTGCCCGGCAGCAGAGGACTGGGAGATCCTTATGCCAGTACTGGGAAATCCATATCTTCTTATCTTTATAAGGATCTCCCAGCGCTGGTCCCACATGATTACAGAGCTAGGCAGGGAACAGAGTCTCCAGCCCTTGCCCTGAGATTGCAGAGCAGGGAACTGTCCTGGCCAATCAGGCAATCAAGGCATGGGGCTTGGAAAGAGCTGCAGGGGAGGGACAAATCCCAGCCCCATGCCATGATTCACCTGTGGGGCAGCTAAGAGTGAGTACCTGGCTAGGCGGGGAATCCCCACCCAGCTGGGGGCTCCTTGCCCACTGCCCCACTGGCAGATCAGACCAGAAGGCTGGGACCTGCCCCGCCCCTGAAGCTCCTTCCAAGTCCCCTGCCCCTGATCAGGGAGCTGGGGCCAGGAGTTCCCCACTACTGGAGAAGGGGGACATTGTTCCAACCCTAGCAGCAGGCATCCCCCATCCCCCAGGGCAGGGAGCAATGTCTCAGCACTGGCCAGGAGACAGCTGTCTCCTAGCCCAGTGTTCCCTGCCAGCCACTGAGCTAGCATCCAAGGGGAGTTTAGAGCACCTCCCAGTGGCTGTAGGGGCCCATTGCAGGGCCCCAAGAAGTAGGAGCAGTTTGCTGCCATTAGCAGCAAATCTGCTCCTGCTTCCTAGCACATTTAGTCACCTTCCCAGAAGTGTTTACTCATAGTAGTTTACTTACAAGTAAACTGCTCCCAGACCTAATGCACATGTAGACACACCCACTGATACTCATCTTCTCAACCCATAAGATCACATAGAAATTTTTTGCCTTTGGACACCCTTTAATTCTCAAAATCTGCTCCTAATATCTTTGGTCACAGCATCTGATGACATGAACTTGGGTTCACAAAAGCTTGTGCTCTATATATATCTTAATTAGTCTATAAAGGTGCATATCTACCCTACTTTCCTCTTTGGTATCAGTCATTCAGCACTATATCCTAGTTTTATCTGTGCCTGCAGAACAGAGATTAAAATAGTTTCACAGCATTACCAAGTACAGTATGGGTAGAATCCTGTTTTGCCTTCCATATCCAAATGGCAGCTTGAAAACTGCCATTTTTTAACATATATGCAGTTTGCGAACCTACTCCATGTGTAGTCTGGATCCTTAAATGCCCACAAAGTTACTGACCCTGCACAGTAGGCTGTTCTCTGGCCAGAAAGGTACTTGAACATAAGTCCCATAATTGTCCTGGCAAAAATGAGGCAGAGGGGACTCCCATGCTTTAACTCCAATAGCAGAGTGGTTAGGACATTCCCCCAGAAAGTGGAAGACCCAGCTTCTAGACTTCTACCTCACATAGAGGAAGTTTGAACCTGCATCTTTTGGCCTTCCCAGCCCATGACAGCAGTCAGAAAAATGACACCACAGTTTACGCATTGTTGCATCACTTCTTCATTCCCCCACTTAAAGCTGAGCCACACTGCTTTTGCATTGGTTCCACTGAATAAAATGCATAAAGAGCAGGAGGGTGTCGTGCCCCGATGACTGGCGTACCCCTGACTTGCAAGCCTTGGTCAGCACGACCGGCCGGGGGTGGGTGGGATAGGTGGTCGGACAGGTGGGTAGTAGCGGCGAGTCGGAGTCAGGAGATTTAAAGTGTATTGGTTACACAGAAAGTTTATTTTACTTATGCCACAGATAGTTGCAGCGTAGAAAGAGAAGTTGTGGTCGAGGCACAGGAAAAGAACTTGTGGTCCCAGTGTAGGAAGAGAGGTTGATTTATTTAGCACAGCATCAAAGGTTTTTCTATCCAGGTTACAAAACTGCTTGATGCAGATTTTAAGCAAAGTATACAGATCACTTTGGTCTTTAGACCTCCAAGAGCTCTTTACAAGAAGAACGGACAAGCCGGCAGAACAAATACACCTGAAAACTTTTAACAGCGGTGGGAAGAGGTCAGCGACTGGCCAAATCGCTGACTTAACCTCTTGGGCGTGTACGGAGCTCTCCACCGAAGGCAGAAATCTTTCCAAAGTTATAGTCTGCACGGTGGCCTATCACCGCACGCCAGGCATGAATAAATGAATAGTTAAAGGATTACTTATCTTTGTCTGCTCAGGTTTCATGCCAGCTCGACTGTGCATGTGTTTTACATTTAAGCTATGGGGGAGGGTTTGTAATGATACCGAACTGTAATTGCAAAGTACGTTGCGTTAGCCTTTGACCTTTTGCCATCGGCATCTGAGATCAAAGATTTTTCTTTGACAGAGGGGAGCTGCTGTCCCACTACAAGAGCCCAGGACCTACTCTTCCAGTGCAACCAACATCTACTTGAGCCACACATTCACTAGAATGAATGCTTGCTTTATTCTTCTTTCCTTTACATATCTCCCTCTCTTGGCTACCTAAAATCCAGCTTCAAAAGAAATGCTGGATAAAGCCTGACCTGTGATATAGCAGACTGAGCACTGTGCTGAAAAGTAAGAGAAGTGCAGATTCAAACTTCTTCTGGACAAGAAGGGCCTAGAAGGGTTTTGCGCTTCCTGGATAACTATCAAACTGTTCAGCTCACTTTCACACTCCTTTTCATCTTCCAATATGCTCAGCTGAGACTGAAGTTCAGAGACAGATAAAAGCACCAGAAAGTGGGCCAAGAGAACAGTGCTCCAGGATGCCTGACAACCTTTGAAAAGGAAACACTTATGTAACCTTCCCATCAACACTTCTAAGTTTTCCTGTTTTGAGACTCAAGAAATATGGTCACCCTAGTTATGTGAACCACATTCAGTAACCTGGCTTGATCCCTCTGAAATTGAATGTTCTATTCAGGGACTGAGAGACATGCCCCACTGTGGAAAGGATTTTCCATTCTGTATGGCAAATCACAAAGGGAAAGAACTAGAGTTTCTCCCTGTAAATCTGTTATGCTGGTAACATATTCAACTCTTCTCTCACACGCATTAGCTCCATGGGGCTTATGGGATATTTATATGACTATTTGGGGTGGACAGTATATTCATGTGCACAAACTTTTTATTTCTCCAAGCAGCTCTACACAATTCACAGGGCAGACACTCTTCACAACAGCTTGTGCACTAGACCACAAAACCTCAGGAGCAGTTGGCCCAACACACCAACAATCTATTAACTGGTAAGGGGCTACTGCCATGTCATACAAACCTACAGTCTAGCTTGCAGAGTACAAATAAGTGAAAAACAAAAATTGGGCCTGATTATCAAGAAAACTAATTATCATAGAAAATTAGCGTTGGAAGAAACTTCAGGAGATCATCTAGTCCAACCCCCACCTCAAAGCAGCACCATCCCCAATTAGATCTTCTCAGCTAAGGCTTTTTTCTAGTCAGGTCTTAAAAACCTGCAAGGATGGAGAGTCCACCACCTCTCTGGGTAACCTGTTCCAGTGCTTTCCTACCCTCCTAGTGAGAACATTTTTCCTAATATCTAACCTAAACTTCCCTTGCTGCATAACTCCTAATGGCTACAGTGGAATTTTAGGTGGTTCAACACCTCCAAAAATAAGGAACATTAAGCTTAAAATGTTTGGCTACAGTATCACTTTTGTCTTTGATTTTATTTCCATCTAAAATTTAAAGTTTAAGTGACCAATACATAACTTCTGAGGAGAATGTATCATTTATTAGTTAAAATAATCTTTGGGGAATGGAAGGGTGGTAAAGAGTCAGAGAAATTCTCTTTCAGCTTTATGTGCTGCTTCCTTTATTTCTAAATTCCATGGGAGTAAAATCATTGTATGCACATTCTTTTTTTTTTTTTTATTGTAAGCTACCCTGAGCCTCTTTGGGGCAGAGCAACATCTAAAGCTAAAGTTAAGTAGTCGTAATTATAGTAGTAGTAATGGCCTGGACCAAAGCTCTGGATTCAAAGACCTTTAACCACTAAAGCAGAGCTTTTATGCATATGAACCTTCTCCAGTCATAGGCACCTTTACAGGTTATTACTCGGAGTCTGAATAAGTTGTATAGGTGTGTGATGGGACAAAGGTTTGCATACGAAAAGCTCACAGATGATTCCAAATAGTTCCCTCAAGGGAGTCCTTGAGGATAACCAGTAGAAATGGTTCACCATACGTTCAACAGAGAAGCAAAACCAAAATGGAATAAATTCTTTCCTGTTCCATAACTTATACAAACGAGAGAGACACTGATCCCCCTTCCATATTATACCCAGACTTTCAGGGTTCGTCAGAAATCTTCCGACTGAAAATAGAGTTATCAACAAATAAAAATAGTGTAATCTGTTTTCCTCAAAATGTTAGATTCTCATTTAAAAAAAAAGCCAAACAACTTTTGCTTTTTATGTTTTTTTGAAGATGGTCAAAGTTTTCTGCAGAAAAAGGTTTCGGAATACTTTTGTTTTCTTTATACTCTTGTATGCACTGATTCGGATTATTTTTCCACTCATACTATAATGTTTGAGTCCTGTCATCCACAAAATCTATTCAGGAATCTTTATGAAAAACTGAAATAAGAAAATTCCTAGGGCTAAAAGGAAATAGAAAGGAAAAAAAAAATCTTGCTTTTTCTCCACATCACCCTCACATTAGTGCATCTTCACTTTGCTACATGTCTATTTGAGATTTATTGCACCCTGCTCTGTATATCAGTCTCTCCATAACAATTATGACTCTCTCTGAAATAATTTGTATAGTATGTTACAAAATGTTAAATTTATGCTAAAGCTATTCAAAGGTAAAATAAGCTTTCCAATTGCTGTCATTATCTTTCAACATCCTTCTTTAAATCTCAACTTATTTTTCCTCCCATTGTTTATGATGTCAAAAGACATGTCAGACCCTCTTTCTTACACCAGTTTTATACTAATATAATTCCATTAAATAAATTTAAATTATTTCTAATTTGTAGTGGCAAGAAAGATGTATCAGATTGTCAGTTCTCCGCTATATGAATGTATGTTCTACTACAGCAAAAGCTTTGTTATCTGGCACCCATGGGAAATGTTCGGGCCGCCACCTCTCCTGCCGCATCCGGTGTTCTGCCACCCCTCCACCCCTCCCAGTGTGCCAGGGGACAGGGAGGGGGGACCCCCGTGCAGGCTGCTATGCCACGATGGGCACTCCCAGTTTCACTTTTACTTTACAAGCCAGCATGCTGGTTAATAGAGCATGCCAGTTTGTAAGGTGCCAGATAATGTGGCTTTTACTGCATTATCAATTTAAACTGGAATGAACAAGCTAAATCATTTCCTCTGATTGATGAAAATTAGGTCAGAATTGGTTGAAAAACACTCTTTCAAACATAGTCCAAGAATAAAATTATAGTTCATAATATACTTAAGTACCTACCAACAAGTTTAAAAAGGGTAGAGAGTCTGAATTCTTCTGAATGATGGTACTTGAAAAGTTTAACTGAAGAAGCTGAAATGTGGATGAAGAATCCTGGTTTTGCAAATGACTCGAAGGCACTGTAACCTGGGAGCCAAGTGTCCTTGTGGATAGCAAATGTGGATCTATTGTGGAACTCTTCACTTTGTTCCCATTTGGAAAGAATCAGGGTATCATTAGGAGCCAAATGAAGAAAATAATTTGGTCTGTCAGCTGTTTCAAATGAAACTAAGTTGGGATCTGAAAAATACATATCATAATATTATTTGCTAGACTAGGTATGGTGGCACAGATTCATCTCTGATGTAACATCACTCAAGTCACTACTACCCAATAGGAATGAAGATATGCCAGTTTAGAAAATATTTTAATCGTGCATTTTTATAAACACAAATACTGAAAAAGCCTCATTCACACTGGATTCCTCCATCTCCAAAACTGCCCTTTGGACAGAAAGTTATTCTATGTAGGATAGGGTACTTCAGGAGCATAACTGGGATGTTGAGCTAGGCATTAGCTCTAGGAGTCGACTTAGAGGGGCTATAGCAGAGCAGCCCCTGGGGAGCCTGTCCAGCTGCCGCTGTTGCAGAAACAGCCCAGGTTTAGGTAGGATGCACCACAGAAGTTGAAATGCCACCTGCACCAGAAGGTAAGGTACTCATTACTGTTTCCACCCTGCCCAGTCTTCAATGCTTGACACTGCAGCCCTGGGTGCCCACATTTCTAGCTACACTTCTAGTGTACTTGTCAATATGAAGGTGAAGAAGTCTAGCTAATAAATATAATATCTCTTCAGTACCTTTGTTAGGCATAATTTAAATCCAAAATTGAAAATAACATCTACCTAAGTTTAGGAAGTTACACTTGCTCATTTGGAAGTTAGAGCTCAAAAGCTCAATCACTTTTATAAAAATAAGATACTGAAGTGCATTTTGCATTCCACTTGCAGGGTCATGCTTTGGAGCTTCCAAGAACTCAGTTTTCTAGCCAAGCCCCAGAACAAATAATATTAACAACAGATTTGGAAAATGTCTTTGTTCCAGTAAGGGCTCTGTTCTGGCAACCTTACCCAGGCCAATACCTTACCCCTAAAGCAGTCCCACTGACTTAAAGCAAATTACTTTGGTACCATTTGCTGAATAAGGTACCATTCAGTATATGGGCAGAAGAACTAGAGCATGTTACAGGCATCTGTTGCTCACAGTATTACTTCATTTTATTTTCCTGTAAACTGTGGTATTCTCTTTAAAGTAACCATAAAACTACTGTAAAATCAACTCTCCCCTCAGGACAGGATATTATTTCTTTTAAAATACTGCATAGAGAACAAATAATCTCCATTAAACAGATGTTCTATCATGCTCTGTACCAAATTTCTGGAAGATCAACTTATTTTCCAAGCATGACAACATTTATTTGAACAATAGAATAGAGTGCAACAGTGCATCTTCCCCTTACTAGCTGGAGCAGGTAGGCTTATAATGTATGTGACACCTCTTCTGTCTATACCACTGTCTTTATTACTAAAATCTCCTTAACTTCTTTCATCTCTTCTTTGAAGCTAACAAAATATATTTATTTTTCTGGGATACAATATAATATCTGCTTTGAAATACTAAATATAAACTAAGGAGAAGCCACAGTTTATAGAGCTATAATAATGAGAAATGTACTCTATAAGCATGATGATGCTGTACATAAGTATTTTACAGATATTATCAATTCATCCAGTGCCAGGTGACTAAATTACAGGCTGTTAAATGATTTTCTGAATTGTGGAAGTTCTATTTGCGAGGAACCTCTCTTCCCAAATCATGAGTACAGGCAACCCCAGCTTAACGTGGTTTCTGTTTCACTATAGCACTCAGTGGAACTGGAGTTTCTGCAGGCAGGGAGAAGTGGGATCAGCAGCAATGAGTGGAAGATGAGTGAGTGGGCGGGCAGGCATGAGGGCCGAGGGTGGGACAGCAGAAGTGTGGGCCCAGGCTGGCACATGTTGCCAGAGCAGGGAGACTTGAGGGGGCAGAGGGGGGGAGACAAGCAGCTGCAAAACAGGGGAGGACCATGGTACCCAAGCTGGTGCCCAGGGCCAGGGCTGGCAGAGGCCCACACCCAGGGTGGGGGGCAGAAGCATGGGGCCTGCGCTGGTGTGTGCGGCCAGTGGAAGCCTGCCACCAGAGCAGGGTGGCAGGAGCACCGATGCCTGGGCTGGAGCAGGTAAGGAGGTGGGGAGAAGCAGCGGCAACAGAGGCAAGTAGTGCAGGGCCTGTGCTGGTGCCCAGCACCAGGGCTGGCACCCAGAGAGGGGCATCAGGAGCATGGGGTCTGCACTGGTGCCCAGTGGCAGAGGCCGGTGCCCAAAGCAGGGCAGCAGTGGTGTCAGTGCCCGGGCTGGCAAGTGGGGCCGGAGAGACCAGCAGGCTGGCAAGGGGGGGTGAGGAGAGGCAGCTGTACTGAGAAGCAGCAAGGTCAGGCCAGGCACAAGTGTGGGACCCATGCCAGTGACCAGGGCCAGGACCAGCAGGGACCCAGAGTGGGGCAGCAGGAGCACAGGCCCAAGCTGGTACATGGGGCTGGAGTGGTGGCAGGTGGGTGGGGAAATGGGGAGAGGCAGTGGCGGGGCAGGCAGTAACTAATTCATCTCTACTTATATTAATTCTTATGGGGAAATGGGTTTCACTTAGCACAGTTCCACTTAATGCTCAGTTTTTCGGGAACCAACTGAGAGCGCTAAGCGGGGGTTGCCTGTATAGAGATGGTTACCTGCGCTAGTCTGAAGACTGGCAGAAGATAAAATAGGGAGGTACCTAAGAGACATAACTGCTTCAGAGAGGAGTTTTGAAAGGACTAAGCCTCTACATTGTTACCATGGCTGGACAAGGCCAGGGCCAATGTAGACAAAAGGGGAAAATTTTGGTTTGGGGTCATTTTGTGCTTCTGAGAGAATCAGTAGTTACAGTCCTGCCATTTTCTCAGTCCATTTACATGGCCCATATTTTCATTCCACAGACAGTCGTTAGGGAGCACTGTTTCACTGTAGGCAACACATGCAGAAACTCTGTCTTCAGGCTCTCTAGGGATCTATCTAATGCACAAGGTCAGAAATTTATGGTGAGTTAATGTGCAGAAAGTACTTATGACGTTCACGTTCTTATAAGTTAGCTAAGGAAATATGGTCTATTTGAAACTCTTATAAGGCAGGTACAACTGATTGGATAATCCAGCTCAAACAGTTGTCATTAATGGCTTAATGTAAAACTGGGAGAAATTATCACATAGGGGTTCCATCATTTGTCTGAATTAAACATGACAAATGAAGTGCCGTAAGGACAAAGTGGTACAATTAGAAAAGACTTTAACACAGAACTATATAATGAAGAATCATCATGCAAGCTACAATAGTGGAGAAAAAGACCTAGAGTGATAGTCCATCACAAATTTATATAAAAGTCAACAATGTGATATCACTACAAAGACTGCAAATAGCAGTTCTGGAAAGAGGGGAGTTTTTCACTCTGTTCAGCATGGATCAAAACTTATTTGGAGTACGGAGTCAAATTTTGAACACCACACTAAGAAAAAGGTGGACAAACTGGAAAAATGATTAGAGTTAAACATGGCATGAGGCAAAACTGGAACAACTGGTGTTATCTAGTCTAGAAAAGAGAAAATCCACAGGATTTAGCAGCCTTCAAATACTTTTGCTGTTATAAAAAGTAAGGTGATCAATTTTTCTCTGAGTTCAAAGGGAATGGGACAAGAAACTCAAACTAAAACAAGATAAATGCTGATTAGATATTAAGAACTAAGTTAGAAGGATGTTTAAGCACTTGAAACCATGAACTGTGGAAGTTATAAAATCTTTGCCATTGGAAGTTGTAAACAGCTGGTTAGACAAAAATTTGTCAGGATGGTTAAACAAAGATGTTTCTACTAGGGCTGTGTGAAGCTTCGGTTCCTAATCTGATTCAGCACAGAGTCAACCCAATTCTACAGCTGAATCTCTGAATCCAAATCAAATCAGAGGACCTTTAATCTCTCCATATTGAATCAGAACTCTCCGAATCGATTCAGAGGGACTCGGAAAGATTCAGCAATTCAGCTATAGACATAGCTTTAAGTGTTTTTTCTCCATACCTCAAGGTACCAGGTGGCTCATGAATGCTGCAATAGAGCGTCCCACAGGAGCATGGGGTGCTCCCCAGTGCACTTGGCAGCAGACCCAGAAGTGGACCAGAAGCACTTCCAAGTCTGCTGGGGAGCGTACTGGGGGGCCCCCCTGCACCCTCCCTGGCTCTGCAACTGGTGTCTCCTGGGTCTGGGGGGATACCTAGGGTCCCCCTGCAGACAATCAGAGCCAGGAGGGCTCGGGGAGGCCCCCAGCAGATCCGGAAGTGAACTGGAAGTACTTCCAGGTTTGCCGCCAAACAAGCTGGGCGATCCCCATGCTCTTGCGGGATGCTCCATACACCCCACCATCACAGGCCATGCCTGGTATCTCAAGGTATGTAGAAAAAACATTTAAAGCTGTGTCTATGGCCAAATCGCTGATTCTCCAAATAAGCATTGAATCTTCAGATTTGGATTTGGCCAAATTGAATTGGGGACAGTGATCCAAATCAATTAACTGAAATCCAAATTGAATATGGCCCATTTCGCACACCCCTAATATTTAGTAACTGCTGAGAGCTGTAAAAAAAGACGGTTATGACCCAATTCTATGCTCAGACACAGACTTACATCCAAGAATTGAATTTGTTCTGCATTTTCAAAACACACTTCATTTTTGTTAAGCTTCTCACTTATTTTTCATGTTACAGCAAATTTACCATGTGCTTTGGGTTTATATAATCCTGAAGTCAGCATAAAGCTCATTGCATCTCCAGGAACAAAATCTTCTGCTCTCATTGGGAAAACATAACCACCAATCAGTTTGGCTGCCATTGCAATTCCTTCATCCAAGTAGCTGACCAGTTTGTAGGGACCCTTCCCCAGAGCTGACAAAAAGAGAAGCCACAATTTACTGAGTATCATGACTAGTTACTCTCTCACATATTGTTATGGTCAATAACATAGGGACAAATTAAACGAAAATTTCAGACTACAAAATAAATCCAGGCTCCATTTGCTTAACTACAATGGGTGTGTGTCTCAGAGCACTTAGGTGCCTTGCTCCTATAAAGAGTGGAAACTGCTAGGGAAAGAGCCCTAGCAGTGAGTGAGGAGCCCCAGCTGCTGGTTACCAGGGCAACCAGAGGGCGCTAGCAGCCCACACCTGCTGGAGCTCTGCTGACCGGAAGGGGGCAGGGCCTGGCCCACATGTAAACCCCAGGGCTGAGACCAGGAGATCAGTTCATAGCCAGCAGCCAAGGGGAAAAGAGCTCTCCCAGAGCAAGCAAAGAGGAGAGGCCTGTCTTCATGAGCAGCTTCTGATACTGTTAAGGGACAGAGCATTCCCTGGTAGGGTTTATCTGAGGTTATAGCTGAACAGCTTCAGTTTATGTTACAGCCCAGGGGCCCGTGTTTTGTTTATTGTTGTATAAAACACCGGTGGCTTGGGTGAGGCTATTGGGGGATGGAGGAGGCCTCATAGGGGACCCACGGCAGTGTGGGGACCCCGGGCACCAGACAGGGCACAGCGTGAGACAGGGCCACAGAGAGCCCAGGGAGGACAAGGGGGCCAAATTGTAACAAGGCCCAGATCGAACTACGTCAATTCCATCTGCAAGGCTTGGGGCATTGTAAAGGGGGTGTTGGAGCCACGCATAGCCCATAAAGCTAGGGTGCCCTAAAACACCGTTTGTAGAATGGGACCCACAAAGGGTCCAAAAGCCCCTGCGGTCAGAGAGTACAGCAAGACCGTGTCCAAGATGATGTAAAGGCAGCTTCCCTATTATATATTTTATCATCAAAGACATGGTGGGCAAGAATCGAGGGTGCCCTTTGGGCCAACTTGGCATGGAAAGGGGGCCTTGGGGAGATCACGGCCCTCCTACAGGTTCCCGTGCCATGACAGTGTGCCTTAAAGAAAAATGCTCCAAATCTCAATGTAATAGCTGCAATTAAAATTGCATAATTCTGAGTGCAATGCAAAGCCCAATATTACAGCCTATCCTAAAGAAAAAGACTTTAACATGGGTTCAGTAAAGCGATTTAAAAGGTATTTTGAACATTGAAATTTTCACCTCAAATTGACTTAGACACTAAAATTTATTTAAACACCACATATATGTTGATAGAAAGCTCCCTCTTGAGGTTACCCAACAAAATACACGTGGGAGACTAGATCATTTAACAATCAAGTATCAATTTTAAAGCATAAGATTGCCCTAGGCAATGATCAGGTAAAATATGGTATTTATTTCTTAATGAAAAGCCATTTATACCTGACCCAGACATTTATAAAAACTGCAAATTAATTATGTATTATTGAAGCAAACTTTGGTTCAGTATAAAGTATATTCCAAGATAAGTGAATATTGGAAAAGCAAGGCATGCTTGCAATATAGCAACATGAACTTTAAAATATAAAGTAATTGCAACTTTCTTCTCTTATCAGGAATCTGAATCCAAAGCTGCTTCTTTTATTCAAAATTATAACAGTTAATACAGAGTAACAATACATTTCTTGATGTCTTGCCAACCCTTAGATGACTTACCTTTATTAAAATATTCACAGTCATAAGCTAAAAAATATAAATGAAAAAACATATTTAGACATTTAGCAAATCTGAAATTTAAACAAGTTTTCATTTAACCTACTTAATGAAGATAAAGACAAAATCAATCCAAAACAAAAGGCCAACAGTTAGATTGTGCACAGACTTTTTTTATTTTCAAACCAATTAGCAAAATATTTTAGCAAAATGCAGTAACCTCTGAACTCTACCTAGCACACAGCTATTGCAAACACATAAAATTGTCTATTTGTGACCTCTAGTGGTCCACACTGAGCTTGGCAATCTTCCTTGATGACATTAAAATAGTAGCATATCATTTATAACATATAATCTATAATGTCACAAGTTATGCACAGCTTTCTTAATATAATCACTTCAGGGAAGGTACTCAGTTTCTCTGTGCTTTCATTCTCCATCTCTAAAACAGGAATAATTCTTCCTCTCATCATTTGTCTTCCTTTCCCTATCAGCTCTACAAGACATGGGGTGTCCCAAACTATGCATTTAAACTAGGTATTGTATGATAAGGCCTTTATCTCAGGCCTTATATGGACATGAAAACATGTTACCATGAAATAAAAGGGAGCAGGGATTTGCCACATCGGCAGTTCCGCAGTAACTTTTCATGTGCATGCACTTAACCTGTAGTAAAAAAGTTAAACTATAGCAGCTAACTTCCCAATTAAAGTGCTAAATTACCCTGGGTTAGCTTTAACCTGCCACAGGTTAACAGCATGCACACAAGAAATTACTACAGAGCAACTGATGTGTGGTAAATCCCTGTCCCCTTTTGCCCATACTTTCAGTATGAGCCTCCTGGCCCTACTGTAAAGCTAGTGACTAATAGTAAAGCACTATTTTTACGTTCTGATTTGTACTTCCTTAAAACACTCTAATCCTTCACTTCCTCTACGTTGTCTTGAACGAAGAAGATAAAGAACTGTTTTCTAAGGCATATAAGATTTTAAAGCTCCTGGAACAGAGAGACAAGATTTGCTCTATGAATTACTGGGCACATTCTCTATTCTATTGAACCTAAAATCATAGTATTTGGAATAGGAGTATGCCACAATCACATTCTGTGAAAGTGGTTTTGTGTCAGCAGTTTGAGTGGGGCTCTACATACCCTGTACAAGGGACTCCACACTTCCATTCACACCATGGGAAAGGAAGAAAATGTGGATGTGTTACCTACAAAGATGGAAATGACAAGTGGCTCAACATACAGTGCAAATCCATATGGACCAAACAGTGGGCTATGTGGACTATTTTCTCTAGATACCCAGGAACAGCTGGAGCTGGGAGTTCCATCCAACAGATCCCTTCCCTAAAGAGTAAAATGTACAAGGGCTATGCTCAGCTGACTCCAATTTGGTTATTTTTTCAATATTAGATCCGATATACAGATTGTCAGTGGCTGGGTAGGTAGCACTTACGGCACACTCTGGGGGATCTCCAGTCTACTGTGACTCCATGCTGACAGCACTGATGTGCATATGCTGATACACTCGTACAGAAACATTCACAATCACCTCCTTGGTTACAGCCACATGTGTCTGTTAAGCAGTTTGAATAAAACCAGGTGACATCAACCTGAAAAGATAAATCTTATTGTAAAATAATTCAGATAGATTCTGACAACAGTAATTTCAATGCAAATCTGTAAGTACTTGACAATTTACCATGTAAGATTTTAAAAGCTTATGAGGACTATTATTTTAAGTCAAGGGCCCACCAAGGCCTACCAATCCATCAGGAAACTTGTGGTTAAGGCACACCATTGTCTGTAGCCAATACCATTGAAGGGAACAGTTCCCAAGTCCAAATGACCAGGTACCCATATGCAGTTAATGTGAACTGGGGGTAGCCTTTCATGGGTCCAAAGAAGAGACTGATCTCACAACTTCAGAGACAAGAAAGACACCTTAACCACTCTACCAATTATACTCCCATTACTTTATGTATTTGTATAAAATGAAAAGCAAACTATTTCATCACATCATCATAATCAGAAGAGACCTGTCCAGTTTTAAGCATTATAATTAAAGTATATTATATATAAGAATCCATTTAGTAAGACCTCTATGTAAAAGTCATCTATCTCCTACTACATGTTGGCTTGAAGTAAGAGATAGAACAATGGTTGTCATGTTTAAATTGTAAGTTAAAAATATTAAAGATTAAGAAATTAAACTAAATTATAAATTAACTACAGATAAATAAACCTAACAAGTTTGTTAATAACCATTAACTGTACAAGTCATTTAATAAATAATAAAGCATATGGTAAAACTAGTGATAAACCTTGATTTCTCAGTGTTTAAAAAAATTCATATAAATGATGCTGTGATTGTCATGAAGCCTGGTGGTATTTGATCAATTTTAAAAGAAAAATAAACAATTAGCAGTGGTTTTTTTAACTGAATTATTACAATGGACTCTACATAGTTGGTTCAATAAAAGATATCACCCTAAGAAATTCTTCCCCTCTATATAGGCCTACACTTGAAGGATACTTAGGAGCTAATAAAGATTACAACTACTTGTTTACCTAGTGGGCAAATTACAGGGAGAAAATTGCAACATTTGTTCCCAAGTAAAATTATATTATGATCTTTATTTGGGGCCTACCTACTTTCCATGTCTTCCCCCCCTCTAACACCTTGACAACTAAGATAAGTTGGGGGTCTTTAAGCCCCTGGTCACTTGTAGTCCCTTGACTTGAATACTCCAGGATATCTTGGGGTTTTTCAGTGTTCAACTTTGGTCTCAAAATAACTCCTTCTATTCTCTAACACAGCCTGAATCTGTTGACTTCCAGAACCAGATATATGGCTTATTTAAATTCTCAGGTATTACTTGAGTGAAGGAATCTACTTAACTTATTCTGGGAGAAAAGTCTTCAGTGTTGACACTGTCAGGATATGCTGTATTTGTTTAAAATTAAAAAATGTGCGAGATAGGTGAATATTACTATTTCCCTGTATAAAACAATCCAGCAAGTAGGTACGTTGATGTACAAGTACCCAGTGGATGAAAGAGAAAGAAAGATAGAATTGGCCCTCCCTTCAATTCATCTGTATTAATAGGAACAACTGCAGTGCTCTGTGTAAAAATAGAACAATTGATCCCTAAAGCATGGCTAATTAATGGAATGAGTCTAGATGAATTGGAGATTGACTATGAGCACGTGAGCCTTATGCAAGATCCAACTAACTGCTGATGTTTAAGAATATGAAAAGATATGGGCTAAATTTTCTCTCTTATTCTAATCTGTTATGACACAGGAATGGCAGATAAATTGGTGTAGGTTGAAAAATAAAAGTTTCTTTTTAATCATGAAGACATAACTGTATATCATTTTATTTGTCATCACTACTCACCACTGGATGGCAAGCTTCAAACGTTTCGCTTAACAGTATCCCACATTCCTTCTTGGCAAATGGCTCTCTAAGTGGATTCAGACTACACGGATTACGAATGTCAGAGCTGTCAACACACTGAACCAGAAAGGAAAATCATCACCTATTCAGAAGCACACTTCAGAATCACTGTAATATTTGAACTTTCAAAAACACAGTGTCAAAAAAATCAAGTTGAAATAAAATATATGTATATTTGAAAAATAAAAAGCAATATGGGAAAACATTTAGCTTTTCCACTTTTTGTCCAGAAAAGTAAAGTCACTAATATTATATGTAGATGTTGCTGGGTTTAATTCTTAATCCTTATTAATTGCATAAATCATAAAGAGTACTCACATGATTTAGAGGGCCAGACCCTCATTCTTTAACTGCTATTAAAAGCAGAGGACTGAGAGATCACCAAATAGATGGCAATAAACAGTTCAATTTTTAATTTTTCAGCAATGTAAAGAATATTTTTCCCTCTTATTGCATTTTTATGGTTCGATATTTTCCAGTTGTAAACAATAAGTTGCACTGATGATGTAAAGCCAACTCTTCCATGTTCTGCCAGAAAACATCATTCCCACTGTCAATATTCTTTACAGCACTGAAAATTCAGTTTTAAAAAAATGTTTTTTTCCCCCTTGAATTAAAGACTGCTAGACTGAATAAACTCTGGGTTAATTATTCACTTGAGTCATCCAGACATGAATTAGGTGACTTATACTGAATTTTCCTGTTTTCTGTAGTTAAAGCTTTTACTTCAAGGCAGGGGCCAGTGACATTTACAAGCCATGGGTCAGAACGACTCGGCTCCATTCCAGCACAGGCCGGATGGTTTTAGCATTGTATTACTGGAGGGGGGACTTTCCCCATGCCCATGCTCAAGCCAGGCAGCTGGGAGCTGTACCATGCCACCACTACTTCTCCTAGCTTGCTCCCTCCCAACCCTACCCCCAGCTTCCCAGCTCGGGCACAGGTGCAGCTTCTAGCAGTGGGGAGCTGTGCTAGTACCTACAAACTTCATTCATACTGTTGCTACCTCCCCCTTATCCACCCTGGCTGCAGTGTAGCCACAGCTGAAATTTGTCCAGCCCCACAGCAGCTCCCCATCTGCTTGAAACTGCACCTCTCCACAGCTAAGAGAGGCAAGGGAGAAGCAGTGGCATTACAAACAGTTTATGGATGCCTGGTCCTGGCACAACTTCTTATGCGGAAGCTGTGTCCACACTGCAGCCAAGGAGTAGTAGGATAAGGAGGCAGTGGCAGCACAGGTGCAGCTCCCATCTGCGTGGTCTCGCCACAGGTGCAGGAAAGGCCCCCCACTGCTAACATGACCCACCCCCATTGGACTGGAGCCAGGAGGGTGGGGAACAGTGGCAATAGCATGAGAGCAGCTGGAAGCTGCCCAGCCCTGGCACAGCTCTTTGCTGCCCAGCCCCAGTGCTGCTGCAAGGAGAGGCAAAGCTCTTCAACTTCACGAGCTGGATCCAGTGGCCATATATTATCAGCCCCTACTTTAAAAAATGTCTCAATGGACTCCTGAAAACAACCTTAGGAGTTTCATCATGGTTGATCATCTTAAGCTAAAGATGCAACATTAAATCATGCAAGCAAAATATTTATATATCTACTGTGTCTGAAAATTGAAAATAAATGAAATTTTGATTTACAGATTTCCTAGTGAAGAGACAGACATGTACAAGAGAGTTGTGCAAGTTTTTATTACTCTTTGAACAATATGTTGATTTTAACATAAAACTGCAGTATATATAAAGCATAAGGAGAAAAGCGCACATTGATTTTCTATGCAACAGTGATGTAGCATCTGTTACAAAAGGTGGCCTATTTATTTTTCTTCTATTATTATTATTGCAGTGTAATGAGGTATTATAACTACATGATCTGTAGATATTGTAAGAACTACCTGCAGCTAATCTGATTTTCAGAGCATGGGATCACTGGGTGCAAAACTGATAAACTATATAGTGTAATCAAGCAAGGAGATACTAAGAAATACATTTTTATTATTACTTGCCTCTACAGCTGCCCAACTACTTCCAAACTCTTGTGCATTTGTTAAGTCAAAATTCTCTGGAGTCCTCATTTCATTCACTGTTTTCAAGTCAAAATTTCCACATAATCCAGTCAGTTCACCCTAAAAAGACATATACTATACATTAAAATTATATATATATATATATATATATATATTTGCTGTGGAACTACTGGCCACATCTATTATTAAAATTGCTTCGAATTATAAAACCCTATTTTCCATGGTTGGTAGCTTTCCCAAACTTTCATGTTAGCCTGAAATTTTCCATGTCTCAGACAGATTTTTTCCCCAGATTTCAGCCAAAATGGTAACACTATTTCTGAGAACAAGACTAGGAGAAAATGGTTTGGCATTTAAGATGAAAATTATGGTTATCTCTGGAGCAGAGACTTGAAACTTGACAGTGTGTGTCCTTTGTATCAGAGATGAGCTTTTTGCTTTTCTGATGAAATACAGAATATAAGCCTTTGAAAATCTGCAGTTCAAGTTGTTCAGTAGACTTCTTAGATGTCAGTGGCTAAATTTCCTAAACAATCTATTTGCATTTTGTATGTTCCAGTCTCAGAATAAGTCCTGCAACTGAAGTTTCTAAGCTGCCGTGACTGGTCAGGGTCTAAAGACTGGACCCAGGAGAAGGGAAACTATTGGTCCTGTACTCCCAGGCTAGGGACAGACATTACACATAAACCAGTTTAAGTGATCAGAAACTGGTTTAAACCAGTAACAGAACAGATGTTTAGTACACATAAACCAGTCTGAGAATAGCTGAAACAGGTTTGAGATAAACTTGGTTTAATGAGAGTTAACTGATTTGGCTTAAACCAGTTTAGGCAATGTCTGTCCCAGACCCCTTGCTGGTTAAAACAGACACTCCCAGCATCACAACATACTCTCTGGGCTGGGCAGTGCTCTCTGCTCCAAATCAGGGCTGGTCCTTCCCTCTGCATCTGTCTGGCTTCTCCGTGCTAAACAGGTATTATTCCCCCCCACCCCTCTGCCTTAGCAAACACCTCTGGATTAGCTAGCAGACCACATGCTGGCTATAGTTCATTCTGTGGGAGAGACAAAGGTAGACAAACTTTGTGGAGCTAATCAACAGGTACTTTAATGTTCTTCCTTGGAAACATTTTAGAAGAGCTGTTTGCTCCCCTCCCTCCCCCTCACCACTCTCTGCTAAACATAATTCCCCTCTCCCCTCTGCCTTTGCTGAGGAGTCTGTATATTAACACTGAGATAAGGGTAAGAAACACTGTTACGAGCTGCCCCCTCCCCTCCAGCTTGCTTGCCTGTCAGTTTGCTGCAGACAGTATACAGAAGCAGGGAGGGAGAGTGAAAATTTCTGTATTGCCAACAGATGCATGCACTGCAACCCCCCACCGCCTTGCCTCAGAGTGCTAGACCAGGGCTACAGGCTGGCCCTTGAGCAGAGAGTGGGGAAAAGAGTGGGACTGTAGGGAGGGTGAGGGTTCACACTCTTCTCTAATCAGAACCCTTCTGGGGCCTGGCCATGCCCCTCTCCGTTTAGCTCTGTGGAAGGGCAGGGAGAGCTGCTCTAGCATCCCCATCCCCACCCCCAACTTCCAGCCTGAGCCAGTGCAGGTATGTACCTGAATTTCCTCAGTCCAGAGGGATTGTCTGTGTGGTTGGAAAGCAGTTCAGCCTAGCTTGGTTAGGCTAACATGCAAAGGCTGAACCAATTCAGGCGCAGGCTTTTTGAATGTCTGTCCCTAGCCTCAGTGACTTCACTTTGGGCATAAGCATCACAGAGGAAGAAGCTGCCCAATTCAAATGCAAAAGAGACAAGAGCTATGTATGCAAAGGAGGCTGGGGGAAGAGACTGATGCAAGGTGCCCTGGTCCCAAGGAGAAGGGAGACTTGGCACCCAAAGCTGGCAGGTAATGACTGAAAAAACAGGAATGGGTGATGAGGGAGGCTGACGAGATAAGCAAGCAGACTAGGACTGAGATGCATGATAGGGATTGTAACTGGCTGGACAAGGAACCTACACTGGGAGTTAGGGAGGGATGCAGTTAGCAAGAAAGGGTATGCTGATATTGGAGAAGTTGGGGATGGGGAACACCTGGTACGAGCTGGGCAAGTAAACCAGAACAAGGAACCAGTGAGGAGGGAAGGGATTTAAGGTTGCAGTTCACTTTTTTCAGTATGTATTATGACACAGTCCTTAAATATATGTACACCATTGTTTTCTACCTGACACCTGCTATACTTTGCATTGAATGGCCTTGTTTTGGTTCAATCAGGGTTGTTCAGTGGAGGTGCTATCTATAGGATACTTGCTCATCTGTTACAAAAGCTGGAAAGTGTATCATAACTGAGGTATACTTTCCTGGGAATAAAGCTGCCCCAGTGAGCTAGATGCTATCTGTATCATTTGTAGAAGTGCCAAACATGCATAGCTGCAATTGAAAGTAATGGGAGCTGTGCTGAGAATATAGGAAGTGCAACATAAGGTTACACTGTCTAAAATAGTCAGGCCAGAGATGTTTAATGCACAGAGCTCTGTGCAATAATAAAAGGTACTCCATTTAGATTGCAAAAACTTGGATCTTTATCAGTAGAGTTCTGCACTCGGTGCTGGTGCTTGCAGACATGAGGGCTAGGGACAGACATTAACACATAAAGCAGTTTAAGTGATCAGAAACTAGTTTAAACCTGTAACAGAACAGACATTCAGTGCACACAAAGCAGTTGAAAATGGCTGAAACCTGTCTGAGATAAACCAGGTTCAATGGAGTATCAGACTTAACTGATTTGGCTCAAACCGGTTTATGCAATGTTTGTCCCAGACCCCTTGCTGTTTTAAGATAAGCCAGATACCCCCAGCATCCCAGCATGCTCTCCGGGCTGGGCAGGGCTCTCTGCTCCACGCAGGGCTGACCCCTCCCCTCTGCTCCCTGGCTAGAGCTCTGGCAGAGATTTGCAGTCACAGCAAGGTCTGCTGGCTTCCCTGTGCCTCCCCCCCAACCCCACTACTTAAGCAGAGATCCCTTCCCCCTCTCTCCCACAGCATGAACCATAGCCACCATATGCTAGCTAATGCTGTGCAAGGCATACAGGACAGTGTCCACTTAGGGCTTTTTGGAACAAATCAACAACTCCGTTGGTAATGTCCTTGTATTCCTTCCTTTGGAAAAAGGTGTTTAAGAAGAGGTTGAACTAATGAGTGACGCTTTGTTTTCTGGTGGGGTGCTAAATGCTGATAACATAGCTGATAAATGCTCTGTTATCAAGGGGAGAGACCCCCCACTAATCACAGCATTCTGCTGGGGCCTGGCCACACCCCGCTCAGCTCAGCTCTGTGGAAGGGAGAGGAGGGCTGCTCTAGTGTCCCCTAGCTTCTAGCCTGAGCCACTACAGGCATGTGCCAGCATTTTTTCAGTGCAGACAGGATGTCTGTGCAGTTACAGAGTGATTTAACCTAGCCAGGTTAGACTAACCTGTAAAGATTGAATCAATTCAGGCTTGGGCCTTCTGAATGTCTGTCCCTAGCTGAGGTGTAGTGTTTGGTCAGAGCTATTATGGAATTCTCCATAAATACTGAGGTTCCTGGTGTCATTGTCCAAATCATTCCCATTACAACTTGTGTTTCAAAGAAAATTAAAACTCAATATTCTAAATTGATGGACATTTCTGGCCTCACTCTCTGCTTCCGAGTTTCTCACCTATAAAATGTCCTTACAATGTTACCTCCTCACCTCACAGGGTTGTGATAACAGCCTCTCAACAGCAATGAAGTACTCAGGTATAAGAATGATGAGAGCTATAAAAGCCCATGAACATATTAATAATTCTCATTTCTATACAGCATTTCCATATAGGCATGTGCTATATCGCTGAGTAATGAGGAATGAACAAAATATTCAATAACCACTCATTCAGTGAGCACCACCCATCTTTGGAACTGATTGAGGCAGGGGCCTTATGTAAGAATTAGCATGTGAACCTGTAATTCAAGACTGTATTATAATACTAACAGTCTAAACTAAGACTTCATAGAAAATGTGGTTCTCACATTACCAACTTTTACGTT
Source organism: Crocodylus siamensis (assembly GCF_052110815.1). Classification (NCBI taxonomy): domain Eukaryota; kingdom Metazoa; phylum Chordata; order Crocodylia; family Crocodylidae; genus Crocodylus; species Crocodylus siamensis. The sequence goes on from NC_143396.1 coordinate 185,004,636, forward strand.
TGAATTTTATACTTAGTAACGTTCTTTTAACAGATTGTATGTGCATCACACGTGCAAGAAAAAATTATTTCCTTCCTAAAAAACAAGAGGACTAGATATATAGTTCATGCCAACCAATACAGCTGCACTAACTTCTAATTTCTGACAGTAGAGACTGTGGTCCATATAAACTAAATGGCTTTTCCTTAATTTATTATTTCACACAAATTCAGTAATAAGACAGTAAAGGTCAGTAAATGTCAGAGAATTAGTACAATTAACTTCAGCAGTAAATGTGTTGTGGGAATGTTTGTTTTCTTTTTTCTAGGTCCTCTAGACTCTGAACCAGGATAGGAGTTAACTAAGTGTTTTGTATAAGTTGCATTAAGGTGTTCTGACTTCTGCTTACTTGCCACTGAGGTCCAGTTTGTATATGAATTGTTGTTCTCTGATCCCACAGAATGGTAACGTGTTCCACTGGAAAATGAACAACTGTGAAAAATCCGGCTTTCCATACATGTATTGTATGTAATTTTTCTATATAACTGGATGGACTCTGTTCAAAACAAAATAAGCCAATACATAACATAAAGTATTTTAAAAGTAGCCACAAAGAAATGCAGTACACCAAAAAGGAATGATAGGGATGATTTTAAAATTGTTGTTCTAGTATTAAGTTGTGATTAGAAAGTAATGTGGTACTCCAGTTTTTGATCATGAGAGCATTCAGTAGTATAACTAGGGAGAGCAAGCCAGGCAATAGCCCCAGGCACTGATTTTGAGGAGGGCCAAAAATAGCAGCCCTTCAGAGAGTCTGCGCCATGATGTGCTGGTGGTGATGGCACAGCAGCAGCCGCTGGATGCAGGAATACTACACTTACGAAGCTAGAGATCCAGGTTCTAGGCCCCACTCACTCAGAGGGGGACTGAATGCGTAACTGTCTGACTTCCTAGCATGCTACTTTACTCATGGTTCTACGAGTCAGACATTTCTGCAGTCCTCTCTCCAGCACTCCTTTGGAGCCTCACTCCTTTTGAGTATGTTCCCCGGGCAGCAGAAAGAGGCAGGTATGTTGGGTCATGAGCCAGAGTATAACATGGAGCATGTGTAGCTTAGTGAGATGGCTGATGCTTTGGAGGGGCGGAGGTGCTAGTCTGGACTTTTGCCTCTAATGGAGCATAAACTCAGTAGTGAACTCAGTAGCATAACCAAGGGAAGGGAACTGGGGCAGCAGCCCTGGGCACCACCTTCATTAGGTAACACAAAAACAGCCACTGTAATTGGCACAGCAGAAGCCAATGCTTCCCCAGGTACCATGCCGCTCCCGAAACAGAGCAGCATTGCTATATGCCTCTACAGAAATGTCCTCAGTGCTCTCCAACCCACGACTGTTAAGTGCAAGGTACATCAGCTCACCTTCAAAAGGAACACTGAGGAGAGGCCAAACTTGTACAGTGCCAAACTTGTGGTCTGGTGGCTGGAGTACTAAAAATGAGGGTTCAAAAATGCCCTCTGGGTAAGCGGAGCCCTGAACCTGTTTCCTTGGTAAGTGCCACAAGTACATGGTACTAGGGTTAAAACAGAGGAGGCCCCTCTCAGAGGACTTAACTCTCAGATATGCATATGCTTAGATCTAGACATACCCAAGCACTGCAGAGTCTATTGAGCATGCTCAGTCTACATACACACCCTTTTTTGTCCTCTGTACAGGGATAATAGAATTGCAGCTTGTGTGCAAGTGCCAAATATATAACTAATAGGGCTATAAAACTATCATGTAAATGAGCAAAAGATAAGAGAATTCCTCTCTATGACTTTTCACATTTTCAGGCAGCAGGATTGGACAGTGAATGAAAATGCTGAACAGGTTCCATAAGAAGCTGCAAAATTAATCTCAAAGGTGCACAGGTGCAATTTTTACTCATTTCATTAGGATGTAAGCACGTGCACAACTACTTTTATTAATATGCAGGGTTTTCTTAACCAGGAGCCTCCCTACATGGGGCCACAGTCTCCCAACCTTACTCACAGAACAGGACTTTTTTCTGGAATCAGTCCCACTTAGACTTCAAGCTATTTGCGGCACAGAGCATGTTTAACTATATATGTGCACAGCCCCAAATGCAAAGAGACTCAGTCCTGATCTTTGGGCTCTACCATAGTAGAATATTATACCATGTTAATACATATAGAAGTAACAGAACTCAGCGTACAAATAGCAGAATCTGATCTGTAGTAGCAATATCTCTGCCCGAACCACAGTGCAAACTAATGTAATTGGTATTTATTTTATTTAATTGTATAGAAATGTTAAAAAATTCAGAGACACGAAGTGAAATCTTGGGCTTGCTGAAGTTAATGACAAAACTTCCTTTGAATGTTTTAAACTTACAAGGAAGCATTATGATCATATAACTAATCCAGTGATTCTCAGCTACAGTGCTATGCTTCCCTTCCCACCTGTAACAATATGTATGAATCTCAGAGGCAAAACCAGCAGCAGAAGAAAGGAGGAGTCCAAAGAAGGAACAGGAAGTGAGGGGAGGAGACAGGAAGAGGAAATGAGTTAGACAGACTGGGGGAGAACAGTAGGCCCTGTAACAGCTCCGTAAGAAACTGCTATAATAAAGACACTGTTTATATTAAATAGGAAGCTGTTCCTTGATTACCCGTACAGGATCACATGAAACACTACCTACTCCCCACTGCAACTTCTCCAGTCTCAGCATGTCCTTCCCCAGTAACTGCATATTAATCTACTGCTTCTTGTTTCCCTCCCTAACTCCCATGACAGCTTGAAGTTCCTTGAGATCAATGGTGCTGTAGAAACAACATAACGTTGCCACTGGTAGGTGTGCAAGCATGATTCACAAAATAAGCCTGGAGATATCAAATAGGAATCGATAAACATTCTGACCTGTTGTGGTCATTCCAAGTTCTTTGCAACAGAAGTGCTCTAGTATTTTTCCATAGTTAAAAATGATGAAAACTAAGAGCTGGCATTTTCTGAGAGAAGTCTTGACTCTAAAAAGGTTGAGAACCACTGATCTAGTCTGGCCTTTTATATATTACATTCTGTACATTTCACTCACCGATTCCAATGAACTAGCCAAATGCAAGCAGCATCTACTATACAAGACAACATACTTTTGCAGACTACTTTGAATAGCTGTTCTTTTAGATGTCTTGTTAACCAGGAACACATGCAATCAGTAATATGCATGTGTTCTTGCTGTAATATTAAGAAGTTGAAACTTACTGGATTTCCAGTTTCATCCTCAAAAATTATAAAAGATTTTCCAACATTAATGAAAATATATTTTCTGCAAATGATTCCTGTATTAAAGCAGTTAATGTTTTCTATAATGACTGAGAAACTAGTTTCCGATGTGCTCTGCAGAGGAAAAACAAAATATGTAAACTAAATCAATAATACTTTGTTACAGCTTTGCAAAATAATTACATTTTTCTTATCACTGACAGAAACTGCAATGTATTATAAGCATAATTAGGGCATGGTTCAAAATTTAAGAAGCACATTAAATATCAACAGAAAGTATATGTAGGTGAGAAGTAGAACAGAAGCTAGATTAAACTATGTAGCACAGATGCATGGAAAAACCTCACAACTCATCTGCCTTCATCTGTTCCCTTAGGCGGCTTGTAAATTTTGCGTTCTTCCTGCTAAGGTATTTTGCTCGTGTTTGCTGCAACTGCATAACTCAAAAAGAAATTGTCTGCAGGATAATCTTAACAAAATAATATTGTGGCATAAGTAAAGCAAGTAATTCAAAAAATATGTAAGTAACACAACTACATTACCAGATTTTCAGTTGCAAAAGTTTCCCCTACTTAATTTTTAAACCTTGATTTTGGGGAACCGGAAAAGAAACGATCTCACCTTAACTAAATGAACCTTGCAAGCTCCAACAAAGTCAAAAGTGAGTCCATCAAAAGTCCTGTAATGCCGATCCCCATAGGCAGTACACATTGATGGGCAGGGGTGGAAGGTGCATTGAAATGACCCATGCTGGCAGACGCTGAAAAATGTATGATCAAAAATGGAAATATCCGATGTAATCACTGACAAGCAAGGCACAATTAATTCACTGATTATCTTTCAAACCTTAGAAATATTCACAGAAAAGTAAAAATAGTAGCAAATATTGTACAAGGTATTTGGTTTTTCAACCTAAAAAAATACATATTGTATTTACATACTTTCCAGTACTAATTTAATAGATCATCTAAGATAAACATTCACTTTGAATGATTTTGGGGGAGGGGGGGAAGGGGGGAGTTGCTGCTCAGGGGTTGTGAAATCTGTGTTGTCCTCTAACTGCTACGTGCACAAGTGGTACAAGTCTGTACCAATACAAATATAAAGAACTGCTTCCAAGTGTAACCTTGCTTATCCATGGGTAAATTTGGTGAGGTTTATCTCACTTGTATTACTACAGACTTGCTTTTATTGCTACGAGTAGTTAGAGGGTAGCAGCTGCTATATCTTCCCAAGCAGCAGCTCCCCCTTTCCTTTTTAAACTACTTGAAGTAAATATTTGTCCATGGCCAATATTACAAGGAATCCCTTTATTTGAGGCACATAACACAGTTATTTCAACAAAGGCTGAATGCTGGAATCAGTAGATGCATCTACACGGGCGCTTTAATGCACAGTAGACTATTTTACAGTGCATTACAGTGTCATATAAAAACTGTGACATTATGCTAATGTGCAGTAAAATAGTCTACTGTGCATTAAGAGTCACTAAAAAAAATGCACATCTACTACTCTGCATTAACACAGCCTAATGAGCATTAATTTAGTACCTCGTATTGGAGGTATTAAATTTAATGCACATTAGAAAAAGTGCATTACTACACATGTAGACACACCCAGTAAGCAATATATCCATGGTCAATTTAATTCCTGTAGTCCTCTACTCAGTCCATATTTGCATAAGTAGTGACCAAGGGAATAAATTAAATACCCTCTAAGTGCTTTAGAGCCTAAACTCCATTTAAAAAAACAGCAGAAGCTGTTATGAGCTTTACAATAAGACTCATGCTCCTGAGTGGCTAAGGACATAGCTACATGGCATCCCCATACATGTCATGCTGCTTCAGTGGCCTTCTAAACAGGAGGAGGAAGAGGAGGAGGGTCCATGCCCCAACTTCAGACAGGTGCTTCAGCCCACCCCAATGCTAATCAGCCCTTCTACAGCACCACGCAGATACAGCTGCACTACTTGTGGTTTGAGAAGCAGCCCATGCAGAACACGGTGCATTTGAGGGTATGGCTCCTAATGTCTACCTTGCAGACATGGTCTAAGTCACTTCTGAAAATGAGACTTAAAAGTCCAAAATTACTTTGCATCATTGGAAACTTCATGCTACATAAAGGCTTTAAGTCATTCCTTTGATACAATTACAGCATAACCTTTAAACTGAATATAGCATGTTTTATATGTTCAGTACTGTATGCATCTATTCAGCACACATAGTACATTTATTTTGAAAATGAATAATTGATTTCCCTACTGATTCCTTAAATGGGGCTTGCACTGCATGAATAAATTAAGGGTCTGATTTTTCCTGTAAAATAGCGGATACAATAACTAGTATATGGTAAATAATCAAATGTTAAAATTAACTTATTAATATCCATATTAATATCAATAGTGCATGTATTAATATTAGTTTTAATCTTATGTGATAGAAGAGTAGAAGGCCATTGCTTTAGTATGAAAAAACAATTCTCAGGAAGGTAGATGGGAATGCAACTTAAAGCAGGAGCATAGGAACACGGGACTGAAAGGCACCTCATGAGACATCAAGTCTACTATGCTGAATTTTCAGGCAATTGTTAACTCATAGAATCCCAGTACTTGGCCCTTCAAACCCTCAGAGGGTTCATCCTGCTTTATTGTAGACTTATTTTCCTGGATAGTCCACCTTGCTTCCCCTAGGCAGATAACTTATACCAGTTTATGTTCATTTACGTTGACTTACTACTATATGTTACCTTTAAATTCTGCCAATTCTCTTAAGAATACTTAAGAGATTTGGAAGGAGACAGAAATGGCTGGAAGAAATGAAGAATACTGCTCTGCATGCCCTCCATGATGTGCTGGGATCACTAGATTTACTTAGCCACAAACCCCACAACTTTTCTCCTGAGCCAACCCAACCCACTTCTATATGCTGGCCTCTGGGGGATAAGAAAGGACCACCATCTATAATGCAAGAAGTATAAAGGCCCTCTACAAGTGCATTTGAGAATAACACCAACTAACATTGTCTTCAGTTTGCCTCAGGCCACAGCTGTCTACTGTAGGTGACAACAGTTAAAACATCCAGAGGCACTTGCCGATTGCTTTAAGGTCCAAACTAGTCAGCCCCAGAATTTGAGAAATATGTATACAGGAGCAACAGCTGTGCAGACCCAAGCACTGGGCTCAATGTTTCTTGGCATCAATCCACTCTTAACAGATATTGCTTTTATTGAAGTCATAAGTAAAAATATCTTTGCAATTTTAAGACATAATTCTGCAGATCATTGTAATTATAGTACAGTCATATACTGCCCTAATCTATTATGTTAATAGTTATATAAGTCACGGTTAATAACAGGACATTTACTATGAATACGACATTGTTTCATATTTATTCTTATTGGGATTGTCACGCAACTATACCAAATAAAGTTTGAAACAAATTGGTAAATGCTATGAAGGCTCAATGGGCTTGTTTTGTATGGCAGCTCTCTTTGATTTTGCATGGGCAAATGACACGTTTCATATAGCACACATGCACTTTTCCATGGCCTTTTTGTACTGTATGTCATTTTTTGGTGCAATCAAGTTGGTAGCGAAAGCCTGGTGTGGACCTAGTCTGTTGTTGGAAAAGTTTTTGTCACTCAGCAAGTCTTTACTTCTTGACATGGAGACAGGAACCACAAAGGGCCCAAGTCCCAGAAGAGTGAGTTTGTGTGGAACAGGGAATGGTGTAAGATTTTCCAACCAAAAATTACTTTCCTTCAGCAAAAATTAGGGAAGGCTAGCTATCTAGTGTCTTCTTGCTTGCAATGCAGCTGGCTTTTGGTAAGGTCCTACAGAAATTAGATGGGAGTAAGGATTCTCTTTGGTGCAAGCAATCCAACAACAGCTCCAAGTGCAGAGGCCTTTGGAAATAAGGGGGTAAGTAACCCGGGGTCGCTTTACCTTCCTGCCAAGTGGAGATGGCTTGTAAGTCGCTTCACCAGTCGGCCAAAGGACTACAAATATCTTCTAGAGCAGATACTGAGGACCTGACGAGAGGCAGAGGTAGGCAGTCAGCACAAGGCTGGAGGGGCGAAGACATCCAGACAAGGCATTGACTAGTGCGACTGGACAAGCCTTCATTGCTTTAGGCTCTAGCGATTTTTGCCAGCTCCAATAGTTTACCAGGTGAATACCAGTTAAATATCCCTGGTAGATTAAGAGAAGAGTCAAAAAGAAGGAGCAGCTTGACTGGTAAGTTGCAGGCTACAGTACTGTATAATATCTTGATGTTTGAAAATGTGGCTAATTACTCTGATGATCTAGATAAATGATTAGCGCCGGCTTCTAGGTTAACAGGGGAACGGGGAGAATAGAGGAGGGAACCACTATGAAAAAAGTTCTTCTCAGGGTGATAAGATAATGGTGAGTTTTGAGGTTTTTTGGCAGGTTATTTGGGGGGAGGGGGGGGTTTGGAGAAAGGGGTGGAAGCTTCAGATTTTAGCTTTTTATATGGAATCTTTGCCTACTGCACTAAAAGTGGTGTAAGTAGTGGTATCCAAGCCTCCACTGTGGGTGCTGAGGAAAGTTTGCAGAGTGACATGGTTTTAGGTCACATGGTAGATTCCCAGCATTAGGTATTAAAGTGGATGGTTTCTGAGTTTAAATGAGTAACCTTATAAAGTGATGTTTCTGTTAGGAACTGTTCTTAAAAATCTTGTTGATTCATTAACTATGAAAGAAAGAGTCAGTGGCCAGTTTTATTGATCTGCTATCTTGTTAATAGAATTTGCTTATTTCAAAACTGTAGCATGTATACTAATGGTTTTAAGGTTATGTTTTTTCGTTCATAGGCTTCTCAATGTCCATTCTAAATTTGAAAAAGAAAACCTTTTCTCAAGAAAGAGTTACCGGGATGCATTTTCTACAGAAATACGATCCTCTCCTAAATCTGGTGAATTAGCAATTGAGGTTAGATTTAAATTTAGATTACCTTGGGATATTGATAGTCAAGAGTAAAAATGTTCTAAATCTTGCCTGTAGTGCCCAGCCCTCTCTCACATAATATGCTGTTGTTTGGTTACCCTTGAAACAATATTCCAGTTTTCAAAAAATCTATTTTTAACACTTATTTGCAAGTGTAAAAATAAAATTACTATAGATGACAACAGAATTGGGCTTTAAAACTATAATCAAGAAACAGGAAAACAAAACAAGACAAGTTTTAGTTAGCAGATAAATTAAATTTTAACATGGAACTGGACAGAGTTCTACTTACCAGGTATGACAGGAAGAAATTACTTTATCACCAGGAAAATATTCCTTTCCTTTCCATGAACATGGGCATTCATCTGGCTCAAAACACGCATCACCATGTTTAACGAGGCTATCAAAAACATAACATCACATATCCATTCAACGGAAATATAACTTACATATTTACATATTACAGATTTACATATTTGTAAATATTTCCTTACACTTGTAAATGATTTTCAAGTTACCCGGCTAACTTTTTCTTTTAAAAGCACCTATCATGTTTTTAAAAAATTCAGGAACTGAAGAATGCAAGTTTTAATCAACACTTACAAATATGCAGTTTGGTTACTTCCATTCACAGATCATTTAACTGTCCATTTAATTAACATTAAGAATGGCATTGGACACTATAAGTGCTAACCAGGGTTCAAATTACAGGGAGGCTGAGTCCCCCGATAAGAGACATAAGGCGATGGCCGCTGGGCAGAAACTAGCATTTAGCATGAGGGAAAACCCTCCTCCTCGCCCCCCGTCTCCCCGTCGCTGCCAGGAACTTTTTGCTGCAGCTGCCCGGATCCTGTGCCCAGGCTACCCTGTGGCTTCTCTCTACTGCCGCTGCTGCTACTGCCACCACCTCCAACCCCCACAAAAGTCAAAGTGTAATCTGAACCCTGGTGCCAGCCCTAAAAAGACTTATTGAATGATATAAAGATTTTAAGTCAAAACACCGTCCCTCTGCCTGACAAAGGGAGTTTGTACCCAAAAGCTTGCAAAGAACAATTTTTCCAACTAATTATTTGGTCTAGTAAAAGATATCACATTTACCCAAAGAAGCTTGTCTGCCTCAAGTCAAAAGATGCTTTGAGATAATCCAATATGAACTTCTGCAGATTTCACCTAGTTCATTCTGTACTGAGTTGATTAACTTATGTTTGAATAAAGCATATTTTTCCAGAAATTTCCCAGTCTTTATTTTAAGACATAAAAAAATGGAGACTCAATTCCTTCCCTTGGTAATTTGTTTCATGCGTTAATCACTGTCAGAATGAAGTTATCCATTGCATTTAAACCATACTAAATCTGTGGAGGGTTAAGCAGTATTAAAGTGAGAACATGCTGTGAGAAGTCAAACATAAAAGGTGAATATAATTTTTTACCTGCACAGCTCTGATTTGCCATTACAGTGCTAGCAAATAGAGGCATGGCTATGAACCAGAACGTCTGGGCTCTATCCCACCTCTGAGGGGAGGGGAAAGAAGAAGGTACTGGGAACAGTGTATCGTGGGATGCTGGAGGACTGCAAATTGCTCATTTTATCTCCATAGAGTAGACTGAAGTTACCCTACCACAAGCTAGATAGCAAGGTCCAGAGTTAACACTTGCCTGAAGTAGCATAACTTTGAGACACTCAGGAGGTAGTTAAGACAAGTTTTAACTTGCAGATGCTCAGGTTTTAAGTGCCCTTAGCTTGGTCTATGTATAATATGCAATTTCACCTTCATTGCTAAAAATCTATGCGTTATTTCTAATTTGAATGTCCAGTGATTCAGCTTCTCAGCATTGGTTCCTGTGATATTTTTCCATGTTAAATTGTATGGTTGTTTCAAGTAATCCTATTATCATTGGAACTATTCAAGTCAGTTGAGCAATCTTCTTCATTGAAGGTTTTCAAGAGAAGGCTGGACATGCATTTGGTCAACGATAGTTTAGAAACAGCAATCCTACATTTGTGCAGAGAGCTGGACACATAACCCCCAAAACCTCTTTTATGGGTGTGCCTATACAGTGCTTTTATGCACGCCTAAACTTAATGCGCATTTGCTTAACGCACATTAGGGTGATTTAGGTTCGTGTCTACACACGCATGCTCTAAGGTACATTAACATGTTATTCAGATCAACTTGGGACTAAAGTTAGTCTCAAGTCAGTTGACATACACAGCATTAATGTGCCTTAGTGTGTCTACACATGTGCTAAAGAGCTTTAGCTATTTGTGCCTAAATTTGATACCTGCTTTTGCCATTTTTAAGAAGCATTAAGGGCACACACATGTAGACCCTGCACCATTAGTGTGGCTTAAAAATGGCTAATGAGCCTTAGAATGGCACATGTAGACACACTCCATGATTACTAATGACATACAATGTAACAAAGACAGTTACACATACGCCTCCCTTTATTTGTACTAGCAGTCCTCTTGACTTCAAAGAAATGACTCACAAAAGTAAAGTTAACATACATACAAAAGTGTTTCCAAGGTTAAGACTGAAATCTGAAATCCAGAATCTTGCTTACAAATGACAAAAGTAGTAATGACTAAAAATGGAACCTTAAGTGAAGTATAGTAAAAATGTCTGGAGCCTCCAACAACATAGAAGAAAAGTGTATCATAGCAAAGTAAATCAAATAATGAGAAACTTAAAACATATGCTTTCATTTATGGTTGTTACTAGAGTCCTGAAAACCTAGAATAAATAATAGGTATACCAGGGATAAATAAGCTGAGATGTAAAGTGGAAAAGACTTAATACAGGCATTATTGAATTGCCTGACTCTATAGAAGTTCTAGCAAAATACTGTACAGTGTAATGCATACATGTAATGAAGAACACGTTGGAACAAAGTGACAATTTTCTACAGGACCCACAAAAATTGTCTCAAAAAATTCTGCAAACATTTTTGCTTATGCAGTTTTATGTGCCAATTAATAAGATAAATCTGCAAAGGCCTTAATGGCTTATTAATCAATTATAAAGTTCCATAAACTCAAAAAACTATGATTTATAGAATGAGAAATTCAAATTTTAAACATTGTGAATCTTTAGTTAGATGTAACAGTATAAAGCACTCTTTTTATTGCAATTACTATGACTCCAGCATGCCTCAAGTTCCAGGAGTGTATACCCTGCTTCTTATCTACAGTTTCCATCTAATACTATATGAAAAAATGAGGGTGCAGAACATGCTAGTTAATTAGAAAAATAGGAAAGGTTCACTTTTAAAGGTTCCATAACATCTAAAATGATTACATACCAAAGGCTGAGCACTGACATTTACTAATCTGGGGCAAGAAATAATCTTTTAAAGTATCACTGCTGGGTTTGTATTTTTCTTTTTCTTTTTTGGAGGAGGAAGGTGAATAAAAAGCTTGTAAGTATAAAGGTACATTTCTGTAAGGATAAATATAATTCCGAGCTATATGTTTTCCTTGAAGTAATCTACTAATTATGTTTATTCTACTAATTATGTAGCTCATCATTGTAATACATTTAATCTAAATGGCTTAGACGCTTCTTCAGTGTGTGTGTACATTTTTTTACATCATTTATTCCACTCTATAGCTTTTTACTGGAAGCACACTGACAACCCTAGGGAAAAGACATTTAATTGAAAGATTGTAATTCAGAGCATGTGAAATGTTTTTTGTAAGCTATACTCTTCTCAAGTTTTCTGTCACTCACTGGACAGGTTACTACAAGACCAAATTTCCCACTGCTTTAAGTTCCAAACTGAATAGGTCACATTCACAGACAAAGAGCATCATGTTGACAAGGCAAGACCAAATACAAGTTTCATCTCTGTAACATTATACTGGATAGAACAAGTGATAACAGCTTTCTCTCTTGTAAAGCCAAACAACCAGATGGATTTCAGTGATCTAAGAATCCATAACAAAACGCTATTTAGACCCAACAATCTCTTTTCATATTAATATCAAAATGTATTCCTAATGCTTATCCTGAATGTACAATTTAAAGATCATTGCTAAAATTATACATATTCCTCTCTCCTTTCATCAGAATCAACTGCAATTGAATTGGATTCCCCAAAACCATCATTCTTCAGGGCTTTGTTCAATTGCTCTCCTAAGCCCTACTGGCATATTTAAATAATGATCATGGCATGGGTATCTTTAGAGGAAATCAATGGCTACTGTGAGAGAAGAAAAGCCTAAAAGATAAATATTTCCTCACTTCAGCAAAGCCCAAAAAGCTGAGCTTGCGAAATAGAAGTAGAAGATTCTCTTGAGTTTGCATGGACACTACTGCAGCCTCAATAATCTGCAGTCTGGGTGCATTATACCCCTCTTTCCCTCCATTATACAAAGGCAGATCTGTACAGCCCTGAATCCACCAAGTCCACCCACAAACTTTCTACTAGGGCCTCTCTCACTTTCTCTCTGAGCTCCTCAAATCTTAAACGGCAGGCTTCTCCTTAGCTTGTTCCTATGACCATATGGCTGAGGGCAAGCGAAACTTGGGGGCATCCAAACCGCAAGCCGCTGGGCTTGGGCCTGTACATAGGATCCCCACCAAAAGACTGGAAATATCTAAAGCCTTTGGTGAGGGTGGAGGAAGTTTGTTGGTTGTAGGATCACTTACGGTTCTGGACTGGCTCATGGATTTGGACTTGATTTGGCTTGGAACATGAAATTTTTTTTTTTTTTTTTTTTTTTTTTTTAAAGAAAAGAGTTCCTCAAATCTCAACCACAAGGATCTTTACTGTCCGTAAAAGACAACACCGGATTGAAAGAAATAGTAAATGACACTTCTTGTGTTCATTCTCCAGTGCAACAAGTAACAAGGAATAAAAGAAGAAACAATTTACTCTGTGCATGTTCTAACCATTACCATCGCACCTAGTGACTCCATGGCGGATGGATCTAGCAGTTGGCCAACTGGAGTGATTTATTCCTGCTGAATGTTTCTTAATGATGCTGGGTGCATTATGCTGTTGTATTACTTGAGTGTCGGGGCACCTAGAGGTCTTTTCTATCCCAGACGTCTGCTTACTACCAATTTAAGCTAGAGAAATATTGCCCCAGGTTGCCAAGTGTCAGGCAACTTGCTCAGTAATTTCATAAGGTTTTCCCATAGTACTTTGTTATGTGGGGTGCAGACAGACCTCTGCAGTTGTCCCTCCAGGCTGATGGAGACTGCTGTGCCTCCTCATCCCATTTCAGGGAACATATCTACCTTGCAGCTCTATGCTTCCCTTTCTGGAACAAAGCCATGGTGGAGTCCTGAATACACAACTGGAAAGACTAACAGAGAGAGGGGCAGCATTTTAGAAGCTAACCTAGGTCCTACCATACTTCCACTAAGCCTTCTTACAAAACTACTGGTCCCAGCACCTCCTTTCCCTGCTTCTATTTCCTCTCCACACCAGCCCATTTCCTCCTCCCGGCAGCCCATGACTCCCTCTAATCACTTGGTATCTACTGGCCAGCCCAATACTATCCTTACAAGCCCCTCCTGCTTGACATGGTATGGAACTGACTTTTGCTTCCCCACACCTACTCACACTGACCATTGCATGGACTGGACCACAAGGGGAAGACGAATGTTTCTCTCATCACAAAGAAGTACACTGAATAAGCTTGGTTGTTAGCTGTGTTAAAGGCTGTAAAAACAGAGTAAAAGACAGCATCTGCCTTGAAGATCTTTTGTTGTAGGCAGGACAGATACAGCAGTAAGAAAGAACAAAGAAAATATTTCTAATACTTTTGCATTACCAAGACAGCATTACCTAGGTTTTCCAAAATTTCTCTCCACATATAATTAGTCAATACATGAATTGTGCTTTTTTCTGTATTATTATGTATTAATATTAATTCACTTGTGCATGGATCATAAAAGATACTCCTGGTTCTGTGTTTTATACCTGTAAGAAACCAGGATAACAAGTTAGCTGCTAAACTACTTACTTAATTTTATTGTTGGAATAGTTTTTCAACAAGGAGGACAATTCAATCAAAATTAATGGATCACTAAATTCACTGATCATTGCTGGTTAAAAATAGCAGCAGCTATTTGGAGTCAGATCAAATAATTCCCTTCTTTGTGCTCTCTACAGTGTTAGCATGAAAACCACCTGAACTGTACTGGGGATTAAAAAAAAACAACTAGCTATGTGATGGCTTGACTGGATTATGGTCTTCAGCTTCACTCAAAAAAGCCTAAACAGGAAAATAACTGCAACTTTAATACACGTAATATAAATGTATGTTTTCTGCTCTAAGGTGCTAGCTTAAACAAAATGTAATGCATCACTTTTGAAGTAAAAGGGATTTCAGGAAGGTGGCAGGTATAATAAAAGCCTTCCATTTAGATTTAGGTGAAAGAATAATTGCCTTTTTGTTTAGAGATAGGCAAAACAATAGAAACTGTTACACAAAACATAGGTCTCATTTGAGGAATTCAGGAACTGTATGGGTGGAAGAGTTTCACTGTGAGCTAAACATAAATACAAAGGCAGAGAATTGACTTGTTTGAAGCTCTGTGCATGTGCATCTGTGAGAAAGAAGGCAGGAATGTCTCAGGAACGTACACAGACAGCAAGAGAAAGCCAAGGGGTACATGTAGCTGTTACACTTAGTGCATCCTGCACTAACTAGGGTTAGGTTAATCCAAGTGCTGAATTGTACATACGTTTGGGGAGGTTAGATATGGATGGCCCAGTTTAGATCAGGCACGGGTTAGCTCAATCTACCAAATGTATGCCCCATTCGGGGAACAGACCCAGAGCTGGGAAAGCCCAGATGCATTCCCCAGCCCCAAGACTGCACTTTTCCTATCCTCCCCACCCAATCTGACAAGATGTATTTTTAGTTCTTTGACCTCCCCACCCTCAGGTGGCCAGCCACCCTTATGAGCTTGGCAACCCGCTCTGACCCTGCCAAAACCCCTCCCCAGACCAGCTGTCTCTCTCCAATCGCTCAGTTATAATCCTCAAAGGGAATTTACAACACTCCTTTTGTAGTTGAGCTGATGAACTTCACTACATAAAATGTACTGGATACAAAAAATCGTGGACTTAATATAGACATTGGATTTATGGCACATTATAACTGGCCATAGTCTGATAACCCCAAGTCAGCTGTCTGCATTTTACCAGCACCTTCTGTTCAACATTTCCCCTTTCCCCCACCCCCCACCTGTCTCATGCCTATCATCTCCCATTCCCTCTGATCCTCACTGCCACACGTTTGCATTTTCACAGACCTGCATTTTACATACTGGCTTCTACTCTACCCAAGAGAGCACACAAAACACCAGCAGACTCCCCCCCCCCGTACCTAAAGCAGGGTGTTTATACCCAAAAGCTTTCAAAGAATATTTATTCCAACTATTTAGTTGGTCTAATAAAAGATATTGCACCTACCCAAATCACCTTGTCTGCTTATGTTCTTAGACCAACACAGCTACAACCAACAACCCTATGTCATTCTAAGGAACATTCAGTTAGATATGCAAATACTGATTTAGCAGTTACAGGGCTGTAGGTTGTAGGCATGTTGGTCTAAGGACATAGGCAGACAAGATTCTTTGGGTAGATCTGATGTTGTTTATTAAATCAACTCAAATAGTTGAACAAATTCTTCTTAGCAAGCTTTTGGGTTTAAATACCCTTTGCCGGGCTGAGGAAGCCTCTGCAGTTGGTGTGTGCTCTTCCTGGATGGAATGAAGAGTAAAGAAGCCAGAGGCTGGGCTGGTGTGCATGCAAGACAGGAAGTCAGTGAAGATGTAAATTGAGGAGTCAATGAATGAGAGACGGGCTACAGGATGGGAGGGGGGCAGAGGGGAGGAAGGGGAATGAATGTAGCTGGTAAACTGTGGAGAGGTACCTGGGGGAGTCAGATGTCAGGCAGGCTATAATGTATCATAAATCCAATGTCTATATTTAGTCGATGATTTTTTGTATCCAGGAGGTTGATGAAGTGAAGTTCATAGGCTCATCTGTGAAAAGTGTTTTGTAAATTCCCTCTGAAGATTAGAAGAGAGAGAATGGCTTTCTTGTAAGAAATGTGCTCCCACAGGTAATTGGGTATTCTTGTCCTTCATAAATTTCCAGTGTACATTCATTCTAATGTACAGCTGTTGTTTGGTCTCTCCTACATATTTTCCATCAGGGTATTTCATGCATTGGATGAGATATATTACATTTCTGGAGGTGCAGCTGTAAGCTCCAGGAATGCTGATGGTTCAGTTGTGGGGTGTAGCAACTGTGGCGGTGGTGGAGATGTGTTGGCAGATTTTGCATTTCTTGTCATGGCATGGTCTGGATCCATTCAGTGTTTTTTGGGCTGTAGGAAGCTTGCTTCTGGTGATGAGGTTAGGAAGGTTTGGTGCTTGTTTGAAGGCTAGGATGGGTGGTTCTGGGAAGATCTCTTTAAGAATTTGGTCTCCTTCTAATATGGGCTGTAATTGTTTAAGGATTTTCTGTATAGGTCCAAGGGAGGGGTGATATGTCATAACCAGTGGTCTGCAATTCATGGGGGTTTTCCTTCTGCACTGCAGCAACTCCTCACGTGGTATCCAGGTGGCTCTTTCAAATGTGCGACCTCTCTCTCCAAAGGAGTGTCCTTGTTAAGTGAAAGCCTTTACGAGATTTGTAAGGTGGCAATCCCGGGCGTTCTCCTTAGTGCAAATTCGGTGCTGAGGGCTTGGCTGTATATCACTGCTTTTTTGGTGCGTTGAGGGTGATTGCTGGTGTCATGTCTGAATTCAACCCATCAGTTAGAGTGCTGATGCCAGCAAAGCAAAAGACCATTATAACTTAGTAAGGACGCAGGCCATAAAGACCCCTCAGCACTAGTAGCCTTTATTTCTTTGCTGAGGGAAGCATTGCAGTTGGAGTTTGTTAAAAGTTTGTTCTCCATACTTAAGAAGCTTGTTGTCTGCAATGGTAAGAATTGCAGGTGCCAATCACATGTTTGACCTTTTGAACCTGCTGAGGGCAGTAAAGTAGGTCAGATGAATCATGTATCTAGGTCAGATGAATATGCATCTAGGTCACTGGTGTAAGAACGTAATTGGCGATCTGTAAATATTCACAACTGGCATGTAGTGATTGGTCACCACTGACTATAACTAAGAGCAGATTCCTGCCATTAAGCGGAGAATCCATGCACACCAAGGAGACACAGTCAGCAGATTCTCCCCACCAACCGATCTTCATTTTGGCGTACTTCGTTCCTCACCAGTTCATCTGTTCTTCTTGTCAAAGTGCTCTCGGAAGTTTGCTGATTGAAAGTGCATTATAGTTTCTCCCTGCGTATGAGCTGTTGACCAGTTCTGGGACTATTGAGTCGGGCAGCTGTACCTAGCTTCCAGGTTAGAAAGCAAGGGCTCAGCTCAGGAACCCCATGAACTAACAGACCCCTTTAGACTGTTCTGGTTTATGCACTGTAACTGAACAAGCCAGCTCTCCTGCCTACGCTGCAACCATCGGTAGCATAAGTACAATAAACTTTTCATACAACCAATATGCTTCAAGCCACCTGACTCCTACTCGCCGCTACTCCCCACCTGTCTGGTCATCTATCCCTTCTGCGGCAAGCCAGTCGTGCCGACCCAGGCTCGCAGATCAAGGGTTACACCGGTTACGAGGTGCAACAGCTGGTTTTGTGCAGATACATAAATTAGTCTGTGGGTTTCTTGTATAACGCAGTCTGTATTTTACCATTCTGGATACTGATCACTGTGACTAAAAAAGAGATGTTGGCACTGGAGTATTCAAGCAAAAGCTGGATGGAGGGGTGATGATTGCTGAATTTCTAATGGAACTCAATCTGAGATTGCAGGTTTTCAGTCCAAATGATGATGATGTCATCAGTGCATCTTAAGTATAGCAAGAGTTTGATGGTTCAGTCCTTGAGGAATTCTTCTTCCAGGTAGCTCATAAAAGTTTTGCGTACAGATTTAGCACAGTGATGCTCAGCCAGGTTGCCATGAGATCCTTTCAAGGGTGCCATAGGGTGCCAAACAACTTTAGGGCTGTTAGTTGTGCAAACATGATGCACAAAATTAACCCAGAGATGTCAAATAGGAATATTTAATATTCATAGTTGTGTGGCCCTTCTGAGGTCTCTGCAACAGAAGAATTGCTCTATTACTTTTCTGTAGTTAAAAGATGTAAAACTAAGAGCTACCATTTTCTGTGGAGTGCCTTGAGTCAAAGGAGGGGTATCTTGAGTCTAAAAAAGCTGAGAACTACTAATTTAGCCTATGTAATAACACAACACATAGACCTATTTGAATTAAAAAGGTCATGGGCCTAGCCCACTAAAAATCAGGGGCTGCCACTGGTTGGGCAGCCAGAGACTTTAAAAATCCAACAGATTACAGGGGACAAATCATAAAAGAACAGTGTTTGCACATGAGAGTTCATAGGGCCAAAACAAGTGCTCCCTAGGGGAACACCGAGCACAGCACGCCAGACAGCGCCCACCGGCCCTCAAACTCAACTAGAATGCTGGCAGCCATTGCCCAGCGATCCTCCACTCAGAGACATGCATACATGACACTGAGGAAAAATGCCCCTAGGTCCCCGGGAACCTTCCTGGCCAGAGCCTCCCACCTGTATAGCCAGATGGTGAGCATGGCCAGAGCCAGGAGGAGGTTAACCAGGAGGTCCCGGGCCTCAGTGGGGTGACGGATGGGGAGTGCATAAACAAAAAGGTGTGGGGAATAGTGCAACCAGTACAACACAGACAGACATCCCTTATTCTGAAGAAATCAAATTTTCATGAGTCATCACCCCACATTTCTACTGAACCCAAAAGAGAAATTGGGGTGAAATATTAAAGGTCAATCAGTTAGCAATTATAGGAGATCCATAAGGTGAACAGAATGTTGCTTTTAATTTTTTTTTTTTTGATGCTAGGAATGGGAAATTAAATGCTTCTTTCCTTTAATCCTTTATAAATGAAGAATATGAACAAGGCTCTTCAAAAAGGAGATATGACAACACGTACCAAAAGGGCAGGAGTTTTAATTCAGCTTAGAGGATACATCTTAGGCACAGAGCTGTTAATATGATCACTGAGACATGACTCAAGGGTATACTTGTCATAAAAAATGGCTTTGTAAAATGTTTCAGGCCAAATTACGTTCCTCCTACACTGTTGTTTCTCTGGCCATAGACTAGAGACATTTTAAAATGACTTTAAATTGGTTGTTTTCTTTGTACAAATTAGAAAGTGATGATTTTCTTTTTTTAAAAAAAGAGTCCAGGAATTCATTTAAGCTTAAGCTCCTTACATGTTATTTGAGCTGGTATGCCACCTGCTTATTACAAAATACAGTGAGAAGCAATTTCTAATTTGGAGAGGAAAAGCAGCAGACAAAATATTTCTGGATGAAATACAGAATCTCATTACACTTGGAATATCACAATTTTCAGTTTACTAATATAGTCTTTTTCATAGCTGTAACTTATCAGTAGGATACCTAAGGAAAAATGAGAGGCTGAACATGAGCCAAAAGGATGTTTTGGCCCATCTTGGTTCCCAAGACCCCTGGCAGACATTAAAATAAAGGTACAATTGGCATCTGAGGAATGTTATACCCCATGCCAAAAATCATGCATTCTGCATGCCAGATGTGCCTTTAATTTAAGACATTATCTAAACAAACCACAAAGAAGTTCTACATTATATGTAGAACATTTGTATGGCTGGTTTGCCATTTTAAGGCACCATAAATTGCCTGAACATGTGACACCATAATTTATGGCAGTATTAACATATTATTCATGCCATAAATATAATGTCTTCCAGGGGCCTGAGAGCCAAAGCGCATGCTCTTTGAATTTTGAATGCAGGTGTCTCCAAAACTGGAGATCAGGTCTACCCATATTAGAAAAATGTTTTATAAACAGCATTCAAATCTAAACTGGGGAAGGTCAAAACCTTTCACACCTATGTAACAAAGATAGTTAGGCATGTCGGTCTGAATTTAGGTAGAAAGTAGTCTATAAGGTGGCTACATTGCCTTGACTCATTTAGAGAGACATGAGCTCTCATGGGCTACAACCTACTTTGTCAAAAGTAGCATTCAGCCTAAGAAAGCTCACGTGTCTCCGACCATGTTAATCTATAAAGGTGTCATACTGCGCTGCCTTTTACTAGTTAGTAAATCAATACATTATTTGAAACACAAGTGTCAACATTAGTCCCATGAATCCATATAGCGTCTTACTGCATTTTGATTTAAATGCAACAAAAAAAAATCATTGGCGGTTTTAGAAGAGGTAAAGATACAATTATAAAAAATTATATCCCAAGAGTGCTTATTTCTTCAGCAAGTGTCAAGCATGAAGCAATCCCATGGAAATCCAGATGTAAAAGTGGTTAATGTGTTTCAAATGATCAAAGGGAAGAAGAGTTGTTCTCAGGGTGGGAGAGACAGTTATACGGTCTATTGGGACCTTGTTGCTTCAGTCAATGTTGTTGTTATGGTCTTTAAAATAGGAAATGTCATTGGCTGACAGCAGCAAATGCCCTGTGTATTCATGTGTGAAGGTCAAACACTAGCTCATAAAAATGGATACACGTCCTAAAGAAACACAGAACATGGTATTTAGGAATGAAAGACACAGCTAAATGCCTTGAAAAGTGTCCTTTGTTTCCAATTATAAGTATCGTTCATCTGTCATATGTTCTCAGAAATAACACCAGTGATGTGTTTTTCCATTCATTAAATTTGCTTAGGTGTGAGTTAGCAGAAAATGATCCTGTTAAGATCCATTAAAAAAAAACAAGTACAACCAAAAGTCAAATGTCAGTAACCCCCTTTTGGAAGTGGACTTCTGCCCCAGTGTTACTGACATGGAAAAATAAGGGATGAGATACTGCACTAGGAGGGAACAAAAGATAAACTAGCCTTATAACAGAGATCAACTAGCAGATACAGAGTTATTTCCAGAGTTTAAACAAAATAAATGCACAGTTAATGATGAGGTGATCAATGAAAATAGATCTTTTACAGATGACAAATACTGGGGAAACAGCAGGAGTGGATCAGGGCAAAATATCATGCAAAGATATACATATAGCAGCTAGTTTTACTTATGTACCTTACAGATAAAATAATAATAGAAGATGATAATTTCTGGAAGATCAAACTGGTACATATAACCATAAGATAACATTGTGAGAAGATGTACTGATTATTTACATTCATACAGTATGTTATATACCTTCTAAATTTATGTTAATGCTATCCTGAGACCTAAAGGCCTTTTGATTTGAAGCTAGGACTAGGATCCAGAATAACCAAGATAAATTGGAGAAAACGGTCCAAATTAATCAGATGAAATTCAACAGGAAGTGCTAAATCCTGTATTTGGAATAGAAAAATTGCACGTACACATACATTTACATTATATTACCTTTTTAAAATGTTGTTATTGATAAATTTTCAGGTCTATGAAGTATAATAAAATATAAAACCAAGTTGGGATGTAATTGGATAGTCTGCAATCCTGCAGTGAGAGAACTGGGGTTTACAGTGAACCATAAGATGAATATGAGGCAATAGTCTACTCAGTTGAATTAACAGGAGTGTTACTTGCAAATCAAGGGAAGTGATTTTGCTCTATTTGGCACTGGTAAGACCTCACCAGCAGCACTGTGTTCAGTTTTGACTCCCACATTTTAAGAAAGGTGTGAACAAACTAGAAAGAGTCCAGCAGGGAGTGAAAAAAGGCCTGGGAAGCATGACTTACAAGAAAAGGCCAAAACAAATAAGATTGTTTAGACTGGAGAAGAGAAGACCTAAGGAGGGGTGGAAAGGGTAGAATTTGTCTTCAAATATCTGAATGGCAACTATAAGGAGAATGAAGATAAACGTTGTCTGTGGCTATAAAAGACAGGACTAAGAACAACAGCCTCAAATTGCAGCAGACAAAATTTAGGTTGAAGGTTAGGAAGAATTTTTTGAGGGTGGTCAACCATTGGAACAGGTTATCTAGAAAAGTTGTAGAACATCTATCCCTGTAAATTTTTAAGAGCAGGTTAAACCAGGGGAAGGCACCTGGGACTTCCCTCCTCTGCTGCACAGCCCCAGTGGGGAAGGCAGCTGGCTCCAGACTGTGGGGTTTCCCTCCAATGCCCAGCAATTGCAGAGGCTGTGCATAAGTGGCAGGGAGCGCTAGCAATAGAGATGGCCCAGTGGAGGCTGTGCTTCTCACTGCAATGTGCAGTGTTGGCTGGAGCTGCTGGGCACCTGAGCTCTGAGCGCCCTGCCTGCTGCTTCTGCACCATGGGGGAAGTGCGGGGTGGGGGGCCCATATTCCCCCACCTTCCCTCCCACCCCACACACCCACACCCTGTCCCCACAACCCCCCACATCTACACAACCCCCCAACATACTCTATACCTCCCCACACACACCACACCCCCTCACAACCCCCCCACACATCCTACCACACACACACACACACCCCTACACCCCCCACACCCACAATATATAAGACTAAGAATTTATTTTTGAGCTATTATGTAATCACCTCTATATACACAACACAAACAAATCATGACAAAAATACTTTTTTTAAGTAAAATTTAAATGTGTTATAGTAGGTGTGTAGCATTTAGTGTATGTTTTGGGCTTTTTCTGGTTCTAAGATGACACCCCCCCCCCCCCGCCGGAGTATTTCCAAGGGCCAAGGGGAGGGACTTCTAGTGGCAAAAGATAGGGGTTAGGGTTGGAACTTCCAGTCTCAAGATGGTGACAGGGAAGTGGAGCAACGACTGTCAAGGGGCAGGACTACCCATGCAGCCCTCGATAGTTCACTAAAACTTAAGTGGCCCTCCACCCAAAATAGCTACCTGCCCCTGGGTTAGATAGACACTGGTTGGGCTGGTTTAGCCAGGAATGATGTTGCCTTGAAGAGGAGGCTGGACCAGATGACTTCACAAAATCCCTTCCAGCCTTACTTTCCTATTATCC
This sequence comes from Crocodylus siamensis, assembly GCF_052110815.1. Lineage (NCBI taxonomy): Eukaryota > Metazoa > Chordata > Crocodylia > Crocodylidae > Crocodylus > Crocodylus siamensis. The sequence continues at coordinate 185,027,873 of NC_143396.1, forward strand.
TTGCAAATTAAATAAGGTTGAGTTGGTACACAAGATATAAGGGAATGGTTTTACATTCTTTATACCTCATAGACTAGACATGTAAATATTACTATATTGCTTTTTCAAATATAAAGCAGTAGGAAAAAAACAACTAAAAGGAAATTTACAGTGAGCATGGATGACTGGTGGCTCCCGAGTCTGGGGGACACCAGATCACCAAGTGTAGGGGGGTTCCCCAGCAGCCAATTGCCAACCTGGGGATGGGGGGGGGGGTTGTCCCCCAACAGCCAATTACTGAGCCAGTGGTGAAACCAAAAGTACTAGCAGCACTTCTGCCAGCACTTCCGGTTTCACCGCCGGGGCTTCTCTTGGGGTGGGGGGGCATGCCAGTGCTTCTCCTGCTGCAGGGGCAGCACACTGGCAGTTCTCAGGGAGTGCTTGGCTAATCTCAGGGGGTGCACATAAACCCACGTGCACTCCCTACAGGTCACCAATGGCAGCAAGCAGACTCAGTTCTCTTTCTGTGTAGACAGACCTATAAGCATGTGATTATTTAAAATATCCAATTATGTCTAAAGAGGTTCACAAAGCTCAGCTCTTTACCAAGAACTACTTATCTCCTAGTTATTTTGATCACAGTACTGGGACTGACTATGAAGCAGTGTGCAGAAAATTTCAGCCTTCATCCTGTTATAAAGGAAATGTATTTGCCCTTTATTTAAATCTCCAGGTGCTGACAGAATCTGACATATTTAAAATATTTCATCAGGGAAAAAATATTGATATGAAATATTTAATCGGCAGAGATATTAAGACGACATGGGTCAAATGATGTAGGGTATGCAGTTTATGGTGTTTGGACCATGCATTAACATCTGTTGACTACTTTGCACGGTTATGCGGCCAAGAAATTCTGGTTATTTATGATGTTGGAAATTCTGTGAAACTGGACAATCATAATAGTTCCAAACAGATCTAAAGTTGTAACTGAAATAAGGGATCTTCCTCTAATATGATTGTACATAAAATGAAGATGTTTCAATCATGGACCTGTCTATTAAGCAAGCATGGAATAGGAACTTTTAGGCCAGAGGTCACAAACATATAGTCTGCAGGCTAGGTTCAGCCCATGAAGCCACGTTCACCTGGCCTCTGGTGCTGTCCCTGGGTCTGATCAGACCTACACTAGGCAAGGCATGTGCCCATGGCACTATACTGGTCCACAGGCTGGATTGTGCCTATGCCACACCCCCACCACAACATATCTGACTGGTGGCTACTTCAGCCAGTTTGGGACCTGTGCTGTGTGTAGCATGGTCCCAGAACTGTCAGCATGGGACCAGGACTGCAATCCAGCTGGGCTGATCACCATGTGCAATGTAGCTAAGGCTCTGGCCAGACTGCACCACAGAAGGGGCTTATTTCTACCACACTGGGATCCCTGCTACATGCAGTGTGGGTCCCAAACCAGCCAAAACAGCTGTTGGATCAGGTATTCTAAGGGAAGGGGAGAGGGTCTGTAGGCCTCATCTGGCCTCTAGACCGACCCGCTACCATCACCTGGCCTGTGGTGCTGGATGAGTTTGACACCCTAGTTTTATGCAACATAGGGATTATCTCCCCATATGTAATTTTCATTATATTCCCCTAATAACATCTGGTTATACCTTCATGGCCTACACCGGGCAATAAATGTCACCAATAAATGCTGCATGCATGTGTACAGCTGCAGCATGCAGCCCAGCAGCTTGGAGAGCAGCGTCCAGCCAGTAAGTCTGTGGAGGAGAAGGGACATGGGGCAGATCAAGGACCCCAGGCTAAAGGAGGGAGTGGGGCAGAGGCAAGGGAAGAGGCATAGGCAGAGGCAGGTGCTCCCCAGCCAGGGCAGGATGGGGCAGAGTGCGAGATGGAGCTGTGCACAGCTTGTCCAGGGACATCAGGGCTGGGGGAGGTGGGTGGCTCCTCTCACTGCACGCACCCCCAGGGGAGGCATGGGGGGCATGTCCCCCATGAATTTGTGTACAGGGCAAGGGCAGGCTGCCCACTGTGAGCTTGGGGCCAGGGCCTGTGCCAGCCTCTTCCTGTTGGAGGGGGATGGGCCAGAGCTGCGCTTGAGGTGGGTGGAGCAGGGTAGGCAGTGGTGGTGCTGGGAGGGGGGGGCTACAGGGTGGCTACGACAAATTCCCATAGCCCGACTCCCAGTGCTACCATCGCCTGCCCCGCCCCACCCCACCTGCCCCAAGCACAGTCCTGGTCCAGCCCCCACCAAGAAGTGGGTGGCACAGCCCCCAGCCCCAAGCATGCAGCAGGCAGCCTGCCCTCATCCTGTGCACAAATCTAGGGGGAACATGCCCCCCACACCTCCTCTGGGGGTATGTACAGCAGCAGGAGCTGCCCTCCCCCCACACCCTCCAAACAAGGGTACCTGTGGTTCCATCCCATGCTTTGCCCTGCCCTGGCTGGGCAGCACCTGCCTCTGCCCCAACCCCAGCCCCATTCCCTCCCTTCCCATGGAGGCCTCAAACTGCCCTCTCACACCCCTTCTCCCCCACAGGCTTACCAGCCGGATGCTGCTCTCCAAGATGCCGAGCTGCATATCAGCAATTGGATCTGTATAGGCCCATATGGCTGCTTAAATTGGATCGGTATAGACCCATATGGCTGGTTAATAATCAGCCATTGGTATTGACCAAAAAAATCTTTACTGGTGCACCCCTAATAATAACAATAAATGAGAAAGTTAAGTTAACCAAAATTAAGTGAGACTTCAGAAAGAAAATACTATGATTTGAGTAAAAGGCTGCTGAAACTGTTGGTTTTAAAAATATCTCACCAAACTTCCAATGCTACGTTATTAATGTTAAATTGACTTAAAGGAGTACAGTGTCAGTTGGATCTTAATTTTCAATGTGGACAGGAAGAACTGTTTCTCTGGACAGGTAATCTTAATGCTCGAGCAAATTCATACCGTATTACAGGGCTGTTCAACTTCTAGGTGGCCAGGGATCACTGGTGCAGCAGGATAATCCATGGCCCCCTGGCCTGCACTGTCCTGGCATCCCCTCTGGGCCAGTGCTGCACTATGCCAGTGAGCCCATCCCCACTCCACCCCACCATCCTGAAAGTGATGGTATTTCTCACAGCATTTGTTGCACAAGAATCTGCAGTGAACATTCCATTTTTCTGTGTGCATGCAGGCATGCATGTGAGAGAAAATAAGGCTGAATCTGGTTTGTGAAGTCATAGATTCACAAATTGTTAGGGGGTGGAAGGGGCCTTGCAGATAATTGGGTCCAGCCCCCACCCCCACCACACTCTAGGCAGGAAGACAACTGGGATTAGGTGACCCCAGAGAGGTGACTGTCTAATCTCCTCTTGAAAACCTCCAGGGTAGGTGACTGCACCACCTCTGGAGGGCATTTATTCTACAATCTGGACACTGACTGTAAAGGAGTTTTTCCTGGTATTAAGCCTGAAGCAGCCTTCCAGGAGTTTATAGTCACTGGACCTGGTCTTCCCTGGGGTTGCCCTAGTGAACAGTTGTTCACCAAGCTCCTGATGCACTCCTCTGATATAGCGGTAAGCCACTATCAAGTCCTCTCTCAACCTTCTCTTTTTTAGGCTAAAGAGGCCCAGGTACCTCAGCCTATCCTTGTATGGCTTGCCTTGCAAGTCCCTGATCATACGGGTGGCTCTTTTCTGGACCCTCTCAAGTTTTTCCACGTCCTTATTGAACTGCAGCGCCCAGAATTGGATGCAGTACTCCAACTGTGCTCTCATTAGTGCCGAGTACAGCAGGAGTACCATTTCCTTAGTTTTATATGAGATGCATCAGTTGATGCATGCCAGTGTGTTGTTTGTCCTGCTAACCACTTCCTCACACTGACAGCATTCATACAATGGTCAATCATTACCCCTGGGTCCCTTTCGGCCATGGTGCAAGTCAAGCTGTTGCCACCGAGCCTATCTGTACACTAACAGTTGTTTGCCCCCAGACGGAGCACCTCAGGCTCAGAAGTGTTAAACTTCATCTGGTTCCAGTCTGCCCAATTATCAAGCCTGTCCAGGTCCACCTGTATCTGCAACCCATCATCTGACATGACCACACTGCCCCATAACTTGGTGTCATCCACAAACTTGGCCAGCAAGCTTTTCACTCCCCCATCCAAATCACTGATAAAGATGTCGAAAAGCACTGGTCAATGCATGGACCCCTGAGGAACACCACTGGCCACTTTGCGACAGAACAACCCAGATCCATTCATGAAAACTTCCTGGGTCTTACCACGTAGCCAGTTTCCCACCCACTGAGCAGTTGAGCCTGCAATCTTCCAGTTTTCCCACAAGGATATTGTGAGATACTAGATCAAAAACCTTTCTGGAAGTCTAGGTATATAACATCTACCACGTTATATACCTAGACGTACCAAGTCATAACATAAGCATTAGGTTTGAATTTTCAGTAACTGAAATGTTCAATCATCTCTAGCTACATCACAGTTATAGAATTAGAGCATTCACATCTATAGAGTCTATGACTTTAATCTGCTGTCTTAGTTACAGTAAGATTCAGTGGTCTCAAGAAAACAATAAAAGAATAGGAAAAATCTCATATTTGGTGCTTCTTTTGATATATGAAGACTTATCAAAAAAATCTTAACAACATCTTTCCTAAAGTGATGCCCAACTATGAATGCTTATATGCAATGTGGAGTATCTGGTCCTTTCAGAGAAACATAGAAGAGAAACATCAGACATGACTGGCATTCAAAGAGCTTGAGATAATATACAAAAATGCAGAATACATTGAAACATGCAGATTGTATGTAGGAGGGATGGAACATGGCATTATAGTTGATATGCTAAACCATGCCATTTGAGATGCACCATTATTCTTCATCTTTGGGTTTACATATTTTATTTGTCTTATAAATCAATGACAACTCATGCATAAATTGTAAAATGCTACAAACAAAATGCCACAGAGAATACCAGTAGGTAGCAGAAGCATGAATTTATGTAAGAAAATAAACAAAGGCAAAGGGTTTTTTTAAAGTAAATCTGGTGCCATATAAATTTCTATATGTGTCTGCAATGTAACAAATATGGTATTAATATAAAATGAGATGAGTGATGTGAGATTACTGAACCAATTAGCAGATTATTATCTCAATGGAAGGTATTTAATAGAAATCCCTTATTACTTCAACCTTGTGCAGTCTCCTTTTTATCTATAGCAAATTTCTCATATTTAAGAACTAAAATAACAACTTTAAACAAAATATACAGAACTTTGGGAAAAATCCTACCAATTGTTTGGTATTAACTTGGTTATCAATACAGTTACTCCAAAGGAAAGAAAAAGACAGACCCTCACATATTTATCTTTTTCATGGTGAAATGCTTGTATTCTTGGATTTACTTAATTCCTGGATTGTGAAAGAATACTATCTATTCTATCATACTATGCTATTATACTATTTATATTATTATAACATTTATGTAGGGCTGGTTACTATATTTATAAATTAAGAAAAAATAAATTAGACATTCTTGCAGGGTGTCGTACGCATGCTTTGGGGTTTTTTTTCCTTATTTTCCTTATTATGTACAAATCCTCTCCAAGCTGTACCTCCTTCTACCTATGGTCTTTGTGTCATTAACATCCATTTGATCACTTTACAAGGTCAAAATATGACTAGCTACATTACAACTAAGGTACCATACTTTTCCCCTTTAGTCTCCTGCACTAGAGAATATTGCAAGTTCAGGACCGGATTTGGCATTCATAGAAACCCTATGAATGGAAACTTCAAAATATACCACAAAAGAGTTATTCTTGATCTCTAATTTAGCAATTAGTTGTTTTGAAGTGTATGAATTCGTTTATACATTGTACGTTTACAAAGCAGAACACTTTTATTCGGTAATTCTGAATGCCCTGATGGAAACGATACAGTAGAACCCAAACAACTGTGCGCCATAATGAACGCATACCAAAAATCTAATCAAAGAAAAATACCCAGTTACCTGTAGGGGCATATTTCTCACAAGACAACCAGTACCACTCTCTCAGTTCTAGTCCTCAAAGGAAATTTACAAAACACGTTTTGTAGATGAGCCTATAAACTTCACTTCATAAATCTACTGGATACAAAAAATCATTGACTAAATGTAGACAGTGTATTTATGTCTCATTATAACCTACCTGCCATCCAATAACCCCAGGTAACCTTTCTATATTTTGCCAGCTACACTGTAGCACTGGTCAACATTCCCCAGTTTTGTGCCCCAGCCATTCCACCCCCAATCCTACCTGACAATTATTTGCATTTTCACAGATTTGCCTTTTGATTTGCTTCAGATTCTATTTCACCCAGGAGAGTACATAAACACTTGCAGACTTTCCCTACACCTAAAGAAGGGTGTTTGTGCCTGAACACATGTAAAGAACTATTTTTCCAACTATTTAGTTTATCTAATAAAAGATACCACATTTACCCAAATATACTTGTTTGCCTCTGTAAGATAAAAACATTCCAAATACCAATGATTCCCTCAAAGAAAAAAGGAAGTTAAGTGTTATTTGTTAAACTTCATTTTGAAAGTATTTTAATTTTATGTGGCACTGCCTGTGACCGTCTAATTCAATGCTCTGAGCCCCATTCATCCAGGGGGGGTTTAAGCCTACTTCCCATCATAGCTGGTCTGCTGAGAAACCAAGAGAGGGAAAGGTGTGGATCCACAGGGAAGAGAGCAAGTTAGAAGGTATGTGGCTCAATAAGACTGATACTGCTCTGGAAGGAAGGGGATCCTGAACTGTAGCCTAGACCCTTGTTCAAAATGGGGTAGAAAACCTATTGCTCTTCATCTACTTAGCCCAATAAATATAAAATTGATTCAAGAGATGAGCTAGAGAAAGGATTGGATATTGCCTACATGATAGTCTGGTGGTATCTAACTGTACCATGCTGGAAAGTCAGAGAGATATAGGTTCAAACTCCTGGGTGAGGGAGGCCTCAGTCTTCCACTACCTGAGCAAGTGTCCTAGCCACTAGACCAAGGGTTGGCAGTCAACAGCCAGCAGACCAGATCAGGCCCACAGAGAGGTTTGATCTGGCCAAGGGATCAGTGGCTTGGAGCCGTACTGTGCCTCCCAATCCTTCAGCAGAGCCCCCTCCACTGTGGCGCTTGCTGCCATACTGCTTCTGTGCTTACCCTCACTGCAGAGGGGATGGAGACTAACGACAAAGCTAAGTACAGGCAGGTGACTGCTCTGTGGCCCACAGAGAGGTCCAGGCTACAAAGTGCAGCCCTTGTTTGCAAATGGTTGCCGGCCCCTGCATTAGGCTATTAAGCAAAAGCATGAGGGGACCTCCCCTTTTCCTCCTGCTGCATCTAATACCCTATGGTCATGGGTTTTTGTCAGATACAGTTTTGTGACTTATGCTCACCCAGCCTATACACATATGGAGTCATACACCTGCACAGCTTGAGTGCAGCATACTGTACACTCAGTAGCCAGGCAAAAGCTTATACAGCTGCACTACACATTGAGTAGGATTGCACACTGTATGCATGTTACAAAAATAGGAGTTATGCAGCTGGGTAACTGTCATTTGGGCATGGAAAGAGAAATAGGATTCTGCCTGTAGTCACTATGGCTGCATCTACACGTGTTTTTCTGCAGAGTAAACTAATTAGCTGCAGAGTGAAGTGTCACCGTCTATATGTGTGATAGTATTAGGCCACAGTAAACTAATTTAAACCAGATACAGTACTATCTTATGTAGGAGTAATTTACTGCAATTAAACATACATGTAGATGCTGAAAACAAACATCAATTGCACCCAGTCAGCCCAACCAGCCATGGCCAAGAGTCCTGCCTGCCACCTAGCCACAAGACTCGGCACTTTTGGCGCCCTCATGCCCCAACCAGCCCCTCTGCCACCACCTGGGGTTGATCCCCATGTACCCTGCCAGCCTAGGCCATCTCCACCCCAGCTCAAATTGTTGCTGTCTTGGGCGCCTGGGTAGTTGATGTGACAGGGATTAAGTTCACTCCAGCTCAAACCGCTCTGGAATTTATTGCTTTGCACTAGATTGCACATGCAAATGCAACCCATGTTACCAGACTTACAACTGGAATGAATGATGGTCTTCATAGAAACTAAGTAGTTTCACAATTAATGTTTTATACTTTTAAGGTAAAAAGTAAAAGCAGATGAACACAATAGAATAACACAGCTAGATGTAAACTAGTGCATTTCCAATGACTTCACTGAAGGTCTATTCATTCACCTAGTCAGATGGTACACTTTGGGAGAATTTTTAACTATCATTGACTACCACTAGCTACCATTAACTATACCTGGTAGTTAGTGAATATCCTCCTCCAAAGATTCAAGGCTAAAAGACTAAATTACCTAACTCATGGAAAACCAAAAGGGTTTGAGCACTTAGGTCCCATTTTTATACTTGGAAAACTCACCTTTTGAACTTATAACACTTTTCTCTTTCACACAAGCACACAATGTTTAGCTCCAAAAAATCCAATGCATTGTCATGTGCACTATCAGTATAGATCCTGTAAAACTCTGAAAGCTTTTGTCCTTATAGGATCTTAGACCTTTGACACCATCTGATCTTTACAGTTTCCTCCCTTGCTTCACTGGCCTCTAGAGGATTGTGCCTTTGTGTGGTGAACACAGAGAGAGAGAGAGAGAGAGAGAGAGAGAGAGAGAGAATTTCCTCCCCCTTCACATCTCAGGTTCTTTCAGTAGAAAAGAGTATGCTTTACACCACTACAGTAGTAATATATACCACATAAACCAACTAGCTAGTCAGTCACTCTTGACCACCTATAATTGTACATTAAAAGGTAAAGATGCTTCGGACTTACCCTGGCGGGCAGGCACATCCTGAAACACAAGGAAGATGTGCTGAGATGGTGAGGTTTAGCAGCTGATTCTCACAGGTTCTCTCCCTGCTGAGTTCAATATTAACCTGTGGATCACTACAGTTAACGTAAATCTGACCAGCTGGGCAATTATGCACTGGAAAACAAAATAAAACAATTATAAAATTTCAGGAATTATGACTATTTGTTACAAGAAACTAAAATTTTATGTGACAGATATTGTAAATGTTACATTTTTGCAAGATTGTTTTGAGACAGAATTGTCTTTAATTTATTTCTTGGGATGATCCACTGGTTATATTTCACAATAAACTTGGGTAACTTTATCATTCTGAAAACATACTGCAGTTATAAAACGTTGATAATATAGTTGCTCACAGGGAGCCAGTATTGTTAAGAGAGTTGATACTGCTTTACTCTCATCCTACTTTTAACTAAACCACAGCTTAAATTATCAGTAAGACTGCAGTCTTATAGGGATTCAAGTCCCCACACAAAAAGTGTCACCATTAACAATGGGATTGCATAAAGAGAAGAGGGTCTCTTTACATGATTTCCTTTCTATAAATTAACATGTGAGGTTATTTTTCATTTGACTCTTTACTTACCAATGTTGTTATCCTCACAACTCATAATTCCATCTCGGCAATGGCTGCAAGAAAAATATGTGAAGCTGTATTTCAAGTCAGGGGAGTCTGAAATGCTACTATTGGATGACTTTTAAACATATTAATGCAGAAAACCATGCAAATTCAGCACAATCAATAAGGGAAAAACAATTGCTGTTTTTCTCAGTGCAGAGTACCAATACAGTTGCAGCTTACCTTGCTCCTTGTATAAGAAGAGTAGAACTGGTCCTTGTGCAAATGCTAAATTAAAGGATTATGGCTCTTGAACCAACACAAAACATACAAAATATGTTACTACATGGCTAGATCCAATATTTCTCCTCCTGATACCACCAGTTTTACTGCTGGCTGTAAAGGGCCCTAGAGTAGGCTCTGTATGCAAAACAAAATTTCTAGTGTCTTACAATAATTAAAAAAAAATTATGCACACATACAGCTGTAACAAACTATTCACTACAAATTTCAATTCTAAGTTTCCTCTTAGTAACCTGTAACTTTTGAAAAAAATGTTTTAGTTGGTATTCCACTCTATTAATCACAATTTAGGTGAGCAGGCTAGGTCACCCTAAGAAAACACAGATGAGCTCAAGAGGTCTGCCAACACCATACGGTAAAGATGTGTGCTGAGCAAAAAATATGACTATAGTTCACCTCATCAGGCTTGCCACTAAGTGCAACCAAAGCAAAGTTCAGTGAAGAACCACAAACAGAAAGAAAAAGTATAGAGGAAACTAATAACCACAAGCATTCTTTTTGTGTCACAGGTTCTGAAGCTCTCACTTCTTCTGAATCTCAAGCAAAGTTTGATACTGGTATCATGATTATACTGATACTGAACTTTGCAACATGTTCCCATCCCCCTTAATCTCCCCTGGATCCCTAATAAGAAATGTAGTTTTTGAAAAACAGAATAAAGAAAAAAACTCAGGCAGCTGTAGCAAAATGTTGTAGCTGCTCTGTTAATCCCCTAGCTACAGGTACTGCTGTCTGAACCAAACTGACCAAACCCCTCTTCTCTTCTCAAGCTGAGCTCAGTGGGCAGCCAGCAGCACCTGCCCGGTCAACTGAGGGCCCATCCTAGCCAGAAGCACCTGCTGAGTCAGCTAAGGGCCCATGCAGCTGATTTAGCAAGAGCCTCTGCCTGAGTACCAGGGGCTTGGATCCACTCTAGAAATACAAAGAAGCTGAGCTAGAGCAGAAGTTTCTGCTGAATCAATAGAAGCTTCTGCAGCACAACCTCTGCTGGGGAAAATGGAAAAATATACAGATTGCACCTGTGCTTAAATTTTAGCATCAGAAGGACTAAAGAAACACAGCCAATTATAGAATTGCTAAGAAAAAAATCACACATATTAGCATCTACCAAAACTGAGGATGTGTAAATGTTTAACTAGAGCAATATAGAATGGTAGCCGAAAGTTTTCTCCTGTGCTATCATGTTCATATGGTATAGCTGAAGCAAGGCACGATTGGTGCAAAGAAAACAAATTAGCTATTTTAAACCAAAACATCATTGCAACAAATAGCATGCAAAGAAGTCCTCCTGTACTGTGGCACTGCCTGTGTCTAATTCCAGGCAAAGTGGTCTAGTACTTTATAGAATGGTAGTGAATTTGATATTGACTCAGTTTCAGAGAAAAGAATAATAGTATTGGCATCAGTTCAGGCACTGTGCTTTACTAACAGAGAATGAGCCAATGAACTTCAGTACTAGTCACTCACTCTGCAACAACTCTGATCTGCCCAATACACCTTCTGCTAGCTAGCCAGAGCAAATACAATGTCAAATACCTCTGTCTGTGCTGCTGCTGACAGTTTTATTATAACTGATGCAATACATATTTACAGAGCTATCCAAATACAGTATAATGCAGATTCTGGCTAATTTGGACAGGAACATATGGAAAATAATAGAAGAAGATGGTACTGTAGACATGGGACAGGATCACAATGTAAGTGAGCTTTTAAAGGTCAAAATAAATAAAATAGAGGCAGCAGTTAGCAAAAAAGAGTGTAGAGTAAAAGACGCTTGAAGCATGAACAGAAACTTAAAATCATGACAAGTTTAATAAGTCTTCTTTAATGTTGTGAGTGCAAAGATATAAAAGGAAAGACAAAAAGGTAAGAGTGAGCAGTGCTGAATACAAGGGAAAGATTTATGACTTAGGGTAAGTGAAAGATATTCAGTGCTTATCAGTTAGAATTTATGATTAACTACCTTCAGCATACAATATCCCACTACAAGCTCCTTTCTACCTCATCTAGGTATGGATAAATTCAACAAGAGTCCAGGAGAGCAGAACTGAACAACAGGGCAGGACAAGCAGGGCCCCAGCCAAAAGGGCTGACTTAAAGGGAGTACTGGTATACCCCTCACCTAGGAGCCTTTGCCACAGCAGATGCAGCTGGACCACAGGAGCCCAGCAGGCACAGCTGGGCAGGCACAGCCCCACACGCAATGTTGTATGTGATGGGGAGAAGAGGGTGGAATGATACAGTCCTGCCCTGGGGTCAGGAGATGGGCAAACAGGGCATCAGGAACAGCCCTCTGGGAAACCAGAGAAAACATTTACAGGCTGTTACACTGTTAGTTTGTAATACTTTCTACTCAAGGTTGTAGAGAATAATCAGAACAGGCAGAATTTCTAGAAACGAAGATTTCACAGAGGTGCCACATAAAGATACAAAAAAAAAGGACTTTGTAAAGTTAGACTATGCTATTCCAACACAGATAAAACAGGATAATGTGAATGACTTGAGAAAGCACTGAAAAATTACATTTGATCAGAAAACCAGCTAACCAGATGTGTGTCTTACCATTTGCCTAAAGATGTGATAATATTTTCTCCAGGTGGATAGTCAATTCCTTGAAAATAACAGGGACATTCATTCCTATAAGGAAGGAGGACAGATAAATGTGATTGCAAGGTATTATGTATTAAACCAAACTTCACATAAACATTAATGGCTGCTATTCAAAACACCGAGCTTCATATTCTACATACAATATTAGACTGGATACCTAATAGGATATTGTTATATTCATATTGTAATCTGAAAGAAATCTGAAGTAGCAACTTCAGGTTGCATCAGTGGAGTGAAAATAATCCAACATCAATTTAATATGTTATTCTTAAATAGTCTATTTTAAAAATATAGCATGTTTAAAGTACTACAATTTAAAGTCATGTTGAGCCTGTCATAAAAAGTATGACAGAACCTTCCATTAAAAGATGGTATTTTTCATTCCATATGTAATCTATACAACCAGCTGAGAAGAAAGCATAGCTGGAGCAGTGAGGAGGACTACTCTGTACCGCATATCCTCCGTAACACACATGGAAAATTAGCAATTAGTTAATACTGTATTAAGTTAAATGAGTTACCCCTTTGTGTTTCCATCAGAAAACGGCCTGCAAAAGAAATGTTTAGGAGGCTTCTGCATTGTGACTTTTCAGTAATGAGAAAACTAGTACGTGGCAGGTAAGACTCCAATCATCCAGCCAGAGATCCATGAAAAACTATGTCTGCACTTTGACTTCTGTTGGTTCTTCTTACCCCCTTTCCATCAGAGATGTTCTATATCTTTTCTGTGACTCCATAGGGAAGGGACAATGTTGTCCCTAGGAAGACATGTGAAATTATTTTATTCTACTCCCAGAGTGAAATTCTGGCTTCACTGGAATAAACAGAATTTTACCATTGATTGTTTATGCTGAAGAGTGCATGTGGCAATATTACTCTCATTGCATCAGTGTAAATCCAGAGCATCTGATCTGATGTCAGAAGAGTTATTGCAGATTTATACCTTTCCCTCTGTCTCAACAAAAGTGTCATCAGAAATCATTTTAAGGAGAAATAATAAAAAGAAAGACAAAAGTCCACTCAAGTAGAGTGGCCCAGACATCTAGCATGGTCATAGACTGATGATTTCTGTAAGTCAACAATTTCTGTAGTCAATGGCTGGTCAACGTGGTTAACATCACTCCTCCATTACTGACGTAGCAGCCAGAATGACAGCTTAGTAGATAAAGGCAGACTTCATCAGGGCTTGAACTCATGTCTCTAAAGCTGTAGCAAAACACCTCAATACTTTAAGGCTGTACCCCAGAACAAAAGAGAAATATCATACATACAACAATCAGTAGCAAGAGCAAAGCCCCTAACACACTCAAGAGACCTCTTTTGCCCCTCTGATATGGTAGAACACCTGCCATGTAGATATTTATATTTGATGATATTCATTCTACAGATCTAGAACCATAAAAGGACTACTTTTAGGGGACCGAATGCTCTGAAGAGTGAATTTTATTGAAAGATAAATTATCTGCAAATACTGCATTCTCTCCCTGCAGAACAAGTGAAATATTAAGGCCTCTCAGAATGGCACATAAAGTGAATTGATAAAAAGGATCATGTGATTTTATGAAAACAGTAATAAAACATGCATTTGAAATTGCATCATTTTTCTTCATTCTACCATGTCTAAGAATGGACCTGTTATATCTTCATACCTTTTGTTTAGGCTAAGATTAAGAATGAAAAGAACACAAATTTTCCCAATTAACACAATTCTGTATGATACTAAAAGCCTGCCAGATTTACAAGTACATATTGTTCTACAGCCCATATACCAAAACACACAAATATAACTAGATAAAATGGTACTTGGATATAAATATGTCAGCTCTGCAAAGTATAGTTACCTCTGTATACATTTTTCAGTCTTGGCATTCAAATACATTCCAGGGGGGCAAGCACAACTTTCAACACAATCACCACTGCATGTCGCTGGCATAGACAAAGCTTGGCAAGTTTGTCCACAGGTAGTGATACAAGTACTGTACTCCTTTGTGTCTTCACATGAAAGAGCTACCCGAATGAAACAGAATTCTCAAATTACATTGCAAGAGACTCACATAGACTCCACTTTCTGAAATCTTTCTAAGATAAAAATTTTCTGATGAAACATCCTTCTATGAATCCAAATAACATTAAACCCCATTAAAATTGGCACTATGATACCACACTATATAAATTACTCAAGTGTAAATCCAGAGCAACTCCAGTGAAGTCAATGCAGTTAATCTAGATTTATACGAGCGTAACTAAAGAGAATTGGCCTTTTGTCACAACTCACAAAATGCTTGGCTCCAAAGTGACAGCTTTGAAGAGGGTCCAGTGTCTTAAAGAAAACATAGTAAAGCAACAGAATAAAACATTGTGCTTTGCAGCTGTTAAGTGACACAATCCAAATTTTTTTTTTATATCCCTCAAAGACACATACTGATAGTGCGCAATCTAGTGCAGCTCCTCAACCAAATCTTGCACAGATTAACGAAAAAGGGCCTCAGATTTTGAAGAGGTGTTGGAGACATTAATATATTTCAAATCCCTGAAATGGGATTATCTGATATTTTACAATAAAACTATATTAACACATTAATTCATAAATTTGTTTTAAAAATATATAGAAGTTTAGCAGCTAATATTTCTGCAAGGGGAGTTTAGGTTAGATATTAGGAAGAATGTTTTACAAAGAGGGTAGTGAAATGCTGGAAGAGGTTACTCAGAGAGGTGGTAGAAGCCCCATCCTTGGAGGTTTTTAAGATCTCGCTAGACAAACCTTTGACTGGGACGATCTAGTTGGGAAGGGTCTTGCTTTGAGCAGGGGGTTCAATGAGGTGACCTCCTGAGGTCCCTTCCAACACTAATTTTCTATGATTCTAAGATTCTAAGATGCAGACATTTAAAATAAGCTAGTTGTTGAGCAGAAAATGAGACTGCATGGAAAAAGAGGAATTCATGAATTCTGTGAAAACATCCTCCACCTCTGATAGTGGAATATACTGAACCTCCAGCTCAAGCTAAATTCAAGGAGGTCAGACTAGGTTGATACATGTTTCACACAGTTATAAATACTGTATAAGACCCCCTATCAACATCTCCCAGTACCACTAAAAGCTCAAGCTTAAAATTAGTAGCGATGATCCATTAGATCTACTTGTACTGTGAAGCACTGACAAAAGAAATAATATAGTATCAGGTATCTTTGGCTATATGCAAAAGATATCCCACCTCGCCATATTTATACATTCTGGGCAATTAGCATGGTTGAATAAACTCTGGCACAGTTCATGCTGAAGTTTACTGCTCCTGGACGCAGCATTTACATGTGTGCCAAGGACTGCAGCACATTGAGGAAAGGTGGTGCAGCCACATTTGGCATTGCATGTGTAGATGGTGACACTTTACATCAGAGCTTATAAATCAACTCTGCATTAAAGTGCACATGTAGATGCCCCCCTTTTTATATATAAATCCTAGCAATACTTCAGAAGACATCCTCATTTTGTGTACTTCAGTCAGGATAAGGGCAGCGAGAAGGGCAGCTAACAGACAGTAGGGATATGTTCAATTTCAACCTAAGCAAAGAGCCTGTTGTATGAATCCCTTAAAAATGAACCCTATATAATCCACAAAGCAATGGTCTCAATACAGAAAACAGGCGTCTATGCATCTGGCCTGTAAACTGAACAAACACAGTTGGAATAAAAAAGTCAAAGCAGTCTAAGATATTAAGACATACAAATAAGTTGCCTCACGTTCTTCAAGAACCTCAGTTTTAATTCTCAGACTCGAAAAACTATATATTATGATGTCTTAGTGGGAGAAAAGGGAACCAGCTACAAGAAATAACCCTCTGAAAAATAATGGCTTGGATTCTGATTTAACAAGAAAGGGAAATGCATCCTAGCATTCTATATATTGGATAAGCAGCATTTAATTTAAATTTATTTTCTGCCATTCCTAAAGCCAAAGAAGAACCTTAATAAATTAGGCCTGATATGAAAGCCAACTTACCACACTCTGGGACATGAGCTCTAAAATCTATTATCACTCCATGTCTTCGGCACTGATGAGCATAATGGGCCAAAGCAGAGCATAAACAAATCTGTCCACATTTACAGGTGTCCTTTCTACACTGTTCAAAATAGGAAACAGGACTCAGATAGGAGTGGCATGGAGCAAAGAGTTCTTTTGTAAGGATGCTACAAACTTCTGCTGCATAAGAGGCTGTTAAAGTAACATAAAAATAAACATACATTAGTTAAAAAGACTCGTGAAACTTGGAGGAATATTAAGATTAAGATGTTTTCCTTAGATGAGGAAGTATTACTGTGCATTGGAACTGATAATAGCAAGAGATTTATGAACATGCTGTATTTACAAAAGATTTACATGTGCAACCTCCATTGTTAATCAATAGGAACTATGTTGCTGTATGGCAAAGCTGTTAGTGGCTTTGAACCTGTACTAGGAGGGTGCATCTACACGTTCATTAATGCACCTTTGCAACAGCACATTAAGATTAGTACCTCTAATATGAGGTACTAGATAAATGAGCAGTAGCTGCACTAATGTACAGTAGAAAAGGCAAACTTTTTTTGTGACACTTAATGAGCAGTAGACTAATTCTATTGTGCATTAGCACGGTTTTTGCTGGGACACATTAATGCACAATAGAACAGCCCACTGTGCATCAAGATGTTTTGCGTAGATGCACCCAGAATGACTTAAAAACAGAACTGTTAATATTTTGAAATGTCTACAGTTGTGCTTGGTAGTACCTTATGTCATTAAACTGGCCCATTAAGATAAACTAAGCAATGGCTATGAGGTATGACCCATGCATTAAGCCCTTTCATAAGCTTGTCAGAATAGTAAGAGTTGTTCCACTTAACTAATTCCCAGTACCTTGTTGCAGACAGCAAGGACTTGAAGGAACCATATGCCACTCAGAATTCATTCATTACTCAGAATTTCAGGGTGCTATCAAGCCACCTATGTGGAGGTGGTGCCATCAGTAACGAGGACAAAAAAGCACTGGCAAATGGTTCAGTAAAAAATTGAATATTCCAAAAATCAGGTAGACCCATCTTAATACCTTCATCAGGAAGAGCTTACAATCAAAGATGAGCACTAAAAAGACTCACTAGAGGGGTTCAATTGAATATACAAAAATGTAGTATGTATTTCTATAGCCTGGCTTTAATAAAAGTGCAGTAATAAAATTTGGTCTGCATGGCATGATTAACTGGCATCAAATTCATTCAGCTGAATCCAATTTACGATCATGATTGAGCACCAGTAATTATCCATTATAATGCAAGGACAATCAAATACTTAATTATTTATATTTTCTAAAGTTTATCAGCCTACATTTTCACAAGTCTTACTCTAAACCAGAGGTGACATCTCAGCAGGCCCAACAAGCTGGATGAGTGACACACAGCTGAACCAAGGTCCAGATCAGGCCCACAGACCAGCTCTGTGCTCTGGATCCAGCATACAAGGCTGGTCTGTTGTGAGCATACCACCTGCACACCAGAACTGGCCCTACGTGCCACCTGGGTACTGGAACTGGTCCCACCCCCCATGTGAAGCACATGCTGAATCTGGCCCTGCTCACCACGTGCATAACAGAAAGATCTGGCCCTGCATGCCATGTGCAACGCATGCCAAATCCAGCCTACACTGCATGTGGCTTGAGTCTAAGACCACAGTCAATATAGCAGACCAGATGATAGGGCTCCAGGGCCTGGATCCAGCCCATGGACTGCATCTTTGACACCCCTGCTATAAACCAGTGGCATACTGAATTTGTGCTGGCTCATTGCCTTCAATCTATTTTTGCATGATTTTTGCTTTTTAAAAAATGTAGAAATAAAAAGAGGACATCTCATTTATTTAGTTTTGGGTCACATTTTAAATATCTCTCACCTAGTGGGGATTTTTTTTTCATGTCAAAACATAAAACTTAGTTTTACAAATGTTACATTTAACACATCCATTATTTTCACACAATTTATTTCATTTTGTTCCATTATCTAGAACAAGAGTGCTCAACTGCTGGGCTATGGGTCAAATGTGGCCTGTGAAGCTTTGGCGTCTGGCCTGTGGTACTCCCCACAAGCCAAGAAATTTGGCAGTAGGGGAGCAGTGGCAATTCATCCTGCAACTCCTCCCTGCTGCCAAATTCCCAAACTTCATGAGATGGATCACAGCAGAGCCACACCCCTCCTTCTGTTCAACCATACTGGGGCCAGACTATATCACCCTTTCCCTGCAAGGGCAGGTCAGGCCAGGGCCATGCCTCCTCTCCCCCACACAGCTGGGTTGGGATTAGGCCCTGTCCACTCCCAATATGCAGTCAGGCTGAGGCTGGGCTAGAGCTCAGCAACGCCCCCTCCCTTCGGAAAAGCCAGGCCAGGCCCCTTCAACCTAGTGTAGTTGGATCAGGACCAAATAAGGCCCCCTCCAACTTCCCTTCCCTCACATGGCCAGGTTGGGGCCAAGCGCGCCCCATCTCCCTCCATGAAACCAAATGGGTCTTACTGCATCCACCCAGAGTGCCAAATTGGGACCACCAGCTCAATCCAGCCCCTGGACAGCACTGCTCATCCAGGTCCACTAAGCAAAAAGGTTGAGCACCATTGGTTTAGGAGAACAGAATTTAACTTGAACTACAGTAATATTAAACATTTTGTGGTTGGATAAGCAGCAATTGATCCTTACTGCCCACCTGCCTGTAGATGAATATCACAAGGATCCACCTGTGAATTGTCATGCTCCAGGGCACATGCTGATGAAGTTTTCCAGGAGTTTCCAAACAGCTGTGGAGTGCTTTCCGGTACTCCTGCTGGAGATCTTTTATAAAACAAAAGGTCATTTACTGAAAACATTGTAAATTCAAGCATGATCTCATAACAGTACCACATCCTGCAAATGAAGCTGGTTCAAGTCATCCTACACCACTGCAGAATGTTCCCCAGGATAGAGGTTAGAAGCCTGTGGCTTCTGACCTCATCACCTCCCTCCAAACAGCAGAAAGATGCCTGGGAAAGAAGACAGAAAGGCCCAAAAGCCATTAGGTTTCTGACAGCAGATGAAGGAGCAAATAGGACCCCAAACCATTTTCATTGGAAAGAAGGATGGACCAGAGCTGCCCTAAGAGTGCATGCTCTTTCTGGTGATTCCTCTGGCCCATCCTCTTGTGACAGTGACATCTTTTCCATTCCTCTCCCTCCCCATGTTTCTCCTGCATAGTGTTTTTGGTTTGGTCCTGGGTAATTTCCTCAAGCTTCTCTGGTCCCCAGAAAAAAAAAAAAAGAAATGAGTTGAGAAGCAAGGGTCTCAGAGGTGTAGTAACAAGAGCAGCTAAATATTCCTGGGTCCAGGGGAGAACGCAACAATATCTGCAATTTGAGACATCTCAGCCAGCAGTAACTGGGTTCCATTCATTTTAGATATGGGAAGAGGCTAAGAGTTACCTGAGAGACATGTGTATATGTGGAGAGAACTGCATTCTGGGAAAAAAGAGGCTTTACATATGAGAAGACTACATTATTTTTGTTACTAAGAAGCATGCAGCACTGTTTGTGGAAAGACTGCAATATCTGGGGTATAGCAGGTAACACTATACATATTGAGGGAAACTGCATTGTATGGTTTTGAATGCTTCTCTCAAGAACCTACTTTCCTGTGCTAGGTCCACAAGACAGCACACAAACTTTTGAGAGAAGCTGACTAGACTTCCTAAGTTCCAGTAAGATTCTCATGCAGCTCTTACTGCCTTACACTTTAGTTACAGTGAAGCAAAAACCACAGCCAATTTCATTTTGAAGTTTTTTGCTAGGCTTCAGATTCAGCACAATAGAGACACTGTTGGAGAAAGGAGATTAGAACTTGTAGTGGTGAACTTGAGCTGGAGAGAAATAAAAGGAGGGTTGTAGGAAAGTAGAAACTTGCCTGTGCGGGATGCTCCTGCTTGCAGACACATTTCAGACACAAATTTGCATATATATTGGTGCCTCAGAGCTATGTATATTCTAGTGAATTGTTATACAATTGTTATCACATGCAGGTTTTCAAAGCTAATGTTGGTAAGAGTATCTTAGAGATTTCTCTTTCTAGCAAACTAAAACTAACTATTAGCTCCATTACTCTGAAGAAAGAGAAGGTACAAAAATTAAACACTTGCAGTAGCCACCCATTCATCTTCAGTATGTATTTCTGACCAACTCTAAACATATTTTTAAAAATACAGCAATTCATACAGAAAATCGTCCTGCATGTTCCCGTTGAAGGTTCCACATAGGCCCACAGTATCATCCTTCCATTGGTCATCAGCTTGAAGATAGAGCCTCAGCCCTTCTCTGTCATACAGTATCTGTAATCCAATGTGCGTCTTTATTTGCAGAAATACAGATGAAAGCTTTCTTATTTCAAACGAATCTGGTGGAGGGGAGGTAAAAATATATATGTTGAATGGAAAATGAAAAAGGTTAAGAATCCACTGGTTTGTTTCTAGCTCTCGTTTCACTATTTTGTTACATTTTACATGACTGTTTTGTTAATTGCAATGTTCCATATTCTTAGCTCCCGTTGTGACTTATCATAAAAAGTTAGGATGCAGTTTATAATTTTAACAAGCAAAACTAAAAACTAGAAGTAATCTCTCAAATGGGGTGTAAAATCTGAGGCATTAGCACAGCAACTGCTAAGTGAAATCCAACCATTTTAAAAAACATAAATGTTCCAGAATTTTGACTGTAGGCAGATCATAGCCCAAGACAGTATAGTCAGTATTAGCAGTTTCCCTGGAGCCTAATCTGCTTTCACTGAAGTCAACAGTGAACTTTCCAGAACATAGATGTGGTTTAAAAAAAAAATATATACTTTTGTGTTGCGAGAGGCAAGTAATTAAATTCAAACAAGAAAATTAGAAACCCAAACAAAATACAAACTTCCATTGTTGGATAGCAGAACTAATATATTATGCATATAGAAAAAACAGAATTCCAGTTTACATTGATCTGAGTTCTGTACAAATAGGAAGAGAAGAGAAGAGAAGCTGGAATCAAGATCCCCATAAAAAAAGGACTTTGTCCTTAGGAAGAAACCTAATAGACCAATAATATAGGCTTGTCAGAGACACAGTAGACTTGGTCTTTGTGTACATAAAATATTAAGTTCATAATGAAGAGTCCCTACGATCAAAGCAGAAAGTGCCACTGCAGGCACATACTGAGACGTATCCTGAGAAAGCAAAAGAATAAGATAAATCAAGGCAAATGTTAACTCAGGTATATGATTTAAAAAGTTAATTTTGGTGCTTCTTAGACATTTATTCATGTACTTATTTTTCCTTACCATCTGTGTAAGGCAGGCTAATTTTGTACTGATCGTATACCAAAACATCTCCAGAATTAGTCAGAGTCACTTGCCTCTTGGGGTCCTGATTAATAATAAGATTGATAGTTTGGATACATGATCCATCTTGGTTCTACAAATAAGAGTATGAGAAATAACTTTAAGTATTTCATTGGTTTAAATGTTACATGAGTGAAATAAGACAGGGTGAGAAAGGAAGAACTGTAAGTAACTTTCAGTTGCATCTTGCCTTTTTAGCAACATTTGTAGTTTCAAATATGAGGTCCAAATAAAGTTTGTTCCAAGGTATATGTAAATATCATATTAACCAAACAGAGCTCAAAAGTAGATGCTAGAAAACAAGAAATACAGCAAAACCCTGTTATAAAGTCTGATACAGAATTCTTTGCAATCAGTGGATTTTTATCTTCAATGGCCATTCAGCCAGGCTCATTCATTTCCAAAAAAATCTCTTTCATGTCAGTGCTTATCGATAATATTCTGTTCTTCACATTGCAACTTGCAAAGACAATTGGAGTCTGTCATCCTATTTATTAGAAATAGATTTTAGCCATATCTGTTTTTAAATACAGTCCAATACAAACTATTTTAAAAAGAAATAAAGCGAGAGAAGAAAGAGATGTAAACATAGGAGCCTTAATCTACATGATCTAAAATATTTCAGCTGATTCTTTCCAGACAAGAGTGCTGAAACCCACTTCTGTACTGAGTCTTCTTCATTTGCTGTATCTTACAAGCAGTCCCTCTTATTTAACTAATGTTCATCTCAGCACCATTCCACAAGTTAACTGGCAACAGGACATTGATGAATTCTGTCTACTGTAATGTAATATGCTCCTGATACTTCAGATTATGCCATCATATCCAATCAGGTTGTAACTGGTTGTTGCCAACTGAGATGGCAACAAAAGCAATTTAGCTGAGCCTCCATATAAGAAAATCTGTGCGGATTACACAATTTTTCCATCAGTATAAACTTTGTCTAGCCCCAACATAAATAAATAATAAGGCAATCCCAAACCAACACACATACTTCTATTTTTTTTTTTGCAAAAATCTTGCTGGTCTAATAAAATATATCATCTCTACTACAAGTCCTGATTGCCTTTTCCTCTAGACCAATATGGCTACAACCTGGATACCTGACACATGGAAGATATCTAATTTTAGCCAATTTTTAAAATAAAATCTTTGTATTTTCGGAAGCAGGAAGAAACTGTGACCACCTGAAACCTGTGATCCTGCTCCTGCCTTTGCTTCAAGGTAATTTGCATCATCACAGATCCTCACAGGAGGCGAGAGGCTCCATATCAGCTATGAACTGACCGCCCAAAGGAGTTTTCCATCTACTGATTCCTCTGTGAAATCCTATCAAATATGAACTTTCATTTCTACCCAGGAGAATTTTTACAATCTGTTCTCCAATGCCTGATGAAGGGGGTTTGTAACCAAAAGCTTGCGATTAAAGATTTTTTTTTTGAAAAAATCTTGTTGGTCTAAAAAAAGATATCATCTCTACTACAAGTCCGGACTGCATTTTCCTCTAAACCAGTACAGCTACAACCTGGCTACCTGACACGCACTTCTATGCATATAGGTAGGGACACCCAGAGCGGAATCCTATTTCATTTTATGTGCTTAAATGGCATTTACCAAGCCATGAGTGCTTTTTTCAGCATTTACGCACCATTTGAGATCCTATTCTATGTTCAGTGTGAATGTGCAAACATACTTACAGCTGCTGAGCATGCACAATAAGCTATGTCCTTGATGGGCAGGTACATGACTCTATATGCATAAACTTGATTTTAAGTTCTGAATTTGTAGCCGAGCTAAAATGTGGAAAGACACTCACATTTAGGGTGCTCACCCAGGAAGCAAGACACCCAGTTTCTAGACCCCACCCTCTACACACATCTCTACCCACCAGGCCACTAGCACCTTCTCCAGGTCCTCTTTAACCTGAACCACTGCACCTTGCACTTCATAGTCATTGAAAAAAAAAAGTTATTTAACTAGACATTCTCTCAGTTCAGTTTTCTTTTTCTTGCTATTTCAGGAAATCCAGGAAAACTTGATTTAATTTTATAGTAGGCTAACTCTTTTAAGAACTTCATTCAAAGTTTTTGTTTGATTTTCATAGATTTTATAGACATTAGGGCTGGAAGGGACCTCGGGAGATCATCGAGTCCAGCCCCCTGCCCAAAGGGCAGGAAGTCAGCTGGGGTCATAGGATCCCAGCAAGATAAGCATCCAATTTGCTCTTGAAGGTGTTCAATGTAGGTGCTTGAACCACCTCCGCTGGCAGACTGTTCCAGACCTTGGGGGCTCAGACAGTAAAGAAATTCTTCCTTATGTCCAGCCTGAAACGGTCTTGCAGGAGTTTGTGACCGTTCGACCTCGTCATCCCTTGGGGCGCTCTGGTGAACAAACATTCCCCCAGATCCTGGTGGTCACCCTTGATAAAAACTTATAGGTGGCCATCAGATCACCCCTGAGCCCACGCTTTTCCAGGCTAAAGAGTCCCATGTCTCTCAGCCCGTCACCGTAAGATCTGTTTTCCTGACCTCTGATCATGCGCGTGGCTCTCCTCTGGACTCTCTCAAGCTTCTCCACAACCTTTTTGAATTGTGGAGCCCAGAACTGGACGCAGTACTCCAGCTGCGGCCTCACCAAGGCCGAGTACAAGGGGAGAATGACATCCTGGGATTTGCTCGAGAAGCATCTATAGATGCAAGCCAGCGTTTTGGTCGCCTTATTAGCCGCAGCATCGCATTGCAGGCTCATGTTCATCTTGTGGTCAATGATGACCCCCAAGTCTCTTTCTTCTGTAGTGCTAACCAACGTAGCACTGCCAAGCCTATAAGGATGCTGCAGGTTTTTCCTCCCAAGGTGGAGAACCTTGCATTTTTCGGTGTTAAACACCATGAGGTTCTCGTCTGCCCATTTGCTGAGCTTGTCCAGGTCAGCCTGGATCACCCACCTATCTTCTGGCATGGATGCTTTGCCCCAAAGTTTGGTGTCATTGGCAAACTTGGCCAGTCCACTCCTGACTCCAATGTCCACATCGTTAATGAAGATGTTGAACAGTATGGGTCCCAGGACAGAGCCTTGAGGGACCCCACTGGTTACAGGGCACCATGATGAGTGACTGCCATCAATCACAACCCTCTGGGTCTGACCACGGAGCCAATTTCCCAGCCAGCGGATCGTGGTGGAGCCAAGGCCACAACTGGCCAGTTTGGCCAAGAGGTGATCATGGGATACCAGATCAAAAGCTTTTTTGAAGTCAAGATATATGACATCAATCTCTTCTCCCTTGTCCAGACGATAGGTCACCTGGTCATAGAAGGAAATGAGATTGGTCAAACAAGACCTACCCGCAACAAACCTGTGCTGGCTGTCCCTCAGAATGTTAGCCTGGGCCAGTCCCTCAAGGATGGCCTCCTTAATAAACTTTTCTAAGATCTTCCCCAGGATAGAAGTCAGGCTAATAGGCCTGTAGTTAGCCAGATCCACTCTCCTCCCTTTCTTGAAGATCGGCACCACATTGGCCTTCTTCCAGTCTTCGGGCACTACACCAGAGCGCCAGGAGTTTTCAAAGATCCATGCCAGGGGCTGGGCTATGACGCTCGCCAGCTCCTTGAGTACCCTGGGGTGCAGATTGTCAGGGCCAGCTGACTTGAAGGTATCCAGCTTCTCAAGGTGTTCCTTCACGAGGTCAGCATTTATGGAGGGTAGGGGATCCCCCATCACCCAGATATCCCTGTCCCATAGCAGGCATGGGCATCCCATGTGACTGATGAAAGACTGACGCAAAGTACCTATTTAATAGGTTGGCATTTTCCTGGGCGTCAGTTCCCAGTTGCCCCATCTGGTTTAGCAGGGGTCCAACGTTGCCCTTGCTTTTCCTCTGGCTCCCCACGTATCTGAAAAAGGACTTTTTGTTGTCCTTGATGCCTGAAGCTAGTTGGAGTTCAGCTGCAGCCTTGGCTTTTCTGGTTTGCTTCCTGCAGGACCGGACCAACGCAGAGTAATCCTCCTTGGAGGTGAATCCCATCCTCCATCCTTTGTAGGCTTTCCTTTTAAGCCACAGGAGGTCCGCTAGGTCCCTGGAGAGCCAGGGGGGCTGCTGTGCCTTCTTGCTGCCTTTCCTCCGTGTTGGAATAGATTTAGCTTGTGCATTGAGGATCGCTTCCTTGAGGAGCAACCACTCCTCTTGAACTCCCATCTCCCTGGGGTCACGGTCCCTGAGGGCCTGACCGACTAGCCTCTTGAGCTTGTCAAAGTTGGCTTTTCTGAAGTCAAGGACTTCCGTGTTGCTGACTGACTTGCCAGCTTTACGGCGGATGGTGAAGGTGATCAGCTCATGGTTGCTGTCACCCAGCTTCCCATCGATCACTAGGTCGCCGATTAGGTCATCCCGCATAGCCAGTACCAAGTCGAGCAGCGCTTTGCCTCTCATTGGCCCATAGACTTCTTGAGTCAGGTAGAGGTCATCTACGCACAAGAGAAAGCTTTGCGACTGCTCAGATTTTGCTGAGTGATCTTCCCACGAGATGTCCGGGTAATTGAAGTCACCCATGACAACCAAGGTCCTGGAGCAAGCGGCCTCAGTCAGTTCCCGGGCGAACTCCTGGTCAAGCTCAGGACTTTGAGTGGGAGGTCTGTAGTAGACTCCCACCGTTGTGTCCCCTGTGCCGTATTCCCCACGAATTTTTACCCAGAGGGTCTCTAGCTGTCCATGCCAGTCGCCAACATCAGCTTGCAGGGACATGTAGCTTTCCTTGACATAGAGAGCTACACCCCCGCCCCTTTTGTCAACACGATCCCTCCTGTACAGGGTATAGCCCTCTATACCCGTGGTCCAGTCACGGGTGGAGTCCCACCAGGTCTCTGTTATCCCAATGACATCGTATTTCTTTGCACTGAGCAGGAGGACGAGCTCATTCTGCTTGTTGCCCCGGCTCCTGGCATTAGTGTACAGGCAGGCAAGTGTCCCCTTGGGGGCTCTTGCCTTGCCCACAGATTGTGCCAGGGCTGAGGCAGGGGTGGGCTCCCTTAACTGCCTTGGTCTGCTGGCTTTGCAAGGGTCACTCAGTGGGCCAGCAGTGGCAGTAGTCCCCCCATCCCCCAGCGGGCTTAGTTTAAAGCCTGGTGGAGCAGGTCAGCCAGCCTGGCTGAGAAGAGCCTCCTCCCCAGGGGAGAGAGGTGGAGGCCATGTCTTCCCAGCAGCTCGCTGCCTCTCTCGCCAAAGAGCGGGCTGTGGTCATGGAAGCCAAAGCCTTCCCGATGACACCAGTGCCGCAGTCTTTGGTTCACTGCGTGGATCCCCCTCTCCCTCCTCAGCCCATAGCCCGAGACTGGGAGGATCGATGAAAACACCAACTGAGCTCCCAGACCCCTAAGCCCCGCTCCCAACTCCCTGTAGCACCTCATGACCTGGCTGGGGGTGCTCCGAGCCGTGTCATTGGTGCCCACGTGAATAAGGAGCATGGGGTAGTGGTCTGTGGGCCAGAAGAGCTGCGGGATCCTCTCCGTAATGTCTTAGATGCGGGCCCCCGGGAAGCAGCAGACTTCCCGGGCTAAGGGGTCGGGGCGGCAGATTGCCCCCTCAGTGCCCCACAGGATGGAGTCTCCCACAACAAACACCTTTCGCTTTGTTTGGGTAGAGCGGGGCCAGTAGCTGTGGTTGACCCTGGGTTGCCTGCAGGAGCCGGCAACTGAGCAGTCTCTGCTGGGGCTGCAAGAGGTGCAAACCTGTTGCTAAGCTCCGGCGAGGGAGGGCCCTTGGTGCGGCAAGCCTTCGGGCCCTTGACCACCTTGGTCCATGCCCCTGACTGGGCAGAGCGGGAGGTCCCAGAGTCCTCCTTAGTCGTGGAGGGAGACGGAGCTCTCCCCTGCGGCTCCCGGGAGAGAGGGCCTGGCAGTAGGAGTCTATCTCCTGCTCGCAGTCCCTGATGGCACGCAGTCTCTGGACTGTGGCCTGGAGCTCCTCCACATAGTTATCAGATTTTCAAAAGCTGTTTAGGAGTTCTCTGTCAGAAAAGTTTTCCTGAATCTTAATCTTTGCTTTGGACTTCAGAATGTATGTATTCAGGTCTAAAGCTGGTCAAATGAAGATTTGTGCTTATGCAGTTTGTATCTATGGCTAGTTTCCAATAGCCGTTTCAATGGGGAACATTCCCAAGATCCAAATTAGACATGCCAAAATATGCCTGGCCCACATTTATAAAGTTCAAGAAAGAAATACACGCAAAGAAACAGAAACCAGACAGTGTAAGACAAACCCTAAAGCAACCACTGAAACCAGCTGGTACCTGAAACAAGTTTTGAGCTACTTAATATTTCTATGCGTTTTATATTACAGTAAAATGAACTACAACTAGACACCTCACCGAACAGGTGGACACTAGCATGGGTTCAAATCTATTGAACACTAAATTTATCTAACGTATCACAGTTACAGACACACCTATGCTAAATAAGCTAGCAACTATCCACACCAATGATTAACACTAGTCAATAGTTATCTACCTCTTCTTTTGAAAGTATATGAATGAATGTGTTCAGCCTTCCGTTAGAAAAAAAGAAACAGCAACTGGGAGAATGACTAGAAAATGACTAATAATGTCAAATAAACATCAGGCTTCTTCTCAGAAGAATGAAATTAATTAATCAGCACTTTATGAACAGACAAAGAACTAGAAACGTACTCTAGGGGTCAATTCTGGATTGGCAGGATGATGGAACAAATGACCTGCTATGACTTCTTTATCTTACCCCTGTTTTCACAGTATATTTTAATGACATTCTAATGTACATGAGGCCCCCCCTCTACATGTACAGGCAAAGGCATGATGGGATCTAATGCATGATTCACACAATTGGTCCTCCAGCCCCAAGGATCACTGCCATGATCCATAGTACTCAGGGGTTTGAAGCTGAACATGGTACACCCCTGTAGCTGGGAGCCCCATTAATTGACAGGGCTCTCAGCCAAAGGGGAGACCCAGCTCCATCTGCCAGTTATAACTCAATAGCAACCAACTATAAAGCTAGTACACATTTTTGAAGTCTAACTTTATAGCTGGTTGGAGCTTTTTCTTGTGATAGCTACTTTGCACATGTAGCTGCTCGCCAGGTAATTACACTATTAACCAGTTAACTGTACAACACCTATGTGTAGAAAGGGCCTAAGTAACACATTTTGTACATGAGAGTCAAAGGATGTGGACAGACACATAATTCTACTGTTTTAAAGGAAATGGACATTAACCGTGGTTCAATAAAATCTACTATAACTATTCCACCTGTCCACTCGTACCCTACAGTAAAATGGATTAACTTCCCTGAATGAAACAGGGCTAAATTAACATGGTTTAGTTTAATTTCTGTGGGCAGGATTAGACAAAGAAAATAATTACAACAGATCTGACACACACAAGCGGTAACTCTCTCCCTCTTTAAAATGGTATAATTGTTCATCCATCCACTCCCACAGTATACTTCCTGTTGGAGGATGGAAGTACTTTGGGACACACTCCTTGCTGATGCAGAACACTTTAATTTTTATCACTTTAATTTTTATTCTGGTATACTGCATGGGATTTTTGAAGTGTGCAGAACAGAGTTTGCCCATTCCCTTTCTATATAGGAAATGGTAGTATCAAGGCATTATCAATTAGGGCTGTGCAAGGCTTCAGACCATGCTTCGGATCTGGAGAAGCTCTGGACGCTTCGACATCTGAAGCAGCACATCCAGATCGAAGTGCTGGCTTCTTTAGGCTTTCCGAAGTGGTTTGGAGCTTCCGAACCGCTTTAGAAAAGCTTCGGAGATCTGGCCATAGGGTATAATGGGGAAATCAATGAAATATCTATAACTTCGTTGTTTTTCATCTGATTTGGATGAAACTCACAGGGATAGTAGCCTCTGCTGAGAGCATAGAGCCTGCCAAGTTTCAAGAAGATTGGTGCAGGGGTTCGGGGGAACTGCACCCCAAATTCTTGAAAGCAAAACTCATGTCACATGTATGTGTTACACCACAGGAGGGTGAAAACATCAGGGGTGGTAGCCCCTGATGAGGCCAAAAGCCTGCCAAGTTTCAAGAAGATTGGCGCAGGGGTTTGGGGGAAACTGCACCTCATGCTGCAGACAAGCAAAACTCGTGACATAGGTGACACTGTATGTGTTAAGGCACAGCAAGGTGAAAGCTGCAGGAATGGTGGCCCCTGCTGTGGCCACAAAGCCTGCCAGCTGTCGAGGAGATCAGTGCAGGGGTTCTGGCTTCTGGGGCCCTGCACCTCTAGCTGCTGACAGGCAAAACTCATGACATGGGTGCTTGTACAACTGATTGTCTCTGTCTTGGGACAGTTGATTGTATTGATTATTTCCTCTCCTTAGTCTGTGGTTTTTAGGTGTTAATCCTTGCTAATTGTTTAGCAAAGTTCTTCTTCACTCTTTGATATGGATTCTCCTTCACTCCTCTGCTCCTACTTCATATGCTCCTTAAAAAAAACCCAACACACTACACATATCTTACAGCTGACCATAGAGAAAGAGTTTGGAACTGTGTGCAAATATAGTAATTTAGGAGTTAAATTTCTAGCAAATCATGAATAAACCAAATTTCAGTACAGATGTAAATTTGATAAGCATGAAGGAAAGACTATAAATTACAATTATGGTACAAACCATAAACCACAGAAATGGTTGTACTCAAGACATCTTTGGCCAGGTAAATAATATGTAGAGCATATAAACTCAACATAACTACAAAATATAAGTACATATTCTATCTAGGACTACAAACAATAAAAAAGACCCTCTTTTAGGTAACAGCATAAAAAAAAAAATCTTACTCTGGTATAAAAATCAAGATTATTGAAAACAATTGTGACAAGGAAGCAAGTTATACTAACAAACAGACCCCTACAGAACAAGGTCCAAGTAATTTCCAATGGTCTATAAACAGGGGTAGACAACCCCTGGCACGCATGCCAGAGCATGACACATGAAGGCATTTTGCTTGGCACTCAGGCCCTGGGAAAGGGGCTGGAGCTCTGCTGATACAATAAGGATTGGGCACCTTGAGCTCCCTCACTGTCTGACCCTAGCACACCAGTATCTTACAAGTCAAGGTGGCAAGTGTTTTTGGTACTCTGCCCAAAACTGTTGCCAAGCCCTGATCTATATCTAGCCTTATCTGTATCAGCAGCAGCTGAAATGAACTGAGAGAGAAACAAGTTCCAGATCCAGAACTATAGAAAATTATCTGAAACTTGTAACATATACAGTAGAAGCTTGACCAGTAACACTGTCTACTTTACTTTTGTTTCAATATGGATTTAAATTCTCAATGATGCTCAGCAGGAATGTTTAAGAAATGAAAAGGAAAAGAAAACCAAGGGAAAAAGAAGCTGGCTCCTAGTAAAGTTACTCAACAAAACATGAGCAGATACTGAAAAGTTGTTAGAAAATTGCAGTACGTTTTAAATTTGACTACCTCTAATCTAAGCGGGTAGTGGTATCAGAAACACTGCCTAACAAACAGTTCAAAAGAGAAAGCTTTTCCAGTTACCACTGAAATGGAAGCAATTATTTGCAAAGTTGATTTAAACTTCAAAAACAGGATAATAGCTTCTGCTAGCCACAAACCAGGTGTTAGAATAGTTCACGTGGAATTCATAGTTACTAGACAAATAATTCAAGCCATAGAAATTCCAAAAATTATCCCATTCCATTCTGAAAATTAACACAAAATATTTGAATCTGTAGCTAGCAGTAGAGAAGTCAATACAAGACCACTGTAACCTCATTGAAATAGCAAAGCAGAAGTGGGGCTACTTATTATTAAGAGTTTACTATAGAAAACAAAAACTGTAACCATGTGGCCCTGTGGTTAGAGCTCTGAAATAGGAAAACTGGATTGAGATTTTCATTCCAAAGCAGGGAAGGTTTCTGGACATGGGACAAAACTGTTCACCTGAAGAAACTGACAAGACAGCAAGGTCAGGTGCATATGTGGGTATAGAATATAATAAAGGGGAGCTGCAGCACACCACTCCTCAGACCACTGGGGGATGAAGCAAGGCACGCCTGGAGCCCCCAGGCCTATGGAGGAACCTGGATGTGAAGGGACAGGCAGAGAGCAAGCACAGGAAGAGGCAGAGGAGGGAGGCAGGCCTGAGGCTGCAGTGAGGACAGGCAGGGGAGAAGATGCACCAAAAGAGCAGGAAGCAGCTGCAGCTACAGCCCTGAGACAGGAGCCAGAGCCACAGCAACTGCCTGTCCCCCCACTGTCTCATACTCAAATACAACACAAGGGGCTTCCCTCCCATGTTAAATTGAGGAGGAAAAAAACCTCATATTGGTTTTGAGTAAACACAGTACTTTTAAACTAATGCTGAAGTTACTATTTTTACTAGCCTTTGGTGCAAACCATGCCCAGAGTGAGAATGTTAACAAGATTATGTACGATTATTTATTTATAATATAAATTAAATTAATAAAAATGTACACATTTATTTTTATACTGTGAAATGTAATTTTGTGATTTGGTGAAATATAGATGGATGTGAACAAAATATTATACACACTTATCTAGCCTGCATATATGCACAATTATTCATATTTATTATTTAGGTGAAAACTGTAGTGTATGGGAATAATCAAATCTTTATTCCATTTTCATGACCCTTCAAAAGTATTTTGGGTGCCTGTAGATAGAAATGCTTGCTTTCCACACACACTTCAGTATTTGTACACTTTACTTCAAGATTTTGCACATGAAAGTGACTGTGCCACAAAATCTGCATGTATGTTTTCAGAGACTAGCTAAACATTCAGCCATACATTTTCAAATAAAGGCCACTTGTTTCCTCATAGAGCAAACAGGTAAAAGCTTACAGGCAGTATTCTGTTTCACTGTATGCACCCATATGGCACTTTTCCAGCTGTTTAACAGCCATTTTTGGCACTTACTTAAGAATATGTCAATGTGTAAGCATCCATACAGCTACTATACTTGCAGAGCTGGTTGCTTTCTGGCTGGGAAGGTACATGGATCTGTGCATACACACCTGAGCATAAGTCTTGAAATTCTAATCCAGCATAAACAGGGAGGGGGAGAACTTGCAATAGCCTACTGCTCAGGGCAGGGGTGCTCAACTTCTGATCCACAGAACTGATGCAGCCTGCGGATCCATGACATCTGACCCGCAGGGCTTCCCACAGGTCAAGAAATTTGGTGGTGGGGAGCAGAGGCAATTAATACTGCCATGCCACTGACAAATTCCCAAGTACCATGTAGTGAATCAGAGCTGGGCTGTACCCGCACATGAAACAACAAGCCACACATCAGGCATTACTGAGCATCCTCTCCAGCCTTCCACTTGAAGCTGAGACACTGCACCTTGCATTTAACAGTCATTGGATAAAACAGGTACAGGACAGTGAGGAGGTTTATGTCCCACTGGGAGCAAAGTCCTAGCTCAAATTCAGAGCTCCCTCTCTTCCAGTGTAGCAGCCACCTTCCTGAAGGATACTCTTGAGCTTGCTATTTTCTCCTCAGCCATATGCATCTCCCTCTCTTGGCTGCACAGAAGGCCAGCTTCTGAAAGAGGCTGGAAGTGGGGAATACACAGTGATTAAAGCAGTGTTCTGGGAGTTTGGAAAGATGTAGATTCAAGCCCCATCTGGTTAAGAGGAGCCTATAACCTCGGCTGCATGCTTCTAGGTAGGTGCTCTAATTACTAGGCTGCTGAGCTGAAGCATGGAAGGGTCCTTCTTCTTACCAGTCACAGAGTTTGGCCCAACTACAATTTTGGGACTTACACATACCCAGGTATATGTATGCATATTCATTTACCTGCCTGGCCAGAATACAGCCTACTCTTCACAGGCATCGGATGCTTGCACATATACAGTGCACATGACAAATTGCCAGCTGCATGTAAGTGCCAAAACAGCACTTTCATGGCTAGGTAAACTGAATAAAGCACATACAATGAAACAGGATTCTGACCCAAGTCTCTGCTGTATACATTAATTATATACCACTATTCTCAGCACGCTTGTTATCCACAGCAATTGACTCTAAAGAAGAAAGACTATCTGACAATTCTCTGTTCCGGTGAATTGCATCTTTCATAGCATTGCCTCAGCCAACTATCAGCAGACATTTTCACATAAACGGGCATCTCTGTCAGTAGACACTTAACAAAAATTCCTATATTCAGAATCCTTTTCATCATGGAAACTACAAAGCCAGTCATGTTGTCACTTGAAACTCAGATAAGGTTAAGCTGTGCTGATCATTTGTCTGATTTGCTTTCCAAAAAGTGCTTAAACAAAATTTCACATCATTCTGAAACCACTTGTTGCCTGATGACTGTTTATGTCACCAGCTCTAAGGTGCTAGATGACTAGTGTCTTTGTGATTCAAAGAGCTAGAATCTCTTCAGGTATTTTCTTTCTTCATTTTTTAGTCTGGTCGAATGTAATGGGACTAAGTTAAAACAAAAAAAAAAGTAAAAGCATTTTAATAAAAAGTGCACAAAAAGCTCAAGCCACTGAGAAATGCGAGTTTCTGCAACAGAAATCTTTTAGATTCCAATTTAGATTTTTTTTTTTTTATAATAAGAGAAATTGAAAGTGAATGTTCCCTAGGGGGCTGTAAAGCAGTTTTATCTGCCAGCTGAAAATACCCAACAAATTAATTGAAGCCCAGCAACCCCACTGTTGTTATACTGACTGAGTTGCTTGTCCTTTCACTAACTTTACACAGGTGTAACTCCCTTGACTTCACTGGAGTTACTCTTGATTTACATCATACTAGCCCTGGTTTTCCACTACCTTAGAACTCTCCATTCCTTCATGCTTGAGGTAAGACTTATACCCATCTTGGACCCAGAGCCATATCTTCCGATCCAACTACCCTGCACCTGGTACCGGAGTCAATGAAGTAAGAGTGGACGATCCTGGTACTGGACCGCCACAAACACTAGAGTGGCCATATACCTTCCTGCCCCAAAAGCCTGTTTATGACATCCAGAAATCACTAGGACACAGCAATACTTTAAACAAGCCCCTGATCCAGAGGTCAAGAAAAAAAAAGATTTAAGAACTGTTAAAATGGCTCTGCAGCCTAAGGACGGTCAACAAAGCTAGATCAACCAGCTGCATGGTAAAAGCACCATAAAAGCAACTGAATCAAGTTCTTGTCCACAAGGGGAACTGACCACTGCAAGGTAATACACTTTGTACACTGTTTGGAAAGAACAGTATCCTGTAGAAGAAGATTTATATACTCTTGTGCATATATGTTTATGTTCCCATTTTTGTTATATTTCCATTTAACTATGTTTGAAATAAAAACTGAGCCTTGTACTGTTACTCCTTACCAATGTTCCCTCTAAGGAGTAGTGGTCCGTGAGCGTACCGCCTCAGTCTGGTGTGGGACACTTACCAAAGGGGGCTGAGGGATGGGGGCCAGAGGCTGGGGCTGGAAGCTGGAGCTGAGGGCTGGAGCCAAGAGGCTGGGGGCCAGAGGCTCGGGCCAAGGACCAGGGTCAGAGGCTGGAGCTGAGGCTGGAGGCCAGGGGCTGGAGCCGGGGGCTGTCATGGGCTCCGCCAGCTCCAGAGAAGTGCTCTGCTCCCCTGCATCAGGGCTGGCGAGTGGAACACTTTCCTGGAGCTGGCAGAGCCCGCCCCAGCCTCCATCCCTGCCTTGCTTCACCTTGAGGAGGAACTGCTGCCTACCCCAGTGAGGATCTGCTGGCTCCAGGACACTGCTCCACTCCCCGGCCCTGACACGACATGCCTCCTCACTCCCCAAGGTCATGCGGGGAAGCGGAGCAGTGTCTCGGAGCCAGCGGAGCCTCATTTAGGGCAGGCAGCAGCCTGCCCGAGGTGAGGCAAGGCAGGGATGGAGGCTGAGGCAAGGGGCCTCTATGGGCTCCACCGGCTCTGGGGAAGTGCTCCACTCCCCAGGCCTGATGCAGGGGAGCGGAGCACTTGCCCGGAGCCGGCAGAGCCTGCACCAGGTTCCCGCCCCCACCTTGCATAGGAGTTGACCTTCGGCTCCTCTCCCAGTGAGCGGCCTTGAAGAAGCTGTGCGTGCCCACACTTTTAGTTGTGCGCAGCTGCACACGCATGCACCTTAGGGGGAACGTTGCTCCTTGCTTAATATTGTGGTTATGTTCTTGAAAAATGCAACTTCAAGCAAAATGATGTTAAGAGAATCCAATTACGTCACAGTAGTTACATACTAGCAGGCGGCAGCCAAACAACATTATAACTGAACACTACATGACTTTAAATGAGTATGTTCTCTAAGAGATCAACAACATAATAACAAAACAACATTAACTGGGACAACATTATATGAGGAGTACCTGTACTAAATAACAGTACTGAACTTAGCAGTGGTTTGGGATCCCCAGCTCACCACAGAATTGAAGCAGGTTCCAATCAAGGTTTAACATGAGACAAAAGTGCACACCCACAAAATACAAAGTGGCAGGTATACTATAACCTCTCTAAACTCTAGGAGGTAACAGTCAGTTGCAATCGGTCTTCATTTAAAGCTGTAACAATCCTCCTGCTCCCAGAATGTAAATTCCCAGCGCCTTCCCATTTATCTGCAAACTGTAGCATTTCCACCTTTATTGATCTTGACTGGGCAGTTAGGCCTGGCCCTTTTGTTTCACTATATTTTTCAAATGTATGTAAGCACAGAAAGGGACTTAGGCATTGGTTTTCTGGCAGTTATGAACATTTAAAAAACTTATTAAAAAACTGGTCTCCACTCTATCTGGTCTGTGTTCTTCCTACTTCCCCACCAAATCATTGAAGTGGAGAGAAGCACTCCCAAACTTCTAACATAAATCCCTAACACACACACAGGGTTTAATGACTACTCTTCCTCCACCTCCTTGTACACAGAAAAAATACTTTATGTAGAATAATAGCTTTCAGCACTGATCTGACAAGGGAAGACATCACTAGGATACAAAACTTTTTTTTAAGAGTAAGCCTCATGATTTTACATTTGTCTACTCATATGTCATCCCATAACATCCTAAATTGCTTTACAAACATGTGTAAGCAGTATTCACTTGCAGTCTCCCCCACGATGAAATAACAACTGCTAAAAAGCTCCTACCCTGGGGGTCTTTAAGACAAGACTAGACAAGACCCCAGTACTCTTTCCTGCCATGGCAGGGGGTCAGACTTGATGATCTGCTCAGGTCCCTTCCAACCCTACTAAATATGAAACTATAAGTCAAGATCAGAGGGTGAATGAGAAGATCATCACTGGAGGGAACAGCAGAAGTAGAGACTAGAACAGAAAGTCTGAATTTGATCTCCCTCAATGTATACGAGTAATTACAATGGACTGTAATCTCTTCAGGGAGAGGACTATATCTTTGGACATTGTCTTGCATGGTTTGGGGACTACAAGAATACAAATAACCATAAGATCAGTGAAGTTTATGTAATCTTCAGGACACTTGTACAGTTGTCCCTAATTTAAGTGAAATCAAAATGAGCCCAGACTATAACTGGCTCACTTGGAATCTGACCAGGAAACCAAGTTTTACATATTGTTTTTAGAATATGTAGCCACCAACTCAGCATTTTTTCTTTTTCTAATCTCATCTGAAGCACTGATCCTTTAGCAGTGTGACTCTAGCATAGTACTGAAGCACTAAAACAGGCCAAATTCTTTCCTGGGGCGTACATAAGCAGCCCCTACTGAAGTCAATGAGAAAAGCATGCATTCAAAAATGCAGTTTGACCCTAAATCACCAATCTCACTTCCTAAAGAATTTAAAGAGTTATTTGAGGATCAGTGCAGAAGTGACCCAATTTTGTCTGGATTGCAAAGTCTAACAATATCACAATATAAAGTAAAAATCTAGGCAGTTGTCTATATTTGTCAGGGTTAGATTACTAGTATATGATTATATATAATAAAAAGTTTGTCCAACTTTATTCATCACACATGAATGACTCCACACAAATAGAACAGACACTCTTCTCAGTATCTTTTGTGGGTGACCACTGACTGACAGTAACCCCATGTATCAACTCTATATAAATACATGTGTGTATATGTATACAAAATATGCTTTTTTAATTCAGTTGTTGGAAGAGCTCACTATCACCACTACACCTGCAGCAAAGCCCAAAGGAAGCATTCTAAAAAACATATCTAAAATTCTTTCCATCAGTAAAAGCAAAAAATATTTCAAATTGCTAAAAACACACCAAATGAGAATTACCTGCCCAGCTGCAAATGTTAAGTTGCTGCTATACTGTATTGCTTGCTATACACTAAGGCCATCTCCACAAATACAAAAGAGACTATTAAGCATCACCCAGGGCTGAATCTAAAGACCATTAAAGTATTTCCCAAATGAAGTCAACAGCCTCAAAACATACTCCCAAGCCTCAGTCCCACCCTCTTAAAGGAAATAGAAATGTGGAAATTTCTCTACAACCCCCCTTTACTCCCATAAGATATACCAAAGCCTTATAGAAAACTATTATTGCTATAATTTTCTATGTGTTACACTGTAGTTGGATTTTGGGGTTTTCTTGTTTTCTTGAACATGTCTTTTTTCTTCAATTAATACAGGTAATAAAAGGTGTAAAACCTTACCTGTCCACAAGGAGCATTTTGCAAAGACACAGTAAACTTGCCAGACGTCAGGCTTTTTGCCAGAATATACTGGCAGGAAGCTTGAAAAGTGTACTTGCGCCCATCAAATGTCATGAAGTGAATGTCTCCTGAGACAGAGCATTCAGCTGGGATATAAAAGAAAATAAGTCGTTGAATATGCCACAGAAATGTTTGTTGTAAATACTCAAAAGCTTTTATTATTGTCATAGAGATCAATAACTTTACTTTACTTGTCAATGCATTCACACTCTGTAATCAAATATTAGCAATATAGAGTGCAGTAGCCTGACTCAAAAGATTTCTATACAAATATGACCACTAAGCTTCAAAATTGGCTTGCAATCCACTAAAAACCATTTATCTCAGGAGATTAGCAATCAGTGACCTACAGGCAATATTGTCAGACTCAGCTCTCAGGATTTAGACCATAAAGGGTTGTACAGTTTTGTTGTTGCTTACCCATGTTGGTTTGTTTTTTTTAAGATCGCATACATACACACTAAGCCTAAGATAAAATAAAATGATAGAAGTTGCTATGTCTCAAAAGTTGGAAGTGCCAGAATAACATTTAAAGGGAAGGCCTGCTTTGGATATAAACTTCCTAACCTAATGAGAAGACCTTAAGCTAGGTTCAACACGGGATGGAGACAAAAGTTCACAGGTAAATAAAGTACACAGTGACCTGGATGAAGGCTAAGAAAGAGGAGGCAATATGGAGAGTCTTAACAAGGTTGTACGATGCAAATTACCAGGACCATCCCCTAGTTATCTAAGATTTTTATATATTAATGGAAGAGTTATGAAGCATAAGCAGGAAGAAATGGCATTGCTAGTACAAATAAAAAATTATGATCTAATTGGAATCACTGAGACTTGGTAGGATAGTTCATGATTGGAATATTGTCATGGATGAGTTATACCTGAAGGGCTGCCATATGAGAAAAAGGGAAACACCCCCTATTACTGGGGATTAGAGAGAGCCACAAGGTAATTATGAGTCAACAGTAAGCTCTTGTTGCAAAACAAAACAACGGCATCCTGGGATGTGTTAACATCTGTCACATGGAAATTATGGGAAGTAATTCTTACACCTGAATCTATACTGGTAAGACCTCACCTAGAGAACTGTGTCCAGTTTTAGACACCATATTTAAAGAAAGACAGAACAGAACAAATATTAGAGCTCTAGAAAGCATGGCATGAGAAAATTTTGGAAGAACTGGGATTTAATACAGAGAAGGGAATACTGAGAAGGAATGTTATAGCACTCTTTATATACATGAAAGACTTATAAAGATGATGACAGATACTCCCTGCATCCACAGGGGGCAGGAAGAAACAGTCTTAAACTGAAACAAGTGCAATTTTAGGTATATTAAAAGGAAACTTCTAGGTATGAGGGCAATTAGGCAATGGGAATTATTACCATATTTATTCAAATACTAAGACAAGGTCTTCCCCACCCCCAGTCAGCATGGGGGGAGGGGAGAAAAAAATCAATCATCTTACCTTCGCATATAAGGAAACCTCATTAAATACATTGTCTATCATTAAACTGCTGATAAAAGCAGCATGTGCTCAATAATGGAAACCAAGTATGAAGCCGATTAAATGCTGCCAACACTAAGTGTGACTAAAATACATGGCCCATATTGGCCACATACTGATAGGAACATTTAGGTATGTGTGTGTTTGAGTGTGCGCTTGTGTGTGTGCATATGGTTCTTAAAAAAAAGAAAACATGCAGCTGGTTCACCAGGAGGAAACAGACACCAGGCCTGGAGGTACTGCAATACCAGACCAGCACTCAGAGAGCCCAGAACAAGCTCTGACACCCTCCCCTAGTGCCAATAATGTTGAAGGGAACTTCCCACTTTTTTTCTTTCTAAATTTTGTGTCTCAGGCTAAATTAGTCAAACCAGTTCCAAATTTCATCCACTGAGCAGAGCTCAGTTGTTCAGGTCTGTATGGTGTTACCACCAGCAAGTATCTTCCTTCCCAGACTCTTCAGCCTGGGACTTCAGATATTCCTAAATCCATGGCAAGCATCCTACGTGCAAACTTCAAGCCCAGAGGGGATGCAGAGAAAAAAAAAATAGTTTATCTGTAGGTACAACTGATAGTGCCATCTGTAACAAATATCATAGTGGTCTGTAAGGCCATATGGAACAAAATGAGAAATGCAACTGCTACAAAGATTACTTTACTATCTATTCTTCTGTGTTTGTATGTAAAAGTGTATACATATGAATACTGTATAAACATATTTTAATAAGATTTCTCATTAAGGGCAGCATTTGCTTGTAATTAATCATTAACAGATTTAAAAACTAAGGCTTACAATATAACACCAGTTCCTTTAGACATACCTGGACAGGTAAGATTTGTACAAATCCACTTTCCTCCAATGCAAGTACTGAAATTAAAAACATATAATCAAAAGTTGACTTTTTTTAAAAAAATATATTATTTTAGAAAAAGTGTAGAATGTTGTTCCTTACCTCCACTCCCTTGTTTTCTGCTCCATGGAGAAATCACCAGAGACTTGTGAAAGTCTCTCAAAAACAACAGAGAGAAATGTAATGTTGCAGCAACAGGCAGGCAGTGACCATATCCAGAAATTGTGGGCAGTGGTGGGAGGTGGTTAAAAGTGGAGACATGACTGGATGAAATCCCATCTGTAACTGTGCATAAAACTTCCACAAAATCTAGAACTAGTCTTGCTTTTTTGTCTTTGGTAGTTTACTAGTAAAAACTAAAGATGACTGAGCCCCAAAAAGTCACATAAATTGAATTTTGATTTAACCACTTTAAAATATGGACATT
This sequence comes from Crocodylus siamensis, assembly GCF_052110815.1. NCBI lineage: Eukaryota > Metazoa > Chordata > Crocodylia > Crocodylidae > Crocodylus > Crocodylus siamensis. The sequence goes on from NC_143396.1 coordinate 185,069,159, forward strand.
TATTATTCAAATTTCATTTGAGCTTCTAGGCGGCTCAATATTAGGTTGGGAATCTCATAAAATACCTCACAGCACAATGGCACTTGCTCTTCATTGTATACTGAGAAGTTGTGAACATAAAGAGATACAAACATAACAGCAAACAGTTATTCTTCCTTCCTCATTCCCCAGCACTTGGCATTTTGTACTGGACTTAGTTTGAATCTAAGGGAAAAGCTGAGGTCAATTCTTGATCACCTCTCCTTACTAAAAGCAATACAGCACAATTCTACTAAAAATATCAAAATAGGATCGAGTTTTAAGGAAGAAAGAAGTCTCATTTTCTATGATTCTCGATTCAGACTCACTAAAAAGATAATTAAGGAGCTCACACTAACTCTAAATATTTATATTGTTAGGCTCCTCTGAACAACTGAAACAGCAATGAGAATTACCTAGCACTTGTTGGCTACGTAATATTATTTAAAATAGTCATTGTAGATTGGGAAACGTAGCAGACATGTAATGACATGGCCAGATGCCCAGGACAGCTGCCACACACAGGGCCCTATCTTTCAGCTGCCACCACTCCACACGATGAAGGTTGTGATCGCATGGATAAGGGAGCAGCTGCTTCTTTCTATCTGCCCTCTGGGCCCTGACCCCACATTTGGTGCCCAGAGTAGCTGCTTTGGTTACTCTGTCCTCATTATGCCACTGTATTGTAGCTCAGAAACTGTTGATAACAGGGTGCTTGCTGTATCTATCACAGGGGCGGGCAATTATTTCGGGCAGAGGGCTGCTTACCCAGTTTTGTCAGGCTGTCGAGGGCTGCATGGATAGCCCCGTCCCTTGACAGGTGCCCCACCCCCTGGTCACCATCTTGGGACCAATGTCACAGTGTCTTGTGACCAACATCCCAGGGCCAGCACCGGTGGGGCCCAAAGCAGGGCACAGGCTGGGCTGCACCAGCAGGAGAGGGGGCAGCTGGCCCAGCTCCATAAATCCCCTGCCAACTGGGACCCTGCCCCCTCTCCTGCTCTGCCCTGCTCTGGGCCCTGTCAGCATTGACCCTGGGGCACCGGTGTGAGCCCCAAGCTCCCACTGGCTTCCTGCCCACTCACACCCAGTGCCCCCCCAGCACAGGCGGGGGGCAGAGCACAGCCCTGACCCCCTGCTTGCTGGCAGGGAAGAAGCTGGTGCTGAATGCAGGGAAAAGCGGCCCCTTGCCCACCCCATGGCCAGCGCTCCCCGCTGCAGGCACTTGCAGCCCATGTGGGGCTGTCTGGAGCAGGTACAGGCAGTCCCAGGTGGGCTGCAAGTGGCTGCAGCATGGGGCACTGACCACACGGTGAGCAAGGGGCCCTTTTTCCCCACACTCAGCACCAGCTTGTAACTGGGCTCCACTGCCAGCTTAGTAGTGGGGACGAGTTACAAGGTGGTGCTGAGTGTGGGGGGGGGAAAAGCAGCCCCTCTTCTACCCCATACCTGATGCCCCACACTGCAGCCACTCGCAGCCCACCTGGGGCTGCCTGTGCCTGCTCTGGACAGCCCCACATGGACTGTGAGTGCCTGCAGCAGGGAGCTCCAGCCACAGGGTGGGGGAGGGGCTGCTTTTCTCCATGCAGGGAAGGAACCCAGGAAAAAGCTGAGTGCGGGAGGAAAAGTGGCCCCTCCCCCGCCCCATGGCCAGTACCCCACACTGCAGCCACTCGCAGCCTGCACTTGTCTGTCTGGAGCAGGCACAGGTATCCCCACACAGACTGGTTGCAACGGTGGGCGGATGAGAATAGGATGGGGTTTAACACTGATAAGTGCAAGGTGTTGCACATGGGGAGGAAGAACCGGCACCACACTTACAGGTTGGGGAACTCCCCTCTTGCCAGCACGGAGACGGAAAAGGATCTTGGAGTCGTCATTGACTCCACGATGAACATGGGCCGGCAGTGTGGGGAGGCAGTCAAGAAGGCCAACCGTACCCTGTCATGCATCCACAGATGCATCTCGAGCAGGTCCAGGGAGGTGATCCTCCCCCTCTATGCGGCACTGGTCAGGCCACAGCTGGAGTACTGCGTCCAGTTCTGGGCGCCACACTTCAAGAGGGACGTGGACGATATGGAAAGAGTTCAGAGGAGGGCCACTCGTATGATCAAGGGTCAGCAGGGCAGGCCTTATGAGGAGAGGCTACAGGACCTGAACCTGTTTAGCCTCCACAAGAGAAGGTTAAGGGGGGACCTTGTGGCCTGCTACAAACTGGTCAGGGGGGATCAGCAGGTATTGGGGGAGTCCCTGTTCCCCCGTGCGCTGCCAGGAGTGACCAGGAATAACGGTCACAAACTGGCGGAGGGTAAGTTTAGATTAGATATTAGGAGGCGCTACTTCACAGTCAGGGCGGCTAGGGCCTGGAACCGGCTTCCAGGGGAAGTGGTGCAGGCTCCTAGCCTGGGGATTTTTAAAAGGAAGTTAGATGAGCACCTTGCCGGGGTCATCTGACCCCGGTGCTCTTTCCTGCCAAGGCAGGGGGTCGGACTAGATGATCTACCTAGGTCCCTTCCGACTCTATGAAACTATGAAACTGCGGGCAGCTGCAGCACAAGGCACCAGGCATGGGACAAGGAAGGGACCGCTTCCCCTCGCCACGCTCCTTTCATGCCCAGGGTCTCCCCACCACCTTTCTTCCTCCCCCCCCCAGCTTACCTGGGGTTCCAGCACTACATGCTTCCAGGGCAGAAGCCCCAGCTGGGGGGTAGGGCCAGGTGGGCCCACTGTTGTTGGAGCCCGCCAGGCTTTCCCTGGGTCCCACTGCCCTTGGCTCCTTTCATTTTTGACAGGAACCAAGGGCAGAGAATGTTAATTTTCTACATTTTTAGGGGCTCCACAGGTAGGATAGAATGGCCTCACGGGCTGCATCTGGCCCGTGGGCCGTATTTTGCCCACACCTGATCTATCAGCATCCATTTCTTCTGCATTTTTTTAAGTGTGGAAAGCAGTATATGCAGTTATGGAATGCCTAAATCAACACAGCATTTTAATTATAGCAGTCAGGAGTATCCTTTTTTCAATGTAGAATGATGCAGTAAGTCACTTCCCAAATCTATGATATGGAGGAAAATACTGTCACTCATCTTTATATTGTTCTAATATATTTACATAATCTAAGAATAAACTCATGGTCTCAAAATACCATATTTACCCAAATCCAAGACAGCTTCAAACTTAGGACAATGCCTACAATATTTAGATTCTATGCATGGAAAATGATAAGTATATTATAATTTTCAATGTTGCAAATCTAATCAATAGAAGATCATTTTAAATTCCTCCCACCTCCCCTCCCAATTGCTGCAGGAAAAGCAGTGGCAGACTGCTCCGGCTCTGGGACAGCCAGAAGCAACAGCATCCCTGGTCTGACCTTAGCCCAAGCCAGACAGGGAGAGGTAGCATCAGCTCCTAGAGCCAAATCAGAAGGTAAAGGGGGAAAAGAAGCAGCTGGATGGGGGGGGGGGCAGGTTTCCCCACCATCCTGCAACCTCTCCCCCCAACCCAAACAAGCCACTCCAGATGGGGGCAGGCAACAGCTCAGTTCTGGCCCCAGAAGCCCAGGGCCAAATCTGGAGCTGACCCACTGCCTACTCCAGGTTGGTACTTAAATCTAAGATGAGACTTTTTTCCCTGCTATTTTGTCTGGGGGAGGGGAACTTGCCTTGGATTCAAGCAAATATGGTGAGAAGGAAATACATTATAGACAATTGATTATAATTTTAAAAACTATAGCATAAGAAAGATCAACTAACTAAATCAGGTATGTTGTAAGAAAAGTGAAGGGACTAACCAGTTATTACACTCTTCATGCACCACAGAGCCCATTTTATAGAAACTTCCATGGTAGTCACAAGGACATTCTGTTGGGTTGACACACAGTCCATTCTCATAAATTAGACCTAGAAAAATAATCCAACATGAAAAGGAATTGTAAATAATCTCCAAGTACAGCTGAAAGAGCATTCTTTGGTTAACTAGTATGTCTAATAGTAAAACTTCTGCACCTGTGAAATAATTAAGCTTTAGACTATTATTTCAAAGGATTTTTTTCATTTGTCAGAACAAAATTAATATTTAACTTAATGACTTGATCCCCAAATTGTCACTGAAGTCATTGTCAGTTCCAGGGCATTTACAGCTTTGAAAGTTATGCTACTTCATTTCAATGTTTGATAGATTTTGGTGGCGTTAAATGCCCATTTTTTATACTCTTGATGCCCAACCACATACTTCAATGTATTGTTTGCTATTTATTTTACAATTTTAACGTACACTCAATTTAATATTATTCCAGTACTGAGCCAAGGACTGAAAAACATAAGTAGCCTACTGGAAGCTAAACAAATACCAAAACTGATTACATTTACAAACCTGTAAGATATTAGCTAGAACACTACCTTTAAGATTTATGGAGCAACACCACCCTATTCTGTCTATTTACCCTTCCAATCTAGAAGGGTAGGCAGAATCGCATATCCTGTAAATGGCAGTAGTAACTGGAGAATAAAGATAAAATGTTGCCTTTCAGCATGTATACAGAGCTGACACACAGACATGCAAAGCATACATTGAGGACTCTGGCTCTCAATCATGTGATGTTATCAAAGTCTTAGTTTTCATTTTAAAAGTTTCTAATCTCTTGGTTACAAGAAAGGGCTTAATAATTTGAAATGAGCCTAACTAATGCTGTGATGTCTTTCCATATCTAAAGACAGCCTCCACTATGGGGATAAGTAGCAGCCACTACAGCCCGTTGGAGACACAACATACTTCGCGTGAGAGAAAACACTTTGTCCAGTGCCTAAATCAACATTTACAGATGTGTGTGTTCATTATTCTAGGTCAAATGCTGTCAAAGTGTGAGAGAGAAATTCACTATCACTTTCTCCCAGGATACCACGGAGCATGTTTGTGTCTGGCCAGAGTCCTGTGATAAGGTAGCTATGCAGTCCTTCAGGCATCCCACCATGCACCATTCCCACTCCAACAACAACCACTCTTGAACATGGAGCAGCCAGTCTAGTTGGAGAGACAGAACTCTACTGTCTGGAAGTGGCAGGTCAGAGGTGGCCTGGGTGCGATGTCCTGCAGCTGTATTGTGACACTAAGGGTTCAGCTCTCCTACTGACTGCATGAAGAGGGAAGGGAAGGGAAGGGACATCTCTACCTGAAAGGGAAAGGAGGCTGCTGTCCACAGTGGGCACAATTGGTTTCCTATGCAAGGGAATACCTAAAACCTCAAACTGCCTTATAATGTCTCCTGGCTCCATTAGATCCTCTCATGTCCCACATATTTCTGAGGTCAAATTTAGCAATAGAATAAAAATATTTGAGAAACAAAGCTGTATTACCATCTGGACAGTAACATCCATCGACACAGGGAAGCTCACTATCAATACATTGTGTTTTTTGCTGGCATGAAACCGGACAACAGTTGATGCATTCATTGTAGGTGAACTGTTCATCACAGGTAATAACTGAAAAATGAAACAGGCTGAGAAATGGAAAGGCATTATGCTACCACCTCAGTGCAAGAAAATATCATTCATGTTGCTTTCAGATAGCTTCCTTTTTGCTAAATAAGTTTGAGATTTGCCCTAATAAATTGTCCAAGTATTAATGAATATGTTGATGCTTTTTTCCACAATTGTTTATAGTTTAGGAATCAAAGGACTTTTGATCAATATTTGAAACAGTGGACTTAGCCAAAGAATTTCTTGAGAAAGACCTACAATATTTCCATATGGGCTAGTGTTTAAGATATTCTAAAGTGATTTTAAAAAGAATTTAACATTTGCCACACATTTTATTAATACCTTACATTTATATCAAACCATTAATAATGAAGGATTCTTAAGTAAAGACTAAATATGGATATTAAATCAGACACTGAAGTGCAACCAATGGCTATGCTGCACATAATCAAAATATGCCTATCCAGCAGTATCCCTAAAGTACATAAAAGTCTGCATACCACATTGCTGAAAGTGTGTCCGCCACCTGTGAAGGGGTTTTCCTGCATGGGCACAGGCCCTGGCATATTCAGTTAATGCTCGACACCAGGTTCCATTATCAGATGCTGACCTTATACAAAATAAAAATTACTATGACATTAGTTTCTCCCTACAGTCTTACAAATGCGTAACCAAAGCTTTACCGATTTTCTAACCCCTGTATTGTTTCGGCAATTAACATATTCTCTTTGGTTTTATACAAATAACATTTTGAACTACTGGGTTGGTTAAATGACCTAAAATTCTTAGGCAGATAAGTATTCTACCTTGCTTTGGAGGCTGCTGATCAACATGCCTTAGTCTTCATTTTGATCTAATCCCATGGCCATATAAATTAGGAACAACTCTTTTAAAAGGTAACAGGTTTATAGTAGCATAAAACATTGAGAGAACTGGGTTCTTGACCTTTTTTTTTTTTTTTTTTTTTTTAAAGTTAAAAGAAATTCTCAAGAAAAAAAATACTAAGATGAAAGAAAGCACCATATAAGATGAGCACCAATGCCCACTATACTTGCATAGTGACAGAAAACCTGAGGCAACCAGAGGGGAACTCAGGTGGCTTTACGGGAACACCAGAAGCATGGGCAACAGACAGGAGGAACTGGCTCTCCTGATAGACGAGGACTTTGACCTTGTAGGGTTGACACTGGTGGGACAACACACGATTGGGCAGCGTATATTGACGGCTACAAGCTCTACAGGAAGGACTGCATTCTGTTCTCCCAGCAGGGTACATTTTGGACTTGTCTCTCTTGGTGGTCAGAAGTTTGCTGAATTTTACTGGAGGTTTGGGATTGGCTATAAAAGGCATAGTGGAGGCCACACAGTACAGTGCCTGGGGCATTCTGCCTCTTGAACCCTGAACGGAGCAGGGGTGCAAAGGAGGCTAAATCCAAGAAGCAGAGGCTAGAGATAGTGAGCTAAGGCCAAGGGTTACAGCCAAAGACAAGAGGGCTGAAATCTGGCCAGTGGGGCTGAAGCCCAGGGGAGGTCTGGAGGCTGAAATAGGGGCTAGGGACCTGAGTAGGTAGAACATATCATCTGGGCTGGAAGCCTCCACCAATGGAGTTTGAGTAACACCTGAGAGGCATGGGCGTGACTATTGGGGGATGCTGGAGGTCACAATAAGCATTAGCAGGCCACAACTGGTGCCACTGGGGCATGAGACTCTACTTAAGTTATGGAAGGGCCTGAAGAATGATTTTGGGGTGCATGCATTTAATGTCAATTGGCCTAAAACAGAAAGACAAGCACCAGGAGAAAAAAGTGGCACCAAAGGTCTCACCCCAATCCCAGAGGGCATTCACCTTACCTTTATAATAACATTCCATCCAGCCATGGCAGACTGGGTTAGGTGGTAGCTTGGGAAGACCAAGTGAGACTAGATGGGGAAGTTCAGCTAACAATAAGTGCCATACCACTCTCTTCCCCTCTCCCCTACCTCCCCCAAGAAGATCTTGCTTTAAAATATTTGTCTAACCTATTCTTAAAATGTCATGAACATCCCACACTCACAACTACTAGACACAGTGCCTGAATACTCCAACTTGCCACAGGAAAAGCAGTGGGATGAGGGCACTTTTAAACTACAGTCAGAAGCAGTCCACACAAAACTGCTTACTGGATGGCCAGAAAACAGCCTAATCTTTAAGCACTATAGATAAGTTAACTATTCATCTTCTTACTTTGTAAGAGTCACTTACAATTTCTAGAAGTTTTTACTTGTTTGCCATGTAGCAATCCTGCATCACAAGAACAGAATATGCTAATGATTGGATATTTTTAGCACCAAAATGCATACCAGTCTCAGACAGGTAAATTAAGTAATTTAAAACCAACTGAAAGTAACCGAAGCTAATTCTTTCCTCACTTGACGCCAAAGAAAGTGGGACTCTCTCCAGTGAACTCTGTGATGGTTTGTAAATATAAAAGCAGGATAAATGAGAAGAGAATCTGGCCCATTTTATTTCAGTACAAAAGCTATTAGAGACAATGTTAAAAAGGCAAGTATTACCTCTCCTAAGCTTGGGAAAATGTTTTCCAGATAGAATGAAAATATTTTTTCTACTAGCTTTTGAGTTACCAGGGGGGAAAAAAGCTTACTTACATGCAGAGGTCATTGGTGCAACTGGCCATGAAAGGAAGAGGACTCACATAGTCATGACACTGTTCAAATGGGGGCCACAACAGTGTATTGCATAAAGCATAGACCTTCTAAAAAAAAAAAAAAAAAAAAAAAAAAAAAAAAGAAGATAACTGTTGTGAACAGAATTTTTTTTTTTTTAAACAATAAGTGTAATCAATACAGCATATGGTGCAAAGATACTGTTTCCTAGGGCTCTGCAAAATTCCAGCACCTGTTTCATTTTGGAGGTATTTCAGGCTGTTTCGGCACCTGAAACACTGAATCCGAATCAGAACAGAAGGGTCAGAAACGTCTGCGAAATGAAACGAGGCATCTGAAATGTTTTGAAAATGTTTCAGAAATGTTTCAGAAAATTTCAGAGTTTTGGAGCTGGGCTTATAGGGAAACAGCTATACGCTGCTGCTCTGCCGCATGACTCAGCTCCACAGGGAGCACAGATCTGCGCCAGGGGTCTCCTCGCTGCCACTGCCCCGGAGACCTGGGTCTGCACGGGGTGGGCAGTGGAGGGGAGGAGATCCCAGCACAGATCTCTGCCCCCTGCAGAGCTGAGTCACACAACAGTGCAGTACCGGTCCAGGAGACATCATATCCTCCCAACAACTGAAAGCAGTTTCCAGAAGTATGTCATTCTCCAGCCTAGTGCCATCACAGTGTTGACTCCTCAGAGCTTTCTGCTGTCTGTATAATTGGATATGGACCAAAGTGGAGTTGAGTCAGCATTCTCAAGTCTGGAATTAGAATTATCCATACCAGAACACTTTTTCATTTATAAAACTAGGCAGTTCTAGCCAACTACCTGTACTACCTCAAAATGCTTCTACAAACGTTAAACATTGGCCTATCCTGAAAAAAGTCTTCAAACACCTCCGTGCCTGAATTAAGACAATGAGCAATCTTCTCCAAGTATTTGTTTTAATCTTAAGCTGAATAATATGGCGCTAGCCCCTTGCATATTAGTGAAGAAACCAGTTTCTCTTTAACTGGAGAAAAAAGTGTTGTGTTTTTGTGTGTTGTGCCACACTATCTGCACCTCCACTTTCGAAATCCCAGATCCAACCATGCACATGCATGCATACATCTATTGTGACTTTTTTTTTTTTTTTTAAGATATCCCTCTTTGTATTTTGAAGACTCTGTGTTCTCTTCTTTAAATTAAACAATCCACGTTCTTCCCACTTTTCCTCATATTTCATGTTTTCTAGACTGCAAATCCTTACACTTCCTTTCTTTCCTGCTCTCTAAAGTGGCTGCCGGGGTGCTTTAACCAAGGCTCATTGAATAAGGTTCAACTAAAGTGTCCCTGCTGCCATTCTGAAGTGCACGGACACTGATACACAACATTCAGAGGCTGGCTGGACTGTGTTAATTAGGCTGAAGTAGGTATAATTACAGCACATCAGAGCACCCTCCTGGCATGTCTACAGGCATGTTAAAGTTCTGCCCCATCCCTCTTTCCCCTCCTCCCCCCATCTTGATTACAGAGATGACATACTTGGTCCCTCCAAGATAAAAAAAAATCTTTAATCTGATTAAAACATTGGAACCAGATATGGAGGATTTCACTCCATATATGCCAAAAGATTTAAAGACCAAATAAGAAACTTTAAAGAAAAAGTAGATGAAAAAAGAACAAGGAAAACCTGACTCCATCAACCATTCTAATCCCCTTTCCAGACAGGCATGCATCTTTGAGGAGGAAGGGAAGAAAAGAGGATGTGAGAAATACCTTCTTCCACAAACCCAATCTTCCTCTCTATACCTACCTTCAAAGAAATAGAGGAAGAGAATCTTGTCAAAGCTCTTGTAAGCTATGAGAGAGAGATTTTTAAACACACAACCCTAAAAATTGCATCCCTTAAGAAACACAAAGTCCTCCAGGCAGGCAGTGCTACAATGATGTGCTGTAGTGATAAGCTTGCAGGAATAACAACTTGGGAAGCAGGGTACTCCTGCTTCACAGTCTCTTTTGAAGCCTATCTTCCGGATTGCCTTAAGACACCTGCCTTTGTTCAAGAACATTCTTACAACAAAGGTTAAACTAAGCAGCATCTCCAGTTTGGGCCTTATAATAATTACAGGCTAAGTTAATTGGCATCATTCATTTTGACTCAAACCTGCAAAGAGACTTGGCTTTGCATCAGACAGGGTGGCTCATAGTTAAGAGAGTCCTCTTCTCTGGGAGCACCTTGTGGAGGATTTTCCCTCCAGCTCTCAACAAATTCTATGATGTCTTCCGTCAATTTTCCTTTAGAATAAAAGAAAAAAGGCACACAAATATCAATGCTGTAATCTGACAAAATATCAATAACTGCATTTCTATAGCACCTTCCATCTAGCCACCACAATGTTCTTAACAACTATATCAGAGGGTGACTGGAAGTTAAAGAGTTAGTAATAACTGACCAGCTACATTCCTACAGCTCTGAGATGCAACATACTGTCAGTTGACCCCTTGAAGACAACCTGCTTCCTACAAACGCCTAGAAGAATGCACTTAGAAGGAATATTGTAGGGAGGGGCAATGTCATTATCAGGCTGGTAGCCTGGAAACCGAGAATGATAAGGAGTTCTGTTGTCAATGCATGGACTTTAAATGGCTAAGGCAATGTTTCCCAATATTTTGATATCTTGATGCACATTTTTTTTCTGAATTAAAATTGGCAGCACACTTAACTCTTACACCCGAAAAGAGGCATGTATGTGTGCATATTTTTTTCAAAACAAATAACATACGCCATTCCCCTGCCACAGGAAATCACACCAGTCCTCAGATGTACTCTTAAAAAATATCATTTTTCTGAATTTCGTGGTACCCCAGCTGAAAATCAGAGAGACATTTCTAAATTAAAAAAAGGTGTGGAGGAAAGGCTTTGAAGCCAAAAGAAAAGAGAATTACTGATCTAACTGGTTCCACCTCCCCTTGCTGTGCCCTGCTCTTTTCACTGTCTGCCCTGCTGCAACCCCCACCAACCCCTGATCTGTACTTCAGGGGACAAGGGCAAACCCCACTGCTAAGGCTGCCCCTGCAGGGTTTTGCACGCCAATAACTACCACCATGGCCCCTCATGCCAGCCATGGGAGCATAAGAGGAACAGAGAGGAAGAACTGAGCTGATAAGTGTTGCTGTGTCTGTGGGTGCTTGGACACATGACACCATTACCATGCACACATGATGAAAATGTCACTGTGTGGCTTACTGGCATCACACTGTACACGTGCAAGAGTTTTGGATGTTTAAAATAAGTTTGTATCGTTGCAAACTAAATTACATCCCGATGTAGTTTAGTTTGCAATGATGCAAATTGCAATGATGCAGTTGTCAGCTTGCTCCCTCCCCTCCTTGGCTGCAGTCTGCAGGGAGAAAAAGAGGGATCTGGCCCCTCAGTGCTTCTGCCTTCATCAGGCTCCTGTGGCTAGCAGGACACCTGGGGCCACCCAGGAACAGCCTGGCTTGCCCCTGGGGCAGTGCAGGAAGGTGGCTGGGTTTGCTGGCGGTTGGAGAAAGTGGTGGGGGGGAGTACACAGGGCACTGGAAGCCTAGGCAGGCTCCTAGGTGGCCAGGTACTGCCCCAGCACAGAAGAGGTCAATCCAACACTTCACCAAGCCCACCCAGGCTTCCAGTACCCTGTGCACCATCCCCAGCACCTTCTCCAGTTGGCAAACCCAGCCGGCCCTCCTGCCACCTCTCCACACTGGCCCAGGGTCAAACTGGGTGTGCTGGCAGCCAGAGAAGGCAGGAGGGATGCTGCACGGGGCACTGAAAGCCCAGGCAGGCTTGGGAAAGCATTGGATCATGTGCTTCTGAGCTGGGGCAGCACTCAGAGAGCTAGAAGACCACTTGGGCACCCCCACACCCCATGCACCATCCCTGCTACTTTGTCCAGCCGCCAGCAAACCCAGCCACCCTCGTGACACCTCCCTGCACTTCCCTAGGGGCAACCAGCCCATTCCTGGGTGGCCCCAGACATCCTGACAGCTGCAGGAACCTGCTGAAGGCAGAAGCAGTGAGAGACCCAATCCTTTCCTACCCCCTCGCATCAAGCCTGCCCTCCTCTCCTATTGCTAAGACTCCTATTTCCACTTACTGAAAGGAACACTATTAGAAGTAAAAACACATTTTCATAGATTTCATAGACATTAGGGCTGGAAGGGACCTTGGAAGATCATCGAGTCCAGCCCTCCACCCAAAAGGCAGGAAGTCAGCTGGGGTCATACGATCCCAGCAAGATAAGCATCCAATTTACTCTTGAAGGTGTTCAATGTAGGTGCTTGAACCACCTCCAATGGCAGGCTGTTCCAGACCTTGGGGGCTTGGACAATAAAGAAATTCTTCCTTATATCCAGCCTGAAACGGTCTTATAATAGTTTATGACCGTTCGACCTCGTCATCCCTTGGGGCACTCTGGTGAACACACGTTCCCCCAGATACTGGTGGTCACCCCAATAAACTTATAGGTGGCCGTCAGATCACCCCTGAGCCTGCGCTTTTCCAGGCTAAAGAGCCCCATGGCTCTCAGCCTGTCATTGTAAGGTCTGTTTTCCTGACTTCTGATCATGTGTGTGGCTCTCCTCTGCACTCTCTCCAGCTTCTCCACATCCTTTTTGAATTGTGGAGCCCAAAACTGAATGCAGTACTCCAGCTGCGGCCTCACCAAGGCTGCAGCAGAACTCCAGCTGCGGCCTCAATCTCTTCTCCCTTGGCCAGGTGATAGGGCACCTGATTGTAGAAGGAAATGAGACTGGTCAAGCAAGACCTACCCGCAACAAACCCATGCTGGCTCTCTCTCAGGATGCTGGCGTCAGCCAGTCCATTAAGGATGGCCTCTTTAATAAACTTTTCTAACTAAACTTTTCTAGATCTTCCCCGGGATACAAGTCAGGCTGATGGGCCTATAGTTAGCCAGATCCACTTTCCTCCCTTTCTCGAAGATAGGCACCACATTGGCCTTCTTCCAGTCTTCAGGCACTTCACCAGAGCGCCAGGAGTTCTCAAAGGTCCGTGCCAGGGGCTGGGCTATGACGCTTGCCAGCTCCTTGAGTACCCTGGGGTGTAGATTGTCAGGGCCAGCTGACTTGAAGGTATCCAGCCTCTCAAGATGTTCCTTCACAAGGTCAGCATTTGTAGAGGGCAGGGGATCTCCCTCACCCAGACCTCCCTGTCCCATAGTGGGCATGGGTGTCCCATGGGACTGATGAAAGACTGATGCAACATACCCATTAATAGGTTGGCTTTTTCCTGGGCGTCAGTTGTCACATCTGGTTAGCAGGAGTCCAATGTTGCCCTTGCTTTTTCCTCCGGCTCCCCACATATCTGAAAAAGGACTTTTTATTGTCCTTCATGCTCGAAACTAGTTGGAGTTCAGCTGCAGCCTTGGCTTTCCTGGTTTGCTCCCTGCAGGACTGGACCAGTGCAGAATAATCCTCCTTGGAGGTGAATCCCATCCTCCATTCTTTGTAGGCCTTTCTTTTTAGCTTCAGGAGGTCTGCTAGGTCCCTGGAGAGCCAAGGGGGCTGCTGTGCCCTCTTGCTGCCTTTCCTCTGAGATGGAATAGACTTAGCTTGTGCATTGAAGATCGCTCCCTTGATGAACAACCACTCTTCTTGAATTCCCCTCTCCCTGGGGTCGTGGTCCCTTAGGGCCTCACTGACGAGCCTCCTGAGCTTGTCAAAGTCGGCTTTCCTGAAGGCAAAGACTTCCATGTTGCTGACTGACTTGCCAGCTTTACAGTGGATGGTGAAGGCAATTAGCTTGTGGTCGCTGTCACCCAGCTTCCCATCGATCACTAGGTCACAGATTAGGTCATCCCCAGTAGCCAGTACCAGGTCGAGCAGCACTTTACCTCTCATTGGCCCATAGACTTCTTGAATCAGGTAGAGGTCTTCCACGCACTACAGGAAGCTTTGCAACTGCTCAGATTTTGCTGAGTGATCCTCCCACGGGATGTCTGGGTAGTTGAAGTCACCCATGACAACCATGGTCCTGGAGCATGTGGCCTCAGCCAGCTCCCGGGCAAACTCCTGGTCAAGCTCTTGACTTTGGGTGGGAGGTCTGTAGTAGACTCCTACCACTGTGTCCCCATTTACCTTTTAAGTTCCTAAAACCTGAAGTACAAATACAGTTCCAGGATGGTCCTTGGCCCAAATGTTTAGTGTATTTTAAAAGAGATTCCAGCCATAGAAATTATACTAAGCACAACCATTTTTACTATGGATAATGCCTGGGAGAAGTGTTATGATATTTTATTTCAAATTCAGATTCAACAGACAACTTTTAACCATGAAAACTTAAAATGAACCCAAGTAAATCTATAGTACAGCATAACAAGAATTTTAAATACTCACCATAACTAGTCACAAGATCATCCTGCAAGACAGCATTATTGTTTCCACACAGTCCATGTGTTTTACCCAAATAGTCTGGAGTCATTTTAATATAGACAGCAGATATACCATCCCAAGCCAGAGTAAATGCATACTGATGTCTAACTAGGATATACCCAGCTAGTTTTTGGATGTGCACATTTCCTATAACTTGGGGTAATTGTACTCTGCAAAACAAGCAGAATTAAAGACAAACAAGCAAAGACACTTCATACAGAAATTACAATTTAGTAATGTAATGATTTTACTACTTTTAGGAATCCTGTGCTCCAAGTTACACTGACATTAGCTTCAATTGAGTTACTTCATATATTACCAGGTTTGTAGGTAACAGCAGAATTTAACTCCTTGTATTCAAAACATGAATGCAGAAAGTTTTAGTTTTTAATGCCACAATGCAATTAAAATGTCATCCTCTTAAAGAACTACTCCATAAACTGACCAGCTACCTTTCTACAGTTCTGAGATGAAGCATCCTGTCAGATGACCCCGTGAAGACAACCTGCTTCCTACAAATGCCTAGAAGAGTGCACTTGGAGGGAATATTATAGGGAGCAGCAGCTACAATGTCATTATCAGTCTGGTAGCCTGAAAACTGAGAATGATAAGGAATTCTATTGTCAATGCAAGGACTTTAAATGGCTAAGGCAGTGTTTTCCAAAATTTGGTATCTTGATGCACACTTTCTTTTCTGAAATAAAACTGGCAGCACACTTAAGTGCTGGAATATTTCTAACTGTAGGAATATTTCTAAAAATACACTGCATATTTTACTTTTAGATGCTAATAAGTGATACTGCTTACGTTTGTCAAAAATGATACAATGAAAATGAATTAAATGAATGTAAATTCATTTTACACAGTGAATGTAAATGTAATTACCCAAGTCCTCTGGAGGTGACCTCACTGCTCAACTTTATTTCTTCATCTCCAGAAAAGAATAAGCTAACAGACCTTTTGCAAGAATATGGAGAACTTTGACATTCAGGGTCATTATGAACCTGCCAAATTATTGGGGGGAAAATAAGCTTTTAGTAACAGTCTCAGTATTTTCCATTGGTGCCCAAATAATATCCCACAACCACAATCAAGAGATGAGAGAAGCAAGAAAATAGTGTAGTCTTCATGGGCATTTATACACATATGGTTTTCATCTCACAATGCGTCTACATGCAAGCTGATGCAAACTGCGCTACACCGCGTGCAGTTGTATAAGTAGCAAAATGCACATCAGCACACAGAAAATCACGGTGGTGCACATTTGAATTACAGCACCTCCAATGTGTTTTAGTTCAAAAGCACACCACCACAATTTTCTCAGTGCTGGTCTACATTTCACCATTTACACAACAGCATGCACCACAGCACCAGGTGCTTTTCAAAGCACCCACTGCTGTGTTGTGTGCATGTGTACAAATGCCCCTAGTCTCGGGTTTCTGCAAGCCTGCTAAGAGAAATGCTACCTTGCATAAAGGGGAACTCCTATGTGGAAGCAAGCTAGAATTAAATCGTCCTATGTAGACCATTCATTTGTACCAGATAGTAATCAATATACTTTTGATAGCACCAATATAGTGTTCAATACACAGAACAATTTTGTTAGGCATAGTGAACCAGAGGATGTTCAGGTTTCAGTCTGATTGCTTATCTGAAATATCCAAATCTTCCTCATTCCCCTTCCTCTGACAAGTTTTGTCTTCCCACTAATTGACTAAAATATTTTTTAGGGAAGGGACTTCCTCCACCTGAGGAAAGGCACTTGGGAGAGCTGGTGGAAAAGCTTTGAAGTACCAACTGTACAATTGGTTCAATAAAAGATATAACAAAATAATCTTGCTTCTTGTATATGTCCTGAACCATCCTGACTATCATATTCCAACCCTAAACTAAATATATATTAAAATAATAAATCTCAAATAAATTAAAAGATTGTATTTCAAATAATTAGGGACCTACTTAATTCATAATTTTGTGCATTTCGCAGAAGCAGTGAAATAAGACAATGCCTGCAAAATCCACAAAAATCAAAAAACAAAACAAAAACAACTTACTATAAATAAAATGCTGGAGCCCCATAGTTTCATAATAAAGCCATGTATTTTTGAAAAAGTAATCCATGTTGGAACCAGTAGTCGTCACAGCCACTGCAGCCCGGCCTCGCAGTCTGCTGGGGGAGAAGCGGGCAGGGAGGAGGGGGAGCTGTCAGTACAAGAAGGCACAGCCAAGATGACAGTCGCCCCCTCTGTCCCTCACCACTCATCAGCTGAGAAGGTTACCTGTTATAAAGCTCCACCCCTCTCTGCCAATCAGTGGCAAGGGGCAAGGCCACGAGACAGACAACCCTCTTAGCCAAATCAGCAGTGCGGGGCAGGGTGGCATGACAGCCAGTCTTTAGGCCATTCAGCAGTGAGGGGTAGGGCCACTGGGCCCCCTTGTCCAGTCAGAGGCATAGGGGGGCTCCGCCACAATAAGACTGCAAAAATGGTGGCCTATGCTGAGATTGGCCTGTGAAATCACCCGTCTCCTACCTTGATTTCAGTAGGTCCCTAGAAATAATACATTCAGTGGAACCATTTTTAATAAATAGCAAATGATGGCTCAGCTTCTTGAGAGAGTTTCAATAATAGCTTGGGGTTGTGAAAAATGTGTTTTTATCCAACATGAATTATTTTTTCAAAAATACATGGCTTTATTATGAAACTAGGGTGCTTGGAAACTCCAATGAGAGGCAGGAACCCTGAATATACATAGAATGTAAAATGTTCACACATCTGGTATCACTTGATCTGATTTCAAGAGCAACCTTCCACTGCATTTAGGAACTGTAGGTGCTAAACAAATCACAGACCTGGCCCATGCCTTTTAATGCAATTTGCTACCCAAGCAGTTTTCCATATATCATTTCACCATTGTAAACTCATCAGTTATGAGTATGTCCAATCACTGCATGAAGTGAACTTAAAAATGCAGTCACCAACCTGTATTGAAAAACTCTGTTCATCTAATTCATTCTGTCTCACAAGTACATATGTGGACTTTCCAGAGAAATAATAGTAGAGTCCATCAAAGGTTTCAAAATGGTATTGACCCCATGTTCGACATATGTGATCTCTTTCAGCACCTGTGTTATACACTAAACAGACCAAAAAAAGATAATATGAAAACAACTAATGTTTTTGGACTGAAAAACTAAATGCCAAGGCACATGATGCATTTGTCTTTAGGATTACAGTCCTGCAGAATTGAGGAAGTAGGACACTTCCAACGCTTACAACATATCTCAAACTGACTCATGGGAAGAAGAATAGCAAGATATAACATAGACATGTAACTCTCGGTATCTTACAGACCACATCTGGACAATGGTGCCTTGTACCAGGTTTTTTCTACATACCTGCTTGGCATCTTGATCCAGTTGCATTAAATCGACTACAGTCACAGAGCTCTCTATGTACACACTCACCTCCATTGAAACATGTAAATGAATCTAAAGTGAAAAAACGACATATTAAAAAATTAATTCTGAGTTCTGAAGATGGTATGAGCTCACATCTTTCAACCTAAAAAGTATCTTGCTGTTACAGGAATAACTTAATTGCCAGAATACAGCCCTCGGTGAAGAACAGTAGCCAAATGAACAACAAACTACATTACAATAAGGGGAGACGAAATTTGCTAAGGAAAATCTCCATTCTGATAAAAGAGTACATGGCCCTCTCTACATATGCAAGTAAAAGTGAGACTGGATTTAATACATGATCCACACAATGCATGATTTCACACACCTCCAAGCCTTGGGTGCTAGCAAATTATCAAACTCCTTACACTGAGCATGCTCAGACTTACCATGTAGGCCCATTAGATCACAGCAGGTGAAGACTTCACTCCTTTCTCAAAAGTTCTTAGTCTGGGGCAACTACAAATGCTCAAAACTAGAACTGTGGACTCGAAATGGACCAAAACTTTCACTCCTAACATGGGAATCAGTGGCAATCCCCAGGGCTTGGGATTTTCATGCTGGGCAAGGTGCACCCTGCAGCTGGAAGCCCTATCAGCTGATAATACAATGTGTTGTAAACAGAAATATCTTGCATTCAAGCACAATGAATCTACAAACCAAAAAAAAACAGAAAACAGGAAAAAAAAGAAGCAATCAATTTGTAAGGATGGTTTTATTTACTAAGAATAGATCACTACCAAAATATTTGGGGGCAATTTTACATGTATTATACATTATGCACAGGCAAAAATACCAAATTAATTTGTAAAAAAAGTATCAAATTAATTTGTATGAGTGGTTGCTTGAAAATGAGGAGGTCCAGATTTCACTGTAAATATGCACCATATTCTTCTACACCATAGGTGGGCATGGACGCGGCCTGCCAAACTATTCTATCTAGCCCACGGGGCCCCTAAAAAATTTAGAAAATGAATATTTATCTGCCCCTGGCTGCCATCATGTGGCCCTTGATGGCTTGCCAAAACTCAGTAAGCAGCCTTCCACCCAAAATAACTGCCTGCCCCTGCTCTATAGAGACTGTTCATGCATGAAATGTTAAATCACAAACAACAATGTACATGCTAGAATCATGCTTTTTCTGGACAATTTTCAGGATTTTGAAAAAATCTATTAATTAAAGTTGGAACTTTTATAACTTTTCCAGGTATTAATGAAAGGACCCAATCCTGAAAATCTG
This sequence comes from Crocodylus siamensis, assembly GCF_052110815.1. Lineage (NCBI taxonomy): Eukaryota > Metazoa > Chordata > Crocodylia > Crocodylidae > Crocodylus > Crocodylus siamensis. The sequence continues at coordinate 185,088,419 of NC_143396.1, forward strand.
CATGTACTAGTAATACCACTGGTTTCAGTATGACTGGTCTTCCAAGTGAAACTATCCAGAATTAGAGTCCGTGTTTCATGATGCCATAGATTATGGTTCAAGCATTAAGATTTATTTCAACTATTTGCATTCACTGCAGTTTACAGAAAAATACAAGAATATAAAGAACACCATAAGCAGATTCTAGATTATTTTACTAGAAAGCCTGAATATTTTTTTTATGCAGTCTAATTTTACTATCACAGATCAAAGTGTTGTAACAAGTAAAGACATTCAAAGGATGCATTCTTACTGTCTTGTGGTGACTATCATTAGCTTGGGAGTAAGGTACTGACTGCAGCAAAAGCAACATATAGATTTCATTTCAAAGGCTACTTTTTCTTTCTGATTTCCCATAAAGAAGTTAATATTATTGATGCTATTCATTCCCAGTCATATTCCAACAGTTGCTATAGCAGATGTCCAGTTTATGATAGCCCGCAAGAGTTTTAATACATTATTATAGCAGCAGAAAGAGAGCCATATATTTCTTCCTCCTGACTTTAAATTCCACTAAAATATTCTGAAATAAACTTGCAAATTGAAGAGTATTCTCGGAGTGTGCTGCAGCCAAAAAAAACAATGTTAGCTTTTTTTATTCAATAGAAACCAAATATTTTCAATCTTAGCAAAAAGATGCTATAAATAGTTTTCAGCTTCATTTTAAGCCTCCAGTTTGGCTTCAGTGAGATTTTCAAATGGGCTTCAAAACGGCAGACGGAAATTTTACATCCATTTGTACATGGATGCATCCATTTGTACATGGATGCATCCATTTGTACATGGATGCATCCATTTGTACATGGATGCATCCATTTGTACATGCAAAGTGCCTTTAAACATAAAGGCAAGGAAACTAATATGGCCCCTGACAAACAAAACTGGACAGCTGATAACCAACATTCAGGACAAAACCAAACTCCTACACAAATACTGTGCATCGGCATTCCACCAATCCGAGGATGTTACCCTGCTTAACAGGATACAGGATGAACAAGGTGGGGGTGATCACCCTTCCATAGTTGGCAAAGATCTTGTGGGGGTACCCCTAGAGAGGGTATCTACAAGTCAACAAGACTGGATGAACTACACCCAAGAACGTTAAAGGACTGGCCAAAATCACCACATGACCTATGGAAAAGTTATTTGAAGGCTCATGGCACTTGGGAGAGGTCCCAGAAGATTGGAAGAGGGCTACTGTGGTGCCCATCTTCAAGAAAGGGAGAAAAGAGGACCCAGGGAATTACAAGCCAATCAGCTTGATCTTGATCCCTGGTAAAATGCTGGAAAAAATTATCAAAGAATCCATTATTGTGATGAAAGGGGCCCTGAGACACCCCACCAGCACCCCCATGTTGTGGCACCCTGCCCACAACAAGCAAAACAACTTACCAGCGGGGCAGGAATTGGTGGAGCTGCAGCGCCATGTGGTGCTGCTGCCACCGTTTAAAAGCTCCCTGTCAATCAACCTGGGTGCTGCCAGGCTTATGACGCCAGCCTCCCACACTGCTGCGAGGAATTTAAAAGTCACTCCTAGTGCCAGCAAGGAGGGAGAAACTGCCTCAGGGCCAGCTGAGGCAAGGTCAGATGCAGCTTTGGGGCACCAAGGCAGCACAGTGCCAGAACCGCAAGGGCTCAATTAGCACAAAGTCAAGAGGACTCGGTTGTGTGGAGGCTGGAAAGCTAAGCCTCAATATTTTGCTAGACAGAACTCCCATAGGGAGTAGAGAGAGTTTCTCAAAGCCTGCAGGGGCATTTTGCCCAGGAAAGGGAACCACTCCAATGTGGAAGCTTTTCTTTGTTTGTTTTTCATTTTACTTTGCCACATTACTTAAAGGGCTGTTAGGGTCAGGACCCACCTAAAGCCCTTATCTAGGGCTCAACTTAGGTATTAACCCTCTATATGCAAGAACTAAGGAGGCAGTCCTAAGGAAGCCAAGACAAGCTGACAGGATTGACACATACCATACCTGAATCAGGATAGAGGCCTGCATCATATTTGACTGTCTCGACACCAACAGTTGGTGTGTGGCTGGGGTGTAGGGGAGGTGGAGCCCCAGAGCCAACCACTTCCAGAACCATGAGTACCTCAACTGGGGCCTCTTTATTCATAACACTGAACCCCTCCTGTTAATTTCATTACCATCAAAATTGTGGCAGGTGAGTCAAGGGGAGATCCAACTACACAGGCACTCGAGAAAAACAACATGACCTATAAGCAAAAGTGTTACAATTATTGATAGGCTAACAGAAGGCAGTATTCTAAAGGATAACCAACATGGCTTCATTGCAGGCAGGTCATGCCTAACCAACCTCATTTCCTTCCACGATCAAGTAACTCACCACTTGGATAGGGGAAATGAAGTTGATGTCATATACTTGGACTTCAGAAAGGCCTTCGACCTGGTTTCCCATGATGTCATCATGGTAAAATTGGGAAAATGCAGCCTCCGCTACTTTACGGTCTGGTGGCTAGGTAACTGGCTCCAAGGTAGGACCCAGAGTGTATTAATAGACAGAACTGAGTCAACATGTTGGAAGGTAACCAGTGGTGTCCCTCAGGGTTCAGTACTCAGATGAGTGCTTTTCAACATGTTATCAATGATTTAGATTCAGATATTAAAAGCAAACTGGCAAAGTTCATGGACAACACCAAATTATAGGAAAGCCTGGTCACACTCGAGGACAGGCTGGTAATATAGGCTGACCTGGACAGGCTTGTGAGGTGAGCGGATCTTAACCTAATAACATTTACTACAGAGAAATGTAACATGCTCCATCTGGGGAAAAATAATCCGCAGCACACTGACAGGTTACACAGTGCTATGTTTGCCCGCACCTCAACTGAAAGAGACCCAAGTGTCATGATAGACCATGGAATGAACATGAGCAACCAACGCAATGCCGTAGCTGGCAGAGCAAATCAAACACTGGCATACATCTACCAATGCATCTTGAGCAAGACTAAGGATGTCATCTTCCCGCTCTACCTCCAGTTCTGGGTGCCGCACTTCGGGAAGGATGTGGAGAAACTCAATGGAATCCAGAGGCTGGGCCATGCACATGATTAAAGGCCTAGAGACCAGGTAACATGAGAGGCTAAAAGATTTGGGACTGTTCAGCCTGGAGAAAAGACAACTCGGAGGGGATTTGGTGGCAGCCTATAAATACATTAGGGGTGTACATCAGGGCCTGAGGGAGCATCTGTTCACCAAGACAACCCAGGGGAAGATGAGAAACAATGGGCACAAACTGACTGAAGAGCGCTTCAGATTGGACACAAGGAAAAACTTATTTACAGGTCTAATGCTGAGGGTCTGGAACAGACTCCCCCCAGAGGTGGTAGTGACCCACCCTAGCAATCTTCAAAAAGAGTCTTGATGCTCACCTTGCTGGGGTCATCTGACCCCAGCAGTCTTTCCTGCCCATGTGCAGGTAGGGCTAGACCTGATGATCTTGTAAGGTCCCTTCCAGCCCCTAACATCTATGAATCTATATACTCTACAATGTAGATTGCATATGTAGAACTTTCAAGTAACAAGCCCTTATGGGTTAAAGGTATGGGAATACTTTCTTTAAATATTACTATTCATTCCTTCAAGGTGTGGGGTTTTGTGATGGGTGTACGATTTACATCATAAAACGGTCGCATCAAATTTTCTAATACCCTCACATTTTATCTAAAGGGAAAAAGACCTGTTTTTTTTTTAGAACAGGAAGATTGAACATTCACATAGGGGACATTTTAGCATATTGGCCTACCCATATTATAAAGCATATGTTTTCTCAAATAAGAAAAGAAAATGACAACGTCCAAGGGATTAATAGTGGATCTTATAAAAAAAAGTGTGACTGAATAATTTTCTAACTTTCTGTAGGAAAACGCTGTTTGGTTTAAACTGAAATGTTCTCAGTGTTGACGACATTTTCAATAGCAAAATTTGAGAATATTTTATTTTGCCACAAAAGACTATTTTGCCTGTTATACTATTTTATATTTAATTGCTACTTGTAAATCATATAATCTAGTATGAATTAATATAAATAACACCTATAAATAGGGTGACCATATCTCCTGGTTTGGTGAGAACAGTCCCAAATTTTGTTGGCCATCAGTTGGTAAGAACTGAAGCAAAAGCTGTGGTGCACCAAGGCTTGGGAAACACCTTCCCTCCAGCCCAACGCAGCTTCTCCTGAGCAGCAGCTGGAGGCAGGGGAGAAGCTGGGGTGAGCATTGCTCCTCCTGCCTGGAGCAAGGATCAGGGTGGAAGGGGTGAGGCCAGGGCTTGATCACCTGTGTAGAGCAAGCCAGAATGGCCACCCACCACAAGCAGCTTCGTGCCCTGCCAAGGCCTGGACTGTGCATTGCAGATATGGGCAACTGCCAGTAACTTGGGGGTGGGGGAGGGAAGAGTGCTGTGTGGCTGTGCAGCACAGGCTGGTGCCACGCAAGGGCCACTCCTAGCCAGGTCCAGCCTGCATCGAGGATGTAGCTCAGCGACAAACCCACCTACACTGTCCCACCCTGCTACAAGGGCTCCTGGGAGCCACAGGCTCAGAAGTGTGTGTTCATATGCGCGCGAGTCCGTCTGTCCTTCCTGCCTTTCCCAGGTGTGAACAACTCTTACCAGCCCCTGCCAGGGCTCAGCCAGTGCACAGCAATGCCAGAACTGCCCTCAGAGCAACTAGCTGGGGCCCCCCAGCCCATAGCACCCTGGCCCCTCCCATCCCTATGTAGCACATCCCATGTCAGCCCTGGGCCTGTCAGTCCCCTCACTCTTAAGGCAGCTGCTGAAGCAAGTGGCCCCAACATACAACACCCTCCCTTCGCTTCCCAGGAAGCCCATATATACCCTGAGCCACAGTTCTGCACAGGGCTGGGCTGAATCCTGGACAGGTCCCTTAAAGCAATCAAATCACAGTGGAATGTATAACTCTTTTTCCCCTACCACCCCTTGATCCCCAGACTGGCCTTCAAGCTGCAGCTGTATCAGTGGCACCTGCTTCTGTGAGTGAGGCTGCAAGCACAGCCTGGGACTGGTGTCCCCCATGGGGCTACACCAGGCTCAGGCCCTCTGGCAGGCTCCCACCTGACTGCCCGCTGTATGCCCCTCAGCCTTGCTCTGCTGCTCTCTGCCCATTTGAGTGCCCCTAGGATGCTGACCGCTCTGGGATGGGTATCCTGCTGTCTGTCCCATACCACCTGCAGGGGAGAAGCTGAACCCCAGATAGCTGCATCACACGCTGCTTTCTGGGTGCAACCTGGGCATATACACACACTCCCTGCAATGCATGGCTTGCAGAGGGCTCCCAGATCTCTGTCTCTCCTCCTCTCCTTGGGGGGGGGGGGGGGAGGGTTGTACATGCATGCATTTAAACAAAAATAGTTTTATTTTTTAAATAAAATATTTTGAATTATTTCATTTTAGAAAATTGCAAGATTTTGACATGTAATTCCTAATCCCAAATGTGGACCAAACCATATCTTAAATTCTTAAAAGTTATCCTGGGGCAGGAGTTCAGTTTCCCACCCAGCCCTAAAGACAAGTGAAGGGGACTGACATGGCATTTTTGCATATGCACACAGCACTGTCAATGGTAAGTTTATCAGAGAAACATACTTAAAATGGATCTGTGTGTTTGTTTCTCATTTCTGAATAGCTGTATTTACTCTCTGACAGATTTAATTTCCTGGTCTCGCTCTTCTTTGGAACACACCTGCCCTTGTCACCAACCCCCACACAATATACCAGAGTTCAGCCAGACTGGCCTTCTCTGTTAAAAGGACACAGACACTGGGATGCAGTGGGCGAGACCTGGGTGGTAATGGGAAGGCTGTGTAGGAAGAAGCAAATCCCTAGACTATACATAATATTTTGCTCCAGCGTAGGTTATTTGGTCTTCCATTCTACCAAGGAACGTATGTAATAGCCATTCAGAAAAAGTCAACAGCCTGCCTTCATTTATAACCTCCCTTAAGGCTGTATGCAAATGGATGTCAGAATTCTCTTACATCTGCCAGTAACTCACTATGTGAGCATGGGCAAGTAACTTCATAATATGTCTCAGCTTCCCTATTTGTAAAGTGAAGTTGATACCTAGTTCACCAGAAACTTGTGAGGGCTAATTAATTCATGCTTATAAAATATTTTGAGATCCCATATAAAAGGAAGTCTCATTAGTTTTATCTGAAGCAATATTATCATTACATATGCACATAAACCCAATCTAAGATCATGAGTCCACTGAGCTACACGTTTTAGTAGGAAATAGTCCGGGGCGGGCAACTATTTCAGCTAGAGGGCCGTGTAATGAGTTTTGGTGTATGTAGCAGTGTACAGAGCTCCTCCCAGAGGCATGCAGGTGTGTAGGGAGGTGGAAGGGGGGGGTGTAGTGTTTGTGGGGTGTATGATTGTGCATGGCAGGGAGGGTATGGTTGGGGGATTTGTGGGGGATGATTTGAGAGTATGGTGGGATGTGCATGGGAGCCCCCTGCATGCACCCCCCTGAGCTAGTCAGCGCCCACCCCCACCCTGCAACAGCCCAGAGCCCACACACCCTGCAGTGCCTCCAGACCACCACCAGCACATAGCTCCAGCATGTCATGGACTTTCTCTGCACTATCCAGCCATAGTGCGTCCTGTTGCCCCCTGGGAATGCAGCTGGGCTGGGGCGGCTCTCTGGCTGGACTGCCTTCCTAGGTAGTCCAGGAAGTGACAGCTCCTTCCAGCTGCCACCACCACTGCCCCAGGCCTGCAGTAACAGCGGGGACCAGTGCGTGCAGCCCCTACCCGGCATACCTCACATTTACTCTGGACTCGTATGTCCAGGCTGAGAAGCAGGAGTGGCAGCACTAGGCAAAACTGTTGTTCAGCATGTGGGGAAAAGCAGCCACTCTCCCTCACCACCGCTGAGCAGTTCTTGTTGCAGCTTCCCAGAGCCCACGCTGCACCAGACTGCCCTGCATCTCTGTCACGGCTGCCTCTGGGGTACCCTGCGGCTGCTTTGCACTGCCACTACTGCCCTGCAAGGCAGTCCAAAGGTGGTGGTAACATGTATGGGGCAGCCCAATGCAGCGTGGGCTCCAGGAGGCTGCAGCAAGAAGCGTCTGGTGTCAGCAAGGGTGAGGGGCCCCTTTTCCCCCCCAACGCCAAGCAATAGTTTCTGCCCAGCGCTGCTGCTCAGCCTGGATGGACAAGTCTGGAGCAGGCATGAAGTGCACTGGACTGAGGCTACATGCACTGGTCCGCACCAGTACCATGGGGCTGGGTCAGCAGCGGCAGCAGCAGCCGGAAGGAGCCATCACTGCCCAAGGTGCCTAGAAAGGCAGTGCAGCCATGAAACTGCCCCAGCCCTGCTGTGTGCCCAGCAGGCAGCAGGATGGGCCATGGTCAGGCAGCGCCTGGGCCAGGCAGGACCACAGAACACACCATGGACCAGACAAAGCCCCTCTGCAGGCTGGATCCAGCCCACAGGCCATATTTTGCCCACCCCCAAAACAGTCCCTATCAGGCAAATGTTATAATTTAAATAAAAGACAGAGAAGCCAGAAAATGGGTAGCAAGAAAAAAAAAAGCAGTATCTTCACTTATTATAGGGAACTAAGGGTGTTGTTTAACATTACCTTTAGACCATACTAAATTCTATGGAATGTTATGTGACATAAAATTTAGCATATGCTCTGAGCAGATAGATGGTATGGTGTACTATCATCTCTAACCTTCACAACTCTGACTTGCTGCTGGAAAGCAGGGTGTAGCTAGGAGCCAAGTTGCCTGGGTTCTTTCCCCGTTCTGGGCGGGCAGGGATGGAAGAGGGCTGTGCTTCAAGAAGCGCTTGAGCTGAACCCAGACAGAAGCAACAGCAGTCTTCTGGAGACAGAATTCTGTGTCTTGCACCTAGCTCCCGCACCCAGGCAAGTCATACCCTGCCAACCCCACTCCCCTCCAGCTGGATGGTAGTACAGGGTTGTTCTCCTCCCTTCCCAATCCCTCTGGCGCAGCAAGTGGTGTGGGGCTGTCCTCCAACCCGATCCCAGCCCTCTTCATGTATCTGCTCCAGCACACAGAGGGGCTGGGGCAGCTCCATGGATGGACTGGCTTTCTAGGCAGCTTGGGCAGCAATGGCTCCTTCCAGCTGCCACCGCAACCCCAGCCCCATGCTACTGGTGGGGACCAGCACACGTAGCCCTGACTCGGCGCGCTCTGTGCCTGCTCCAGACTCGCCTGTCCAGGCTGAGCAGCAGCAGCACCAGGCAGAAGCTATTGCTCACCATGGAGGGAAAAGGGGCTCCTGCCCCTTGCCGATGCTGTACCTTTCCCCCAGAGCCAGGCAAGAGTCATGGGAAAAGTTAAACTAACCATGACTGCTCACAGTTACTTGAAATTTTCCCATGCCACCTACCCATATTTTCCAACAACTTGACAGGTCTTGTGGCTTCCCTCTGCACCCCCAACCCCATTCCATCCTGGGGTGGAGGAAGGGAGGCAGGAGAGTGGGCTGTGTGGCTGCAGAGAAACTGAAAGCATGGTGCTGTGGGGAGCAGGGTTGCTTCTGCAGTGCAAACTTCCTTCTTGGAGGCTCCACATTTCAGCTTCAAGGCTTTCTGCAGCACAGCCCTCTCTGTAGAGGAGCCGCAGCTCCGCAGCAGTAGAGGAAACTGAAGCATGGAGCTGTCAGGAGGGGACTCAGATTGGCAGAATCATGAAGCATTCTTCCTATCTTTCAGCATCTCCATGCTCTGGCTTCCCCTACCAGTGCAGAGCTGCAGCTGCCGGGAGGGGGTTTAGCTTTGCAGAAGCAGAGAGCAGCCAGCTCCATGCTCCTGCTGCACTAAACCCCATCCTAGCAGCTGTGGTTCTGTAATGATAAGAGAAGCCAGAGCATGACTCTGCTGGCAGGGGAGCCAGGGTGGTAGGAGAACATTGCAACTGCCCTCCTGCCTCTCCCTTACAACATGGTGGAAGCCTGAGAGCATACCACAACCCCTCTCCCAGCACCGGCAGGGACCTGCCTGCCTCCAGGTAGTACCATCCCCTGGGTAGTAGAGTTCGGAAGAGCACGTAGATCATTGGGGTGGGGGAAGAGGGGGACCGAAAGTGGTTCATCCTACCATGCTAGGGGACCCAAATTGTTCACGCTATATCCAAGGGAGCAGCCTAATCTTACTGGAACACAACCTGGGTATCATGACCCAAAGATATTCCTTGCCCAAAGTGGCATAACTTGGAGATGCTCAGAGGGCACTCAGCACCAATTTTTCCACTTTAATCCATGGACACTCACATTTCAAATAATTTAAGTATGGCCTAAGGATAAGATGTAATAACTTCCTAATAGGCAAGAGATCAAGTAACGTGCTCCCCATCGCATGGAATGCAGGGGCAGACTCAGGAGTTGAACCCCCATCTCCTTAATTATAAGATCATTTTTTCTCTTTTTGTCAAGTTTCTGCTCCCTTCCCCACAACGTTTTAGATGCCAAATAACTAAAACACAATTATGATATTTTGAAAATATAGCAGTTGAAATCTCTTCTAAGAGATTCATCTGAAGTTCCAGCTGCTACTGTTACACATAACTTTAAATATTTACAAGCATATTTCTCTTGTAGTTCAGTGACTCAGTATTATGAAATAATCATAAAGATATAAGCTAACCTGAAAAATAAAAATAAGAATCCCCAGCACCAGAATCCCAGAAAAAAATTAGCTTTCACTGCTAATACATTCTGCAAGAGGCCACATACATACAGAAATATAACAGCTTCACAGAAATGTATTGGACTTCTCCTGTGCTGCTATGGCAATGTGGGGCAACAATGCCTTGTGACTTTTTCTTCACTGATACCAAGGTTTATAAAATATTAGGGGTCCACAGATAAAGATTTTTTGGGCTGATACCAATTATTAATGAACCATATTGACCAGCACGCTCTGGACAGGGGTGCGCAAGCAGGGGATTGCGGCTCTGCCCCAGCTCCTTGCAGCAGCGACAGCCTGGTCTGGAGCAGGGGCAGAGCTGTGATCCCCTGCTTGCATGCCCCTGCCTAGAGGCTGCAGGCAGAGACAATCCTAGCAAGGTGCAGGACCCAGGCCAAATCAGCCTGTGATGGACCCAGATGCGAAGAAGCTGGCCGGGGGGGGGGGGGGGGGGGGGGGGGGGGGGGGGGATGAGTGGAGAAGTGGCACAGAGTCACCAGCACTAGGCAGGCCCTGCAGGAGGGGCTGCAGCTGCTCCGCCCAGCTCCATGGGGCCCAGGGCAGTTGTCCCGATTCACCCCCTCCAGGCTACAGATCTCAGCTCTGCCTCGGCTCTGGAGCAAGCTGCCCCCATTACAAGTTCCCAGCGGCTCTGGAGCAACCCCCTGCCCTGCTTCACATCCTGCCAGCGCAGCTACAGCTGATCTCCATGACAACCCCACTTTGTGCTTTCCCCTGCAGCTGTGGCTGGGGTCTCCATGGATACCAGCCCCAGCCATGCAAAGGGGCAGCTGGGAAATGGGATCCATTGCCAACCGGGTCCGGCCCAATGGCTGGACTTTGCCCATCCCTGATCTAAGTGAAGCTATCCACATGTTGTAATATGGACAACTTCCATGCTTCTGGGCTTTACTGGTTGCACATGGGGCTAGAAGGAGAAGCCCCCTCCTCTCTGATACTACATGTGTAGGCTTAGCAGGATTCCATTTTTATTGGTAAATGTCGATTTCACCTCACAATCACAGACCAATGAAAAATATCCACTGTCAATAATGAAAAAGAGAGGGGAAGAATAGGAGAGAGTCACAGCCGGGAGCAGAGAGGGTGTCTTTAAGGAGAAAAACAGTGGGCAACCTAATGACTCGGCTATTAAGCAGTTAGCTGCTCATTCACAGATGCTAGGAAGTGGGCTAAAGCAAGATAACTGACTACTTAAACCCCTACCCCGGGGCAGGCAAAATATAGCCCTGCAGGCAGGATCCAGCCCACCAGCCCATTCTATCCAACCCATGGGGCACCTACAAAGTTTAGTAAATAATATTCATCTGCTCCGGGCTCCCTGTCAAACATGACAGGAGCCTGGGGCAGTAGATCCCAGGGGAAGCTGGCAAGAGTCAAGAGAAAAAAAGTCAGCCCAGTCCAGTCCCACCCGCAACCCCCTCCCACCGCACACGGAAGTGTCTGCCTGTGACAGCTTTCCCTGCACACAGCTGCTCTAGCACCACATGGACCCGGCTGCATTGCTGGACTGTGGGAGCAGGGGCACGCCAGTACCCTGGGGCCAGGAGGGTGTGTATGTGTGTTCATAGGGTGAGTCCAAGCATACACATACGCACACCCCCCCCCACGCTGCCATACATGCACACACCCATACCCCCTTACACAGCCCAGCCACCCTCCCCCCCATGCACATCCACCCCAAAACACCATATCCACCCACACCTTACATATGCACACACAGAGTACCCATTTTGGTGCGCATCACCCCCACAATGCACCGCACAAAGCAGCTGGCTGCAGGCTTCCACCACACAAGTTGCGTAAGAGTGAGTTTACCTTGAATATAAGGAAATTTTGGTATAAAAAGGGTCATCGCATAAAAGTGAATTCAAACACACAGAACCCACATAAAGTGAGGGAAACCTGTATTAGAGCATTTTAAACACTTGTATAAGTAAACCTAATCCCTAGACTTTGCTGGAGTTGCAGCAGTTTAGATCTTTCCTGAACTCTTCCCTGTCACAAGTACAATACTGTAAAAACACTAAAATGACTTCAACTTCTAAGGCAGTCAGTTGTAGGTACTGAGCATCACCTAAGTGCTCAACATTCTGCAATATCAGGCCAAAGAGAAAAAAGCAAGTCATATGCATGCGTGCCTGTGTACACACAGAATAATTAGTAAGTTTGAAGAGTAGAATTAATTGGCATGACTGAGACAAGGTTACTCGAGTAATCGGGGGGGGCAGCATTCCAATACTAATACAGAAATGGATCATCTCAGATGAGCCCTGATGAAATCCTCACACCACCTTACTATATACACACATGCATCCCCCTCCTATCCCCAATAATCTGGAATTACAGCTCCACGTAGACTTAATCAAAAATAGATCATTATAAACATCCCCCACACACACACGCCATCCCACTTGTAAAGAAGTCCTCAAAATACTTTACTGTTCTGTAGGACTTCCACTACAAGAAACATACAATCCATTAAGCCTCACAATGTCCTTAGGAGGTGAAGAAACACAGAGATCAACAGGCGTGTAAGCTTGTCTACATCGCAAAATATTCCACAAATACTACTGCCACCAAAGACCTGGCAGGCCCCCTAGTGGAGACAGGACATACAGCATGCAAAAGGGGTCTTGACAGCAGGAACACCCTTCCCTCAAAGGCAGAAGCCAAGCTTGGAGAAACTAGAGGCGACACACAGGGGGAGCACAGGGGGCATTTGCCCCCCCGAGATGGGCCGCCGCTGAAGCCACCAGTGGCTGCAGGAGGTCCCCACTCACTGCCTGCTGCCCGCCACTTGCCACCCCCCCCCCCACTGCTGGTGGTGACAGTGGTGCAGGCTGTCCCCGCCTGCCATCATGGTGCCCCATCCTATTGCAGAATGGCATCAGTCATTCATGGGAGAAACCTTCTGCTGACAGAGCCCTGTTCAGACCAAAGTTTGCAGGCATGGTCACTTTTGGGAGGGTTGTAATCTTTTCATAGCCATCTACCACACAGACCGCAGAGCTCTGTAGTGTAGACCACACCTAAGACTCTGGGAAGGGAAAGAGTTTGTCCAAGGTCACCAGGCAGCAATAGCCATCTAGCGCCAAGGTAACATCATGACCTGTTTCTCTGGGTAGAGGAAGCAGCAAGTGCTGGGTTGAAACAATGCTTGAGCAGCATAAGACAGGGCAGGTCTTGCTGCTGTGCGTTCTGCCCTGCCACTAGAATGACAGCAGGGATTACCCAGGGCTCCTGGAGGGAGAGTCAAGGACACAGTGCTGGGGTGACAGGAGGTAAAACAAGCTCTACTTCTCACCCCTCAAATGATGGTTCTGCACATTTCTGATCATCAGCCATCTCACCTCACAGCCCTGATGCAGAGGCAGCACCTGACCCCCACACCACTTGCATACCTAGGGGTGAGTGAGAGAAGCACCTGCCCCAGGCACCAAGTGAGGACAGCGACCAGAATTGCCCCCCCATCCCCACAGAGTACTCACCCTGGCAGCATATACATGCTGGAAGCTCCAAAAAACAGTCCCTGGCTGCTACTGCTGCTGCCACTTTACGAGCAAGAGCTGGGCAGGCAGTGCATGGTGGTGGTAGCAGCAGCAGCTCAGTCAGGGACTGGTGTTTCTGGCATGCATAAGACTGCTGTGCCCATCCCCAACTCCACTCATCTCAGAACTCATGTGCTCTTCCCCACACCCCCTCTCAGAATCAGTGTTGTCCCACCCCCACCTTCCCAAAACCCATATGCCCCTTGCCTCCCCGGGATCTCCCTAGGCACCAACTCTGCTTGTTATGCCACGCCCCACTACCACCCCCTCCCAAAAGGGTACCTGGATCTAACAAGCACTAGCCTTCATCCAAGAACCCAAGTGCCCAAATCCAGGTAACCCAAATGCTAGCCATAGATGTGGCTAGCCCCATCAGGTAAGAGGAGCTGGGTAAGGCAGGACCCACTCCTAATAAAAGGGCCAGCTTCAGGATAAGAGGGCAGGATGGTCAGGGAAAAGGTTTAGAAACAGCAGCAGGCAGGCAGGGAGCAGGCACACTGCTGCATCCTGAGAAGACAGCTTTGTGAAAGGTAGTAGGACGCAAGCCTAGCCCCAGAAGAAGCAAGGCTAGCAGCTGGTCAGACCATACAGCCTCCTTTATTGTCAAGGCAGGGGCTACGGAGAAGAAGCAGTGCCTCTCAGCAGTGGGATGGCCTGGACTGATCCTGATCCAGCACAAGCTAAATAAGCTGTGCAAAACTGAGGCAGCTGGAGACCACAGGAAAAGCAGGATGGAGAAAGGGGCTCATGACAGGCTGTTGCAGGAAACAGCCAGGCTGCAGGTCAGGCTCCAGGGCCAGAAAAAAGCTGAGGCACTGACCTGAGCAGAAGCAAGAAGCATCTGGGAGGGTGCAAGGCAGGAGGATGGTGGGGCAGGATTTGGCAGGAAGCACCACGTGGAGACCAAAGCCAGAGAGCAGATCATAGGCAGGCTCCAGCAACAAGGAAGACCAAAAGGTGCCACCATTTATGGGAAATACTTTGGGTCTGGATTTGTAATGGAGATGGAAAAACAGTATAAAAAGTGAGACTGTAACTGGGGTTCTCAGGGCTCATCCTCAAGATAGAAACACTCCTTGGTGTTCAGACTGTATAGCTACTGGATGAAAATGTAACTCAACAACTGGGTCAGTTCGTTTTAAAAAAATGTGGTTCCTTTGAAATGCTTATTTAAAAAAAAAAAAAAAATCTGAAAACTACTGTTTTTCTCCTGGATGATAACATTGATTTATTTCATAAATAAATTGTATCTTCAGGCTATCAATGACTTTTACTTGGAGACTTTCATAATATTCAAAAGATTTAATTCTATCTTTTCTATTTTTAATATTCTGGAAACATAAATATAGGTTCAGGAAAGGGATTCAGGCCACTGTGACCTCCCTGTGCCCAGGTCTGCTCAGATTCCAGATTTGTATTCCTTTGGGTAATCAATAGGCCCCTTATGCTCTCCAGCTGAGGCCCTCCCTGTATACAAGGCTCAGGTGTGCATTGTTTAGGCCTTCTGACTTATCTTAATAGGTAATTGTGAGAAACTCCCCTCTAATCAGGGGTAAGCTAGTCCCCTCCTCACAGCTGAGGGGCCCTGAGTGGTTGCAAGAAGGCTTTGAATTTTACTTCTGGGCAGGATTATCCTTTTCTCTGGCTAGTGAGAGCAACTGGCTTGTAATTAGGGGACTGGTCACCATCTCTCTTTAAAGGTGGGATATCTAGGTCTTTGTGAAATCGATGAGCATAAACCCTCTCAACATTCTCCTCCTTAGTGGGCAATAAGTGATTCTCCTTTACATTGAGCTACAGACATCTGTTGGTAACATGCTAGTTATTTCATGCAACTCAGCTGCACAAAGATCTCAGTATCTGACCTTAAGAGAAAAATGGGTGGAATTTTCACTTTGCCTTTCCCATGACATTTAAGTGTTTACATTTTTCTTGTTTTAAATGAAAGATTGTGAAGTTACTCTGGATTTAGTTCACTGGGTAGTATACAATTCCAATCTTCTGTCTTTGTTCGAGTACTGTTTTCACCTCCAGGTCCTTACCCTGGAAGAGTCTGTCAGCATTTTACTTTTCAGTTTCCTTACTTAGGTATAATCTTAGGGAAATGCAACACATTTTATTTTTTCTCTCTTTCTTTTAGGGTTACGCAGTTTTCTTTTCCAGTTTATTGTTGCATTCCAGAATGTGTATAATGTCAGTTACATTGTAAAACACCAGCATTCACCAAAATGTTATGGAATGTATGAGTTTTTGCATTATTTTTCACTACTTTTAATCATATTAAATTATTTTAGATTTTTCCTGAACTATTTTGACTCTAATTACACTTTAATGACATTAAACTTTCTAGTTTCATCACAATAACTCTTAAGCAGCAGGGTGGTTTAAAAAAAAAAAAAGATTTTTTTTTAAAGAAAATTTAAACTCTATTTTTTTTTATATAAATCAGATTTAATTAAAATTATAACCAAGTTTTCCTTTTTAAAAAGAAGACAGCCTAATATGAATCTTGAATTTAATACTGAGCAAGCTAAGAAGGCTTGGAGCGAAAACATTTACTCTTCAATCTATTCTTATTAAAACAATGTCAATGAGCCTCTACTAAAAACTCTGAAGTTAAAGGGTGATTTTCTTCTATATAAAAATGAGGGAGAAAAAACAAACAACTTTTGAGGTCAAGTTTTAAAAATATGAAACAATATTTAATGTATTAGGGGTCCAACTGTGCAAGGGATGCAGAGTTTATACTACTGCATGCAAAAGATCAGCAAAGTCATCATGGATGTTGGAATCTGGCTTTTAACTCAAGCAGACACCATCATCTGTACTCCCTGATCAGATTATCTACTGAGCCCACCTGGATGATATCAAACTCCTGGTTTATTCTCTCTGCCTGAGCTCCCATTTGCTCAGCTCTCAAATTATTAATATTTATGATTTTATACCCATAATGAAGGCTTATTCTCCAGTTCATGGAAAGCCAACTATCTGCTCAGTAATTGCCAATATCTGCTCAGTAATTGCCAATGCCCTGCTTCTGACTGGTTTTGAATACCTCAGCTGAATGGCCTTTCATAGACTTCATAGACATTAGGGCTGGAAGGGACCTCGGAAGATCATCGAGTCCAGCCCCCCGCCCAAAGGACAGGAAGTCTGCTGGGGTCATAGGATCCCAGCAAGATAAGCATCCAATTTACTCTTGAAGGTGTTCAGTGTAGGTGCTTGAACCACCTCCGATGGCAGCCTATTCCAGACCTTGGGGGCTCGGACAGTAAAGAAATTCTTCCTTATGTCCAGCCTGAAACGGTCTTGCAGGAGTTTGTGACCGTTCGACCTCATCATCCCTTGGGGCACTCAGGTGAACTAACGTTCCCCCAGATCCTGGTGGTCACCCCAATAAACTTATAGGTGGCCATCAGATCACTCCTGAGCCTGCGCTTTTCCAGGCTAAAGAGCCCCATGGCTTTCAGCCTGTTGTCATAAGGTCTGTTTTCCTGACCTCTGATCATGTGTGTGGCTCTTCTCTGGACCCTCTCAAGCTTCTCCACATCCTTTTTGAATTATGGAGCCCAAAACTGGACACAGTACTAAAGCTGCGGCTTCACAAAGGCCGAGTACAAGAGGTGAATGACGACCCGGGATTTGCTTGAGAAGCATCTATGGATGCACGCCAGCATTTTGGTCGCTTTACTAGCCGCAGCATCACATTGCAGGCTCATGTTCATCTTGTGGTCAATGATGACCCCCAAGTCTCTTTCTTCCATAGCGCTAGCCAGCATAGCACTGCCAAGCCTATAAGGATGCTGCAGGTTTTTCTTCCAAAGGTGGAGAACCTCGCATTTTTCGGTGTTAAACACCATCAGGTTCTCGTCCGCCCGTTTGCTGAGCCTGTCCAGGTCAGCCTAGATCGCCCTCCTGTCTTCTGGTGTGGATGCTTTACCCCAAATTTTGGTGTCATCAGCGAACTTGGCCAGTCCACTCCTGACTCCAATGTCCACATCATTAATGAAGATGTTGAACAATATGGGTCCAAGAACAGAGCCTTGGGGGACCCCACTGGTCACAGGACACCATGATGAGTGACTTCCGTCTATTACTACCCTCTGAGTCTGACCATGGAGCCAATTTCCCAGCCAGCGGATCATGGTGGACCCAAAGCCACAACTGGCCAGTTTCGCCAAGAGGTGATCATGGGATACCAGGTTGAAGGCTTTTTTGAAGTCAAGATATATGACATCAATCTCTTCTCCCTTGTCCAGGTCATAGGTCACCTGGTCATAGAAGGAAATGAGATTGGTCAAGCAAGACCTACCCACAACAAACCCATGCTGGCTATCCTCAGGACGCTGGCGTCAGCCAGCCCATTAAGGATGTCCACTTCAATAAACTTTTCTAAGGTCTTCCCCGGGATACAAGTCAGGGTGATGGGCCTATAGTTAGCCAGATCCACTCTCCTCCCTTTCTTGAAGACAGGCACCACATTGGCGTTCTTCCAGTCTGTGGGCACTACACCAGAGCGCCAGGAGTTTTCAAAGATCCGTGCCAGGGGCTGGGCTACGATGCTCGCCAGTTCCTAAAGTATCCTGGGGTGTAGATTGTCAGGGCCAGCTGACTTGAAGGTATCCAGCCTCTCAAGGTGTTCGTTCCCTCACCCAGACCTCCCTGTCCCATAGCAGGCGTGGGCATCCCATGGGACTGATGAAAGACCAATGCAAAGTACCCATTTGATAGGTTGGCTTTCTCCTGGGCGTCAGTTGTCCCATCTGGTTCAGCAGGGGTCCAGTGTTGCCCTTGCTTTTCCTCTGGCTCCCCACATATCTGAAAAAAAACTTTTTATTGTCCTTGAAGCTAGCTGGAGTTCAGTTGCAGCCTTGGCTCTCCTGGTTTGCTCCCTGCAGGACCAGACCAGTGCAGAATAATCCTCCTTGGAGGTGAATCCCATCCTCCATCCTTTCTTGGTCTCTTTGCATATGTACAGAGATGTAAATATTAGTTTCTTAAGGGTTCCATCTGGGTCTCTAAACTAAAATACTGCAGTGTACAAGGTCAAGGGGTTACAACAGCAGAAATCATGGACTGTTGTTTTATTTTGGATGTTGAGAAGGGGTAAGAGAAGTGTGGTGGGTTATGTCACTGGGAGAAGGAGTCTCTGCTGTTAATTTTTTTGCATTGAAGAGGGAGAGAAAACAGCAAAGAGCACTGTGTCCAGCAGAAAAGACCAATGCTGGACTCAAGACAGACAGTGTAGGAAAAAGAACAACATGCTGTGAAGGGTAGACTAGTTTCAGTTTCAACACCTGAAAACTGCTATGGCTGAAGGTCACCAAAAAAAGGTAAAGAAAAACCTATTTGGGAATCTTTTCAAAAAATTGCTGTGCCACTGGAAAAAAGAACACCACATGATACGAAATGTAAATAGTGCAACAAACATATGTTAAGAATCCAAATATGTTAAGCAATATATATATTTTAAATTATAGATATGATAGTTTGTATGCCTAGGAAAGATGTACCAAACCTACTATAAAAACTGTACTTAGTTGTAAATCAACATGTTTTAATTGTTTTGAAAAGAAAATACACCTTCCTTTCACCAATAAAAATACACCCTTCTTTGAAAAACAAAACCAAAAAAATATATGCAATGAGAAAGTTGAGAAAAATCTTTGTCTTTTGAAAAGGCATCAGATAGCAAACACTGGGTTAGATATTGCATGTTATAAGCAATGTTACAGTTAACCATCAATTCTCTTATCTATCCC
The DNA here is from genome assembly GCF_052110815.1 of Crocodylus siamensis. Lineage (NCBI taxonomy): Eukaryota > Metazoa > Chordata > Crocodylia > Crocodylidae > Crocodylus > Crocodylus siamensis. Next base: position 185,107,489 of record NC_143396.1, read on the forward strand.
TGGCTAGAGAGTAGAGCCACTGCATCAAACTGGCTGCAGAGGTGTGCACTTGGAAAGGGGAGTGGTAGAGGAAGACACACATCTGCACAGTGACAAATTTGAAGCATTCCAAGATTCAGAGTATTTCAAATGCATGAACAAAGGCATTATAAAATGGAACTACAATCTCATGTTTCTTACTGAAATTATTTTAGAGATGAAGCATATTGAAAATTTAGCACAAGTGCTTTCTACTGAAAATAAAGTTTAGGAAGCCCCAACATGTGGTTTGGAGGTTTAGACAGCTATGTAAGAATCCATAAAGATAAATCACAATCTAAATCTTACAGGGGTGTAGGTTGTAGCCATGTTGGTCTTAGGACACAATCTAAATGTTAAATATTCCGATCTGTTCTAATGCAATGAAGAAAACTTTCTTTGGGGGTAGAGAAAAAAATGGCACTTCACTCTCTCTCCAATCTCTCAGTTCTAATAGGGAATTTACAAAACACTTCCCAGAGATGAGCCTCTGAACTTCATTTCATTAACCTCCTGGATACTAAAAATCATGGACTAAATAGACACTGGATTTATGACACAACCTGCCTGACATCTGACTCCCCAGGTACCTCTCCACTATTCATCCCCTTTCCCTCCCCCTAGCCCCACCCAGCCTGTCTCTCACCCACTGACTCCTCAGTTTACATCTTCACTCACTGCCTGTCTTGTATGCACACCAGACCAGCCTCTGGCTTCTTTACTTTTCATTCCATCCAGGAAGAGAACACACCAAGTGCTGAAGCTTCCTCACCCTGGCAAAGGGTTTTGAACCCGAAAGCTTGCTTAAAATTTTTTTTCCAACTGTTTAAACTGGTCTAATAAAGGATATCAGATTCACCCAAAGAATCTTATCTGCCTATGTCCTTAGACCAATATGGCCACAACCTACACCCATGTCACTTCCTTGGCACTCAAATCATTCTATAATGGAAATTCCATGGTGCTTTTTGTTTCAAAGTAGGATACCTGTTTTATGATGCATTACTGAAATTAGCCATTTAAAAAGCAGATTATCTAGTGCAGGGGTGTCAAACATACAGCCCACAAGGCCCAATAATCCAGCCTCTGGTGCTGCCCCTTTTGCTGCACAAGACCATCCCCATGCACAGTGCCAGGGATGTGCACTGTCAGCAGCACTCACTAGAGCTGAGTCCAAGTCCCAGTCAGATCCCCCTGTAGAGTAGAGCTCACTCAGGCCAGCATCCTGGACTGGCCCAGGCAGACACCATCTGTGCTAGATCAGGCATGCTGGGAGGAAGAATAGGGAGATCTGTGGGCTCAGTCCAGCCCATGGACCATCCCTGTGCTACTCATCCAGCCTGTGGGACCAGATTAGTTGGACACTCCTGATCTAGTGGACAGACAGATCACTTGCCAGCTATATGTAAAGTAGGTATGCAGTACTGTAGTCTAAGGAAAACATTTCAATCTACCTACATAGTAAATGGTGGAGGATGAAAGTCTGTGCATAAGAGCTCTCACAGACATGCAGAAGAAGGGCCTTTAAGCAGATGTCTTACCACTGAGGTTGAATGGGGAGCCAATACTCATCTTGAGATAAAAAATGCTCAGAGTCTGTATATGTAGTAATTTCCATACTGAACAATGCCTTACATTTTATAAAGGTACGGCATGTTTCTCTGCTCTTGTGCAGATGCCAATCCAAGGACAGAGGTCAAATAGGCTGTGTCTTCCCTGTTCACAGAAGAGGAGACAAATTGCAACAAGTAACCTGATCCTGAATCTGAATCAGGGCCAACCTCCCTCTGGCCAAAAGGAGGTTAACAAGCCTGCCTCCCAGTCCTACCAAGAGAGTTTTGAGAAGCTGTCACACTTAGCACCCAAGACAGGTGCACAGCCCTCCTTGAGCATATGAGGTCTAAAGACTGAACTTGTTTGGGACCCGATCTACTGATTTGACCTCAGTGATTACAGCAAACACTGAAAGTGCAGGGAACTACTCTGAGGAGACTACTATCCTTCATAGCATCATGGCTGTACCTTCTTTGCCAAAAGGCAGGTAACTCAAGGTAGCCATCTTTCTATAAGGTTTAGTGACAAGATATTGCAGTTTTTCTTTCAGCGCAGTTAACCACACAAAACTCCAGCTCAAGGTGGAATAAAAGAGGTGAAAGTAGGATTAACCCTTTAGAAGTATACCTGCTTTGGCAAGGGAAAACAACACTCAGTTATCTAGTCCTGCTCCCAGCAGATCCTAGGAGGCACAGGTGAAAATACTAGAGGCAATGAGACTCCTTTGCTGCACTGGTATAGTCACCAATGGAGCTATGCTGATAAAAATATAAACAACAGGCAGTTTCCTAAATAAAATATATCAGGATGAGGCACTAGTGAAAGAGACTGAATATGACACCTGAACTTAGATTTTCAGATGTAAAATTCATCCTGGGGTATAGGCCCAGGATCAAGTCTATGCACTCTAAAGGATTTACAAGGGAATATCACTGGTATGAAGGTCTTAAGCTCCCTGTTTGCATAGGGTTACATTTTTACTTATGCTGTAGGTAAGGCTAGGTTTCTTTCTTTTACCTTCTCTTACGAAACCACGTGCCTGCCTCTATTGTCCTCCTCACATTGGAACATATCGGAGAAAAACCATTCTTGGCGACAACTGGACAACCCCATTTGTCACTAGCCAACTGTATACTTTAGGATTAGGTTGCTTAGATTATGCAGTAGGTCAGGAGTACACCATTTAAAGCCTCTCTCATTTCTCAATACTTCTGGACTGGTTTCTCTCCTTTTTTAAACCAGTCATCAGTCCTTTTTATTAACAGAGAATTCAGCTGTTTTTACCAGGCAGACATCAAATAAATAGTCCATCAAGTTCCTACCAGAGGGGATAACTTAAATACTCATCTTCTCTTGGATGGTGGTATTCAGATTTCACACCACCACCTATGACAGATGGTTTAACCAATTCCTTTTCCTATCTCCCCTTCCTTCATTTGTCTCATGAATTTTTCTGTAGAATTTGCACATGACATTTGCTTTCAAGATTTGAAAGTATGAAATTATACCATGAAATAACTTGTCACTAAAGACAGAACCACACTGACATTCCAAAGTCTGAATTTCCCCAATTTTTGTGGAGGTGGGTTGCATGTTATTGAGATCTGTGGCACACCTTGCAATGGGTGCTTGAAGAGGAAGGCCAACAGCCCTGGAATGGAAAGCCTATTGGTCACTGGCAATTAGACAAAACAAAGAAATTTAAGGACTGATTTCTGAAGGTATTTATGCACCTATCTGCATCTTAGGGTGCCTAAATACTAAATCAGGTTAGGAAGGTTTCAGTAGAATAGGTTTCCATCAGAAAATGCTGTTTCGGCCGATAATATTAGGAAAAACATTACAAAAAAAATCTATGGCATAACCACGGAGGGGCAACTGGGGAAGCTGCTCTGGGCACAGACTTGGGAGACAGGAGAGGAACCAGCTACTGCCACACGTGTGTAATTGTGCTGGTGTTGGCACGTGAGGTATACTGCCTGCCCGGAGCGAAGATTCAGGATGTGAAGGGGATGCTCCAGTCCATCATCCATCATCCAGCCCTCCGATTATTACCCCATGGTCCTTGTCCATGTGGGTACTAACGATGCGGCCAGGAGAGCCCCTGATCGCCTGATGGAGGACTACCATGCTCTGGGAGGCGTGCTGAGGGAGATGGGCGCACAGGCGGTCTTCTCTTCCATCCTGCCAGTGAGCGGACGCGGCAGACGTCACGAGATGTGCATTGCGGAGACCAACTGGAGGCTACAGGAATGGTGCTTCGAGGCGGGCTTTGGCTTCCTCAGCCATGACCGGCACATCGTGATGAGAGACATGCTGGGATGGGATGGGCTCCACCTTTCCCCTAAAGGTAAGCGTGTGTTCTCTTCCAGGTTGGTGAACCTCCTTCGGCGGGCTTTAAACTAGGCTCGTCGGGGGAGGGGGAAGATGAGGGCGGAGGAGACGATGACATACCAGGCCCAGCAACAGCCAGCGAGCCCAGACCAATGGTCAAAACGGAGAAACAGGTAAGCGATAGGGGACGGGGCATTGCTGAGACTAGGGGGTCAGTGGGCACAACCGCTGAAGGCCTCAAATGCCTCTACACGAATGCTCGAAGTATGGGGAAGAAGCAGGAGGAACTCGCCCTCCTCCTAGCTGTCACCAGCCCTGACATAGTAGGGATCACAGAAACGTGGTGGGACTCATCGCATGACTGGGCGGTGAGTGTCAAGGGCTATAGGCTATACAGGAAGGACAGGATAGGAAGGAAAGGTGGAGGAGTAGCACTCTACATCAAGGAGGAATATACTTCCTCGTTAATTAGCATGGGGGTAGAGGGGGGGCACTCTGAGGTGCTCTGGGTTAGAGTAAAAGGCAGTCCAGGGGAGAGAGACTTAACGGTGGGAGTCTACTATAGACCTCCCAACCAGGGAGAAGAGCTCGACCTGGAATTCTTAGGTCAGCTTACAGAGGCAGTGAGGGCTAAGGATGTGGTCATCATGGGGGACCTAAACTTCCCAGACATCTGCTGGGAGGAGCAGTCAGCCAAGTCTGATCGCTCACGTCGGTTCTTAGCCAGACTGCAGGACCTCCATCTAACCCAGGAGGTGCACAGCCCCACCAGGGGAGACGCCTTGTTGGACCTAGTGCTGGCCACGGGTGATGACCTGGTGAGGGGGCTGCGGGTGATGGGCCACCTGGGAGACAGTGATCATCGCTTGCTGGAATTCACCATCCAGCGTAAGGTGGCAAAGGGCTGCAGCAAGGCAACAGCCCTAGACTTTAGGAGGGCTGACTTCAACAAGCTAAGGAGGATAGTTGGGGAAGCGCTGAGGACCCAGAGGGGAAGGGAATCAGATGTCGAAGGTGAGTGGTTGCTCCTTAAGGAGACGATCCTCCATGCCCAAAGGGAGGTAATCCCAACAAGGGTCAAAGGGAGCAGGAGGGCACATAAACCCCCATGGCTCACTAAGAGCATCCGGGAATGTCTCCTTGCTAAAAGGGAGGCATATACCCAATGGAGAGATGGGGTCATCGCCAAGAAGGACTATGTTATAGTCGCCCGAGGATGTAGGGGGGCAGTCAGGAGGGCCAAGGCAGAGTTGGAGATAGGACTAGCTTCCCGGATTAAGGACAATAAGAAGTCCTTCTTCAAATACATAGGGGGTAAAAAGAGGGTCCCGGGTAATGTGGGGCCCCTGCAGGACACGATGGGCAACTTAGTCATCACGCCAGATGACAAAGCTAACATATTTAACGATTTCTTTGCCTCTGTCTTCCTAAGTAGGGACCAGTTCAGCCACCTCCCTGCTGGGCCCCCCTCGGGCCCCGAGAGAGACACGCCTGGGCCAAGGGTTAGCGAGGAGTTAGTTAGGGTACTTCTGGAGAAGCTGGACGTGTTCAAGTCCGCTGGTCCGGACGATCTTCACCCTAGGGTTCTACAGGAACTGGCTGAGGTCATTGCGGGACCCCTGGCACGGCTCTATGAGCACTCGTGGTGCTCTGGCGAGGTGCCGGAGGACTGGAAGAGGGCCAATGTGGTCCCTATCTTCAAAAAGGGAAAAAAAGAGGACCCGGGAAATTACAGGCCAGTTAGTCTGACCTCAATCCCGGGTAAGCTCTTTGAAAAAATTATCCTGGCACACATCCAGGAGGGCCTTGCGGGGGAATGCATGCTCAGGGGCAACCAACATGGGTTTATCAGTGGCAGGTCTTGTCAGACCAACCTGGTGGCCTTTTACGATCAGGTCACCAAATCATTAGACGCAGGGGTTGCTGTGGATGTAGTCTTTTTGGACTTCCGGAAGGCTTTCGACACTGTCTCTCACCCTGTCCTCATCAAAAAGCTGAGAGACTGTGGTGTCGATGCCCACACGGTCAAATGGGTCGCCAACTGGTTGGAGGGCCGCACCCAGAGGGTGGTAGTGGATGGGTTCTTCTCGACCTGGAAGGATGTGGGCAGTGGGGTTCCGCAGGGCTCGGTCCTCGGGCCTGCACTGTTCAACATCTTCATCAGTGACTTGGATGAGGGGGTAGAAAGCACCCTGTTCAAGTTTGCTGATGACACTAAGATGTGGGGGGATGTGGGTGCACTAGAAGGGTGCAATAGGCTACAAGCTGACCTTGACAGGTTGCAACGGTGGGCGGATGAGAATAGGATGGGGTTTAACACTGATAAGTGCAAGGTGTTGCACATGGGGAGGAAGAACCGGCACCACACTTACAGGTTGGGGAACTCTCCTCTTGCCAGCACGGAGACGGAAAAGGATCTTGGAGTCGTCATTGACTCCACGATGAACTTGGGCCGGCAGTGTGGGGAGGCAGTCAAGAAGGCCAATCGTACCCTATCATGCATCCACAGATGCATCTCGAGCAGGTCCAGGGAGGTGATCCTCCCCCTCTATGCGGCACTGGTCAGGCCGCAGCTGGAGTACTGCGTCCAGTTCTGGGCGCCACACTTCAAGAGGGACGTGGACAATATGGAAAGAGTTCAGAGGAGGGCCACTCGTATGATCAGGGGTCAGCAGGGCAGGCCTTATGAGGATAGGCTACGGGACCTGAACCTGTTTAGCCTCCACAAGAGAAGGCTAAGGGGGGACCTTGTGGCCTGCTACAAACTGGTCAGGGGGGATCAGCAGGTATTGGGGGAGTCCCTGTTCCCCCGTGCTCTGCCAGGAGTGACCAGGAATAACGGTCACAAACTGGCGGAGGGTAAGTTTAGATTAGATATTAGGAGGCGCTACTTCACAGTCAGGGTGGCTAGGGCCTGGAACCAGCTTCCAGGGGAAGTGGTGCAGGCTCCGAGCCTGGGGATTTTTAAAAGGAAGTTAGATGAGCACCTTGCCGGGGTCATCTGACCCCGGTGCTCTTTCCTGCTAAGGCAGGGGGTCGGACTAGATGATCTACCTAGGTCCCTTCCGACTCTAGCTACTATGAAACTATAACTATGGAAGATGCCACGGCCTCTGTGTGCAACAGCTGCTCCCAGCACCTGACCACATTGTTTGTTACCCCTCTAAATAAAATGTGCATTTTATTTCATAACAGTTTACTGCAATAAGGGTGGATATTTCATTCCATGAAAATTTTTGGAAGTGACTTTTCAATCTGACATGGGATAAAAACATGTCAAAGTTCTCAGCTTCACGGGATATAATTTTTCTTTTCTAGCCTATTCTAATGAAAAGGGACTTGATTAAGAGTCTTACAAGAACTTCCTCCTTTACAAAGATCCTAACTAGAACATATTTCTTCTGCTGATGCCCAATTAACACACTGGTCTTTGGAAACAGCATTTCCAAAACCAAATGCTGCACTGTGAAAGAGGGAAAAGAACAAATTACCTTTCTGTTGAGGATTTGGCTGACATCCCTAAGGTTAACAAGACAGATGTGCCACAGCTGCTGGTACAATAAAGATTTACTAGGTAAGGCTGCACACACACAAACCCAGCTAAAACAAACAGGAAGATCAACAGGTGCTATAAAAGACTCCCCAAAAAGAGAATATAAAGTAAAATAAAATAAAATAAAAATGTTAGTCACAATATTAGCATTTAAACCATGCATAAATCCATTAAGACTTTAATAAAGAATACTTTGACCACTGGTGTCAGCAGACAAAATTCCCTGAATTTGTATGTAATGGCAGCCACTAAGCCTGCAATCAACTTCATCCATGACGAGCTCAACCCTTTTAAAAGCTAAATGGCTTCCCTTCCCACTGGAGTCCACAGAAGTTGTAGGTAGACAATATAACCCAGAAAATTCCCCCTTCTCAGTGTTTAGGAAGTTTGCTGTACTGGATTTATTGGCATAAGTTTGAAAGGCTCACGTTACTGATCAGGGTCAACATCAAAGCAGCTTTGGACCATCCCAAATAAGCAAGCTCTCAGAAAATCCTATACTAATTCCACATATGCTCTGTATATACCAAATCTTCTGGAACTAGAACATCCATACAATGAGTTTAACAGGAAGAGATAACTAGGAATAATGTTCTGTGTAGAGAAGTCTCAATTATGAGAGCAACTTTACTGTAAGCAACCCACAATCAACTGATCTTTGCAAAGAAATATAGTACTTTTACTACTGCCAAGACTAGGGCCTACCAAAGCCTAAGCCATTTTTTTTAAATTACATTAATGTTCCTAAGAGCTTGTCTACATGACCAAATTTCCCTCTTTTAGCCAAGTATCTAATCAAAAGTTTTAGTATAACCACTTTTTTTTTTTGTTAAATCAAAGACATTTCAATTCACTGCTTCTACACAGAGGAACTACAGGTACAACACTATGAGTGGCGATTTCACAGACATTTGTTCTACTGTCTTGCCTTCTGCATTGTGGTTTCTACTAGGTCACTAAGACCACTTGAAAATTTTACCCAAGATCTTGACGTCCTCCTGGATTTGATCCTCTAATACCATGGGAAAAAAATTACTGCACCCAAAAGAAGCCTTACTGAAGTCACTGTGGTGGTTCCATGTAGCCACAGTTCTCTGCTCACATTAAATTCAAAATACATGATCATATGCAGCATATGCACATCATGCGCATAGCATATACATGGCCATGTGCATATGTAGTCTTCACTTTTTTATTGCTGCTTTTTCCGATTAGATCACAATAGAAGCTATTTTAAACAAGTATCAAGGACAGAACAGCAGATTTAAAACTGGTTTGTCTTCTTGCAAGGGACTGTAGCAATTTCTGTTCAAATTGCACTATATTAAAAGACCAGAAAAATCCTTTTCTGCAAAGAAAAAAAAAAGGCTCAAAAATGTGTCAGGTATGAAGTAAAATATTCCCCAAAACAACTAGTTAGAGACAGCCTTTCAAAAGTGTTAAACCAAAGCCAAGTGAAAGTTAAAACCCATTTCAGTCCATAGGATCAACAGTTACATTTCAGTGGCACCTAACCACCCATCAAGTCAGACTACAATGTGAAACACCATACAATTTTTTTTTTAGTTTACAGTCTGTTTACCAACATCACACTTAAAATGCTCATATTGAGTTATATCATGAAGTGTAAAAACAATAAGGAACTTACTGGGTGGTTCACATTTCACACTATGAAATCTTCTCTCTCTTTCCCAAGATGAGGCTGTTGTAGATGAAGAGCCATAAACTGATGTTCCAGCTTCCTTTACAAAATAAAGGAACAAACACACACATATTAATGTTCAGTTTATTATACTAGATTTAAGATATGAACAATGACCTTATCAGCAGAATCCCTACCTTCTTGATGACCAAGTAGTCAAATAGCAAAAAGCCATATTGTGCCAACAAATTTATAGTAGGTCAAAATGAGAGAAACAAAGGGCTCTTACATGAAGTCCCACAGCACAACAGATCTATCAGCCACAATTTCAAAACCTAGCTAAACTGACCAAAACACAAATGAGAGCTACAAAAGCTATGTGTGTTCAGATACTTCCACATCTCACAACAATTACCACCGCTGCACCCAAACACATATTTAAAGAAAGACACACAGGCTAAGTTCAGAAATTACACATAAGCTAGTATAAGTGATCAGAAACCAACCTAAACCTGTAACAGCACAGAAGTTCATTGCACATAGACGAGTTCAAAAATGGCAGAACCTGGTTTACGATAGAACTGGATGGATGTGGTATCAGATTTAGTCAATTTAGGTTAGACTGGTCTATCAAACTTCTGTTCCGGACCACCCTGATTCAAGTTACGTCACAGTCCCCAGCATCCCAAGCACCATTGCAGTCCCCAATAACACCCCCACATAGGACAGGTGAGCTAGCTTTGGCCTGCACTCATCTGCTCCAGCCAAGCCAGGCTGGCCCAGCCCCCAGGCTGTCACAGTTCTGAGGCACCAAAGCCTCAGCTCCCCAGCCTTGCATCCTACATGTGCCTGTCAGCCAGGAGAGGTTGGAGGGTGGGGGGTGTGGAAGGGGGAATAGCAAGTGCCCTCGAACTTCTGGCCTTACCCAGTGCAGGCATCTGCTTGCCTCCCCCTCACTGAAGGGCAAATGTACTTTCCATTCACTCCCAATCTAATTTATGCAGCTTAGAGAAACCTGAATAGCTTAGATAGATTCTACTTCAGGCTTTCTGAATGTCTGTACTCTTAGCCTCAATACTAACATTCTCCTGATTTGGAAATTATCACCACCACCAAAGAAATCCAAACCCAGAATATCAGCTACTGCAAACTTATTTTACTGATGTATGAATGCAGTACTCCTAAAACAAAATTATGCTGATTACACTATCAAATGGAAGTCTTTCCACTACCTTCAGTAGACCCTAGGGTTAGCATTAGAAGTATCCCATCATCTTCCTTTTAATCACCTCTTGCCTGTCCCATGATTTGACCACATACTGTTCCAAGTTACTGCCAAGTTCTCCTATAATTCCTTTCTCCAAAGCATTTCCTATGTCTCCTCCACTTGGTAGCAAAGCCTTCTTGGGTACCTTGTTTTTCACTGATAAATCACCTGGAAGCTACTATGAATTAGGTACATTATAATCTTATTCTTTTTCCTTTCCTCAGTAAATTGCCTTTGTGTCTCCCAGTTTTGCCAGTGCATTCAACTTGTGTGTCCTCCTTTGTTGAAAACCCTCCATCCCATGTGTTTTTCTTTCTTTTTAAAAAACATTCCTTGACTCTTGTAATGCCCTTATCACATTTTATATTCTTTCAGCGTTCATCTCTATTTCTCCCCCAACCACATTAGTTTGCTTGACTGGACTGATTCCAGCGATAAAAGTTCATGTTGGCATTTTTAAAAATAACTTAAGTGTACAGTGTCTAAAATTTCAGCCTTGGCAATCATTCATCTGACAGTTTCTAGAAAATTTAAAGACATTCTTTAGGAACATTTTACCAAAATAGTTTCAATCCAGACTCCCTTATCATGCCTTTATTTTCCTCCTTTCTTCTTGACAGTGCAAACGTTTAGAGTCACATAGGAAAACTGAATTTTAAATTAAATTAAATATTGCAGGTAAATGCCCAACTACTGAATGTATTAAAAAAGTCTCACATTCATGCAACATTTTTCATAGCTCTTTGCACAAAATATCAGAGCCAATTTTATAGACTGCTTCTGAAAATGTGATTTGGATTTTCTAAGTTCCAAGGCAATGTAAGGTTCACAAAGAATTAAACAAAAACACTGAGATTCCATAATGATATATGTTATCAGTCTTCAGAATACAGTAATACAAGACAAACATCATCAGACCTGTTAGTTTAAGACCATTTCCTCTACCAAAACTTACAGGAAATAAGTGTTCAACATGACCAACTACTTTCTTTTCAAGTTCAGAAAGGCTGGGGTCAGTGCATCTGGAGTGAGGGACAGCAGCAGGGATGGGGGGGTGGGGGCGGGGAGTGTGCCTTGTGAAAGACAACAGAATGGGCTGGGGCAGAGCACCAGCATGTCATTGCCCCCCCACCAGGGGGATCAGGGGACAGCAGGGCAGGCCCTATGAGGACAGGCTGCGGGACCTGAACCTGTTCAGCCTCCAAAAGAGAAGGCTGAGGGGGAATCTAGTGGCCTGTTACAAACTAGTCAGGGGGGATCAGCAGGCATTGGGGAGGTCACTGTTTCCCCGAGCACCGCCAGGAGTGACCAGGAATAACGGTCACAAGCTGGCAGAGGGTAGATTTAGGTTAGATATCAGGAGGCGCTACTTCACGGTCAGGGCGGCTGGGGTCTGGAACCAGCTTCCAAGAGAAGTGGTGCAGGCTCCTACCCTGGGGGTGTTTAAGAGGAGGTTAGATGAACATCTTGCTGGGGTCATTTGACCCCAGTATTCTTTCCTGCCATGGCAGGGGGTCGGACTAGATGATCTGCTCAGGTCCCTTCCGACCCTACAGACTATGAAACTATTATGACAAGAGTATTTTCACATCAGTTGATGTAGAAATCATGCTTTCAAACTTAGAAGCATTTTAAACTGCTTTTAGAAGTATCCATATAAGGTACTATATCCTTTAAAAACATATCAAGTCCCAGCATCAAAGCTAACAGGTATAGCCAAAAGTTATATTTAAAGTAAAAATTCTCCATAATAAAGCTACTGCTTGAAATCAAGGCAGAAGTTAAAAAACAAAGCAGGAAGTAGCAGCATACAATTATAATTGGCGTTTTAAAAGTTCTTCAGAAATGTTATCCTAAGAGCACCCTCACCCCTAACACAAAGCATTGAATTGCAGGCAGGCACTAACCCAGCCTTAGTCATCTGCCCAAGAACACAGAACAGCAGAATTTCTTAATGCAAGGGATTACTTTTATATATCACACAATGCTGATTACTTTACAGCATACCAAATATTTTCGCATATAATATAAAATCTAGTAAATATGCCTTCATCTGATGAAGAGACCTGACACATCATCCTCACAATTTCTTATCTCTGTTTCAGCACTAACTAGAAGTACTGACTATATTTTTTCACAATGGCCCAAGTAGCCCTCTCGTCAAAAGCAGATTTACAATCATGACTGTACTCTCTAGAAGATCAAGCTACAACCTTAATTTAGTCTAGCCAAATTTAATTTGTAACATGTTACTCCAAATATATAATAGTACTCTGAATAATTTCATTCAATTCCTTCCTCTATTCACCCTGAACAAAATAATCTAATCTGAAGAATAAATTATAATCCTATAATATCATGCATCAGGCCGCATGCAAACACAAAAGAGTTTTCATAAAACAAAACTTCACAGTTATGTACATGAATTTACAACACTACTAATAAGTTACATAATTTACAGTTCAAATATGTTACCAGGTTTGGGGAAAAAACAATGTAAATACAGTTCAGTTACAATTTCTATATAAAATCTTCAAATGTACTTAATTTTACCACTTGTATATTTCATGTTCACAAGTTCTAGCATTCAAACGATTCATTCCTGCTTACAGTTTTGTAAAAAAATTAAAATCAGCAAAAATAAATCCCATCTTCTAAAGTACTAATGCTTATTTAAGAAGTTTGATTACAGAAAAATCATCTTTAAAGAGTATCACAGCAACATAAAAATACTTTGATGAGTTTAATGAGAAACTGCAAATTAAGTTATTTTTGTTATACAGAGCATTCCCTCCTCGCGATTAAGTTTAATTCCAACTTATTTCTAAAACTGAGTAGAAGATATTTAAAATACTGAACTGTTAGTATAGAATTTGATCAATGTGTGGTTCTCAAAAACTGAATGCTGTCTATCTGCCAAAAATATATTTCCCACAAAAGATAGCGTCAAGCGATTTATGATCTGTAGTTTCACATAGAAGGCAACAAAAGAGCCTCATACCATGTCCTGAATACTTAAAAGGAAAAAAAAAAAAAAAAAAAAGAATGAAAGAGAAAACAAGCCTTTGGTCTTATCTGTGGCTGACTTAATTACCTGTTTGTGGTTGTGTAGCATATTTTTCTCTCCACTGAACTTTTCCAGAAACAGAGAGAAAGAAGAAACAGAATCGGATTCTCTTTTGGGGCCCTGAGGAAGGAGTGCAAAACACTCTAGGCACAGTGAGGTCCTGCAGGTGGTGGACTCTAGGGACCTTTTTTTCCTATTAATCAGGGTAAAAATAAATAAATAAAAGACTCAAAGCAATTGCAATGCGAGCAAATAGCATAGCTGGTTAGCCAAAAAGAAAAAAATTCAGCACTGATTTACAACAGTCTAATGCTGTTAGGTCATTTGTTTTAATTTCATTTAATTGCTAATTGCAGTTTTGCAAATAGCAGATTGCTTTGTTTAGGGATGAAGGGGCCAGCCCAGTGTGGGCTTCCCTTAACGTGAGGATACCTCAGATCTGCCAAGATTTTGTTCTACATGCTAAATAAGCTCATATCTCCCAGTACTTCTAAATATCTCAATGCATTGTTAATAAAAGGTTATAACCCTGGAATTTCCCCCAGTTTAGTTAGGACACTGGGCTGGGATGGCCGTTTTAAGGAAAAGGGGAAAACAAATTTTATGAAAGAATTTAAAACGCAAAAATACAGTAATTTAGAGCTTCGGAATTGTAACAATTTACTTAGTTTAAGTTAGTTATGATTTCCTAAGGAAATCACTCAATTGTATTTGGCTGATGATGTCACAATGAACAGAATATTACACACTACATTCCAATACAAATTCTTTAAGATTTCTCATTTGCGAGAAACAAGATCTTTCCTCTTGTTAGTCATGAATCCTGAAAAAGTATTGCAGTGTGTTCATAAAATGTTTAAGACCAGTAGTTAAGGGTGGTTGCAGAGCTATAAAAATCACAGCCAATTCACTTCTGAGCACAAGTTATTGGCCTAATTTTCAAAATGTGCTAAAACATTTAAAGCAACTGCGGCTGCAATATCTTTCTCTGACGTGGCTAGATAGATAAACAATATGCTAAACAAGCAAGGTAGGATTTATCATCATCCCAGACTGGAAACAACAGGAAAAAGTGCTGCTAAACGCTAATTTGAGGTAGACTACATTTTTAGACATTTAATCACAGCAGTATGTGGAGGAAGCTGTCTACTCTGTTCCTGATGCACTTAAAAAAGTTTTGTGTGTTAAAGAGAGCCATGAAAATGTTTCCCTTTGCTTATTGCCTAAACTCTCATTTCATCAGCCACAAGAAACCACAAAGGCAGAGGATCACATGGTAAGTAACCTGACTAAAGACAATCAGAGTGCATGGTAACCTCTTTCCTACAGGTCTCAGATGGGCAGCTCTCATCCCATAGCGAGCGCACGGTTTCTTTCATGTCCAAAAAAAATGTTTCTCCCAAAGATCGTTTACCACTAAGACAAAATGAACCGGTGTCCAAGTTCCTAGCAAATGGAAGCTCCTCATAGGGAACAGGTAACTCACTGCAATTCTCCCCTAACACATGCCGCATACAAGATCCTGGGTGAGCCCTTGAATGTCCCCCCCACCCCCTTACCTGTTTTCCCAGGGCACTGGGATCTCCTTTCCAGAGTCCTGCACTGCTGCTGGTACTGGGGGAAAGAAGAACAAGGCTGAGTTTGTTCTGCAAAGGTAATCTGCACCCTTATTACTCGTGCATAACACACCAAGCCCTCGCTTCAGCCCTGTGGCTGCTCCAGCGCTCCCACTTTACTAGGGGTTTGTGCCCTAGCAGGCCCACTCCCATGTTGCAGGTGGGTTTCTCCAGCTTCCCTTCCCACCCTTCTGGGATGCCCGCCGCGGAAAAAGACCAAGCCCCCAGGGTCGCTTGGGTGCCCCTATTTCACCCAGCTCCAGATCCCTGGAGGCAGGAAGAAAAAAGGTGCCTGAATCCCTTCTCTGCCTCCTTCCCCTGCTCTTTGTGCCCTGGGCTGAAGGGGAAGAGGAGGGCGTGGTACCAGAGGAGACCTGGTGCTGCTCTTGGCGGGGCTCTCGGGACGTGCTGCCCGGGCACGAGGGGACCCGGCTGGCACCGCGCTGCGGGCACCCGCGCCTCTTACCTGGGCAGGTCCGGGGCCCCGGCGGGCGGGCGCGGCGGGCCGGCGCCCCACGAAGCCGGCGCTGCAAGACACGAGCGGTGTTAATCAGGAGGGAGCGGGGAGAGGGCGGCCCCCGCCCCGGCCCCGGCCCCGGCCCCGGCCTCACCTTGCGAGATCCAGAGGCAGGAGAGCGAGACGTAGAGGAGCACGCGGGGCGCCATCCGGCCGGCCCCAGGCACAGGCTGCAGTGTGTCTGCCCGCCGGGCGCAGGTGGCTGAGGCGAGGAGCTGAGCTCCGCCTGCCCCTGCCCGTGCCCCTGCCCGCTCCCGGGGGCG
This sequence comes from Crocodylus siamensis, assembly GCF_052110815.1. Classification (NCBI taxonomy): domain Eukaryota; kingdom Metazoa; phylum Chordata; order Crocodylia; family Crocodylidae; genus Crocodylus; species Crocodylus siamensis. The sequence continues at coordinate 185,123,320 of NC_143396.1, forward strand.
GGGGAGGAGGAGGAGGAAGCGGCGGCCCCCGGCCCGCCTGCAGCGGGGCCGCCTCTCTCCCTGGCCCCCCTCCGGAAAACCCCGCTGCTTTTTGGAGGCCACAGACACCCTCTTGAAGGGGCTCCGCTACTCCCCTGCTTTGTGCCTTCTCATCAAAAACGAGGGTTGGCAGGGACCTGAGGAAGGCCTCTAGTCCAACCCCCCTGCTTCAAGCAGGACCAGCCCCAACCGCATCATCCCAGCCAAGGCTTCAGTTTGCCCCTCCACAGATGGAGATTTCACAGCTATTGGCCACACGTAGGGGGTGCACGCAGGCACACGTGCACCCCCTGTGAAAAGGTGCCACTGAGGCTGCCGGTGGCGTCTGGAGGTGGTCCGCAATCGCCACAGGCCACCACTGACACTGCCGGTGGCGTCTGCAGGTGGTCACACACCACTGGTCAGCCCTCGCCACCCCACCGCTGACAGCGCTGCGGCTGCCTGTGGGAGCTCCCTGCTTACCGCCACCACACTGCTGCCACCGACAGCACCACCACCACCTGCAGGACCTCACTGTGCCCGCTGGCCTCCAGGGGCATGTGGCATTCATGTTCACAGCCGCTCTGGGTAACCTGTTTCAGTGTTTGCGGAAGAGCCTGGACCACTAGTCTGAGCACTCCTACAGGCCCTCTGGCTATTACTGTGGCTTGGGCTGGTGAATCACGCAATAAATGTAGATAGGCGACATGTGCAACATACTTCTGACATGATAAAAACAACTGTCCTGGCTCTAAAAAGAGCCACCCGGTTGCAAAGCAAGGGCTTGACAAGATGTAGCACTTCTAGAGCTGGTTTCTACCCGGCTTCCCTGTGCAAACCCTGGTTTCTCTTCAGAGTTTACAGAAGTAGGGGGGAAAAAGGTCTGAGGCTAAGGGAGAAGGAAAAGATGACTATGAGGTGACTCTAGGCACATGGTTTCTGCAGCTGAACTTTTCTTCCAGTTTATTCCCATGCCTATTTGTCTCACACTGGGAAATTCTCATCGGTAGGAAACAATGAAGAAGGCTGGCAGTTGTGACTGTGAACTCTGCTCTCCTCTCCCACACTCTATATGAGGGGATGAGGACACAAAATGTTGCCCTTGTCAATAACTAAATACAAGTACCAACCACAGCTGTTGGGCATTTTAAGGCATCAGTTACTACGAGCTTCAAGGGAATCACTTGCTTACGCTGAGCAGCCAGCAAGCAGTGCCAGTGGCTAATGGAAGCATTTGCCATAGCTGGCATCAGTATAAAAGGGGACCACTGAAATAGGTTTTGGAGCTGCAAATCAATCACTGAATAGAATTGAATTCTCTTTTGCTCATGTGAAAAGGACCAACACTGAGAGTACAGGCTCCTGGGCTAACTGATATGGTTGATTTCTACAACCTCTGACAACCCTTCTCTTTTCTTATAAACTCACACTCTGGTTGCCACTCTGAAGAAATCCTTCTTGGGCCTGCTTTCCCCTCACTCCTACCTGTTACTTCTTTCTTCCCTTCTAGTTCTCTCTGTTTGTTCTTCCATCTCTACCATTCCTCCTCCTTCCCCTCTCAAACCTCCTTGATGTCTCCCTCCCTTCTTTTCTATCCTTTCCCTCCCCCGTTTCCCATCGGCTGCCTCCTTCCTCTCCCTCATTCTTCTGGTTTGCATATCTTATAACACAAGCTTTAGAAGCTGCCAGTACCAGGTGAGAAACTATCTTGGATGAAAAGAGGTCTTTTCTGACTGCTTTGGGAAGTCTGTTAACAGTAAGTCATTAAAAAGATCTCTTTTCTCCCTTTGTAATTTGTCCCTGTGGATTGTGTTTCTCGCTGTACAAGTGTTTCATTTCTACTGAAATGATGGAAAATCAATGATGTTTTCACCAAGAATTCTGTCCCTTTGTAAGTGGTGGGGAGAGTGAAAGTGTGAGAGATGGATAGAAAAAAGTTTATTCTCTTTAACTTCTCTGTTGTTTTGTTATATCCAAATAATCTCAAGCAGATTTTTTTTAAGGCAGCATGCATTGACTTTGGTCCAGAGCAGAACCTCAAATGCACCAAATATTTTCCCTGAGCCACCAGAAATGCTACTTTGAAATCTATTGAAAATAACAGCAAGCTGTGAAAGCATTAGAATCCATTTCATACCTACAAAATAAATAGTGTAATCTTTTTTTGTAATCACCTATACTGTAAAAAAGTTTTTGTTCACCTGAAGATAGTTGTTAGCATAAAACAATGGCTGGCAACCTTTTCAGGCTGCAGGCCAGAATGACCCAGCTCAGGTCAGAGGCAGGTGCAAAAGTGGGTGCTAGGACCCAGCTGCTGCTGCCATATCTCCCCACTGGGGTATGGTAGAAGATCCTGCTGCCAAATGCTGCCAAAGCCCCGTGCCTGTGGCCCAGATCCAGGGGCTCCATGGGCTGAATTCAGCCACAAGCCATCAGTTGCCAACACCTCACCTTAAACGATTGGACCTTTTAATATTTTTTTCTCTAAATTCAGCAAGTTACTGACAACCTCTAGAACTGGTTTAAAGTCCATATAGGTGTGTTTTGGAATATATGTTACACTTATGCTACCAGGAATGAATTTGTGACTAAAACTAACAGGGAAAAATGCTGCATCATATTAGTCATATGTGAAATAACAGAACCTTCAGGACCATCACAAAGATTACTGGATTGGAAACATGCTGTTTTGGAGAGAGGGGTGGGTGGGTGGGTGGACTTGTGTGATCTGTATATGGGCTTTATGTGCTCATGCACAGAGAAACATGAAAACTATCATACTACAACAGACTAGTTGTCCAGTAAGTCTGTTATCCTGTCTCTGATGTGTTCTTCATCAGATGATCCAGGGAAGGTCTAAAATCTCCATAAATACCTAGTTCTGTAATGAAGGAAGGACATAATTTCTGACTTTACCTGGCCAAAGTATCCCCTAAAGTATGTTAACAATTATTTTATTTAAAGTATATATACCTAATGCTCTTACTAAAAGCTTTACTGTTATAATATCTGAAGCAGGGAATTCCACAGAGTAGTTGTACTTTTTTTAATAATGTATATTATATACTTATATTTTATATTAAGTTATACATTATATAAAAAATATCCCCACCACCTTTATCCCTTTCCTTTCATTTTAAAATGCCTTCATTTTTTTTCATTATAGGGTATGATAAAGCCAGTCAGTTCACTAAACTGAGCCCCTCTCTACACTTGTTTTATGTTTTTTAACATAAAGGGGAGCCAGGAATGATTATGCATGGACAGCTTGGAAGAAGATATGCATGTGCCCACTGATGCTCTGGGTTGGTAGAAGAAGACAAGGGAATTAAATTATATTGTGGAGGAATCTCTACTTAGAGCAGATTTTAAGGATGACTTCTGGGAAGGTCTGAATGCATTTTATCTTTTTCTATACTTACATTTAAAACGTGTTCAGCTGTTTCCATTGTTGACACTTGATGTCAGCACCGGATAATATTTGCCATAGTGCCCTCAAAGGCTTTCCTGTTTTATAGTCTAATCATAACATAGAGGGGATAGATTTATTGAGAACTAATCTTCCAATAACTTGGTGGGTGGCATCTTGATACATTCAGTAAATTGGAAACAAGGTAACATACCTCCCTATATAATAATATTGTCAAGTTTATAAACCATTTTTGAGCTATGAATAATATATTCAAATTGAAATCGGAATATAATGGTGTAGGAAGCCACAGTGACTTTTCTCTATGTCTGTTGGTATGTAAAAAATACAGAGAACTCCTTTGGAGCCTTTAAGTTCCACCTACTCTGAAAGGGTCAAAGGAATCTCCTTCCCATGGTGCCTTAAGGCTCCAAGGGTAAAATTTGTCCCTAAATGAGTGGTTTTCAACCTTTTTAGACTGGAGAAAACCCCTTCATAGTTTCAAGGCACTGCTCAATAGACTCAGAAAATGCCAGTTCTTAGTTTTCACTCATGTTTTGACTACAAAGAAATAACAGAGCAAGTCTTCTATTACAAAGAACTCAGAAAGACCACAACAGGTCAGAATGTTTTCAGTGCTATGAATTTCTATTTGAAAACTCTGGGTTTATCTTGTAAATCATGTTTTCACACCTAACAGTACTAACATTGCTTGGCATCCAGGGCCACAGACCCTGGTTGAGAATCATTGGCCTAGACAAAGGTTCAGGATGCACTAGAGCCAAGTGGGAGCTGATTGCAATTTAACTAGTACATAGGCAATAGTGCACCTCTGGAGAGAGAGAAAGTTGATGCTTTCCTAATATGGAAAGCTGGCATATCTGGGCTATTGCTTTAATTATCACCAGTACAGAGAACAAGGTGCCACAGTCATGATTTCCTGTATGGAAGAAAAAATGTATGCTTCTTATATTCAAATGATCTACAAGCAGTTTGTTTTACACAGTAGATTATGCAGAGCTCATCTATTGATTCATACATGACCTCTAGCTCATTCCTTGAGAGCACCAACATCCTCTGTACTTAACTGAGGTAGGGTACCCATCAATTTATATTCAGTCCTAAATTTCCCTTGACAAGGGAAATAACCAGAATGCAGCGTGGTCCACCTGCACACTCATGTACCACTACCCCTGTTGGCAAGAAGATGGTGTAAGAGTCCAATGTGTGACCTGTGAGAGCTCCTCCACATCAGGGGATCTTAGCCTTGTAAGTCTTGAATCCTGAGATTTGTTAGATTAAAACCCGAGCTCCTAGAGAGATGATTTTACAGAAGAATCTTAGCTTTCATGCAATGTTTGCTGTGCTCTTGGTATATTGCTAATCCCAAGAATTCCAATCTCTTCAGTCAGCACCCTTTCTTCCCTACATTTACTACTAAGATTGGCCTATATTTGCATAAAACTATAAAAAAAAAAAGGGGGGTGCGATTTTTATTTGGCTCCTGGTGTAGAAGTCCTTCTACTTTGTATATACAAACCTTAAATGGAAACTGAGATTGCCTGTAATCACCTGAGCATCTGGGGCTTTAAAAAAAATGGAGACTCTCAATCAAATTGTGAACTGACAATACTCCTATGGATTGCAGAGAGATGCTTGGAAGCACGGCTTCCTATACTCTAAAGAAAAGGTTAAAACCTAAGAGGAAAATTAAAAAAACCCAAAAACAAACAAAACATCCCAGAACAAAATAAAACCCAAACCTTCCAAATGTATTTTACAGAAGTGTGAGGGTGATGTTGTAGCCATGATGGTCATAAGAACATAAGAATTGCCATTTATTGGGTCCGAGCAATGGTCCCTCTAGCCCAGCATCCTGTCACACACAGGCAGAGAGTAGATGCTGAAAGGGAGAATGAACTGGGTACAACCAGGGTTTTTTTGCACTGTTCCTCTCTCACTTGCAGCCTCCAGCATTTAAAGGCTAGGAAGTCCTAATTCAGGGGCTATATCCCAAACTGCCTTGCACAATAGCTACTTATACACCTTTCTTCCAAAAATTGTCCCATCCCTTTTTGAATCTGGCTGAACTGTCAAGTTCTGCAACATCTGGTACCAATGTGGCTCACACTTCAATTATATGCTGTGTGAAATTAGGTCTACCCTTTAATTACACACTGTTAGTTTTACATTTACTGCCTTCTAGTTTTATTTTGTGACCCTTAGTTCGTGTCTTATGAGAGAGGGTAAATGATAAATCCTTATCTACTTTCTCTTTACCATTTAATATGTTGTAAACCCTCCTCCCCATTCAATTGTCTCTCTTTCAAAAGTGAACAAGACTGGCCTCTTTAGTCTCTCCTCATGTGGAAATCCTTTCAAAGCATTCATAGTCCTTGCCCTTTTGTAAGGCAAAAAATTATGGTCCAGAAATGAGGCAAGAGGCAAAGATGTTTTAGGGTGATCTCTTTTTTTTATTGGCCCATATATGTAGTTTATCCTGAAACGTAGCCAGTTGGTCCAATAAAAAGTACCACCTTAACAATCCTTCCCTTTTGCATAAATGTAGTTTTACACACACATACACACACACACACACACACACGCGCGCGCGCGCATATATATGTGTGTATATGTTTATGTGTAAGTATGTATTTATATTTGTATGTATATGTGTATTATAGAGTATATTAAATATAAATAATTAATATGTAATTATATTATGTGTTTGTGTTCTATATTATATTAAATACACGTAATTATATTAATTATATATAATTATGTTATGTGTATATGTGTCTATGTGCATATATGTGTCTGTGCATATATGGATGTATGTATATTTATGTGCATGTGTATATATGTTTGAGTGTGTGATTTTATTAAATATAAATCAGATTATATATATTACATTATGTATATATGTGTTATACATGTACATACGTGTGTATATATTTATGTGTATGTATGTGTATGTTTGTGAGAGATATGTATATGTTATGTTAAATATAAATCATTACTTATATTAATGATATATAGTTACATTATGTATATGTGTATATATATTTATGTGTATGTATGTGCATGTTTGTGTGTGATTTGCATATATTATATTAAATATAAATAATTATATTATATATCATTACATTATGTGTATATATGTGTGTATATATTTATGTGTATGTCCATGTATACATGATTGTGCATGTGTTATTTATGTGTATCATATCAATTATATACACGATACATGTGATTAATATGATTTATATTGAATATAATGCACACAGATAACACACACGCACACATATACACGATATATACGTTTGTGTGCATGTGTTATTGATGCGCACCCTATTCAATATACATCACAATAACCGTATATATCATGGGTATATATGTTTGTGTGAACGCTATTGATATACGAAATATAAATCACATTAATTATGTGTATGTGTGTACATATGCGTGTATATATGTCTGTGTGTCCGTATGTGCGTGCGATTTATATATAGGATATGAAATATAAACTATATATCACCTTTTATTACAAACCCCACTAATCATATCAAATCAGGCTAGTGACAGCCTATTAAAACCTATCCATGACACGTGTTAGCGCCCCTCGAGGCGCACGCTGGACTCCCCGGCGGCTCCGGAGCTCGGCCTGGACGCAGCCCCGCGGGGCCCGGTTCCCGCTGCCCGCCGGGCCGGGGCGGGCCAGGAGGGCGGAGGCAGGTGCCCGCTGGCGCCGCTCCCCCTGGCGGCGGCCGCCTCCCCCCGCGCGCGGGAGCCGGGAGCCGGGAGCCGGTGCGGGCGCGGCGGCGGCCTCGGGCATGGAGCGCAAGGTGGCCCGGGAGTTCCGGCACAAGGTAAGGGCCGGGCAGGGCGCTCCGCGAAGCACGGGGGAGTGCGGCTGTGCCTCCGCGCTGCCTGGGGCGGGAGAAGGCGCCTCCCCCCCCAAACTTGGCCCTGCCATGAACTGCCCGGCAGGTGAGCTGGGAGCCAGGCACTGACAAGCCCCCAGCATCCTCGTCCCAAAAAAGGGCAGGCGTTTAAACTGTCCTTGGGCAGTCCAGAACTTGTAAAGAAAAGAAAACAGAAGACTGGGGGTGGGGGAAGCATCCCTTGGGGTGCGTAAGGGGGAAGAGCTGCCCTTAGTGAACAAAAGCCGCTTTGTTTCACGGGGAAAGGAAAGAGAAGCAGCCGTAGCAGCCAGCTCTCAAAAGGGGAAGAGAAAAGCGAGGCCCAAAGTCCACGGCCCAGCTGTTTCCGGGAGAGCGGCATTAAAGGGCAATGTTCAAAAGGGATTTGGACCCGCCTTGACATTTGTGTGAGCAATGGTGCATGCAGCCATCGGCAGCAGACGCTCTTGAGAAAGCTAGCCGCGCGCTTGGGGCGACAGGGCGCTTTGTCCCCGACCCAAGCAAAGCCTTGGCGAAAGGCCGTTACTTGGTGTGTAGCCACTTTTGAAAAATAAAGGCCAGCGTTTAGTAAGCAAGTTCAGCCTGAAGCCTCTGCTGAAAAAGACTTTCTCAAGTTTCCAGTTGAGATTTTTCTTTTTCCTCAACCTTCCTTCAAGATTGTCTCTACTAGGCAACTGGTGGGTTTTTTTACCCAGCTTCTGATGAGAGAACATAACTGGATGTATCTGTATATTTTTATCGTTAAGCAGAGAAGTATCTTAAAAGCTTTTAGAAGCAATATCTTAAAATGAGGTAGAGGGACCGAGAAGAAACCTTTACGGAGAAGCAACTCCAACAACATAAATGAAGGCTCTGGATACATTTTGCAATTGAAATTTACGGCTGACTATAGTTGTCCAATAAAAATTTCCACACCGCTAACTGGTGTGCACTTAGCACAGGGTTGGGTTAGGTTAGGTTAGGTAAAGCCTGAGCTTCTGAGTCAATAATTACCACCTTGGGTCTTTTACCCTATTCTCTTTCATGTTATGTATCATTTATAAATAATCTTGGGCATGAAAGTAAAAGCGATGCATGTGCAAGTAAATATTACCTTTATAAGGAATTCAGGATCCAGCCCTTTGCTTAAATCAGCCTACAACACCAACATATTAGTTTGTTTTTTTAGTTCAGAATTTTGTATATTTACTCTTTTGAGGTACTGTAATAAAAATATCCAGACATAGCCTCTGAGTTTCTTATCAGTTGTATGCATTTTATATTTGATTTTTTGTAATTTTATTATTTTCTCCCTTTCTGCCAGGCAGAAGTTATAACAGTTTACTTGCATTTCCCTCTGTGTTCCTAGAGGAAACCAAAAGGTCCATACAGTATCTTGAAAGCTGGCATATCTGGGCTATTGCTTTAATTATATACCATTTCAATTACAAATTTTGTATCACGCAGTTCAGATACTGTTCCCATGTTTTGTTCTATTGAAGAGACAAATGTATGCCAGATGCCAAATTACTTTAGATGGGTATGTTTTGGGGTTTAATCATTATTATTACTGGAAATGAAAAATAAATTTGCAATGAAATTAACTGTCTTATGAAACATCCGCAGGCAAACTATTTACTTAGTAGTAGTCTACAATTCAGAGTTACACAACCTTTATAAAGATGTCCTTAAATGAATATGTGCCATTTCTGTATCAGTTGAGTTTTTATTTTGAATCTATGTAAATAGTGTTTTATTTTCTAATGAAAACGTCTACATTTATTTTTCATGTCATTCTCTGTAACTGGTGTAAGGTGATATAACTCTTGAGACGCACAATAGTGTGACTCTTGACCGTTTGGGTAATAGCCCACATATCCTAACTGACTTGGGTTAAGTAACCAGGCTATATATTATTTGTACAGTCTCCTTAAAATGTATTTATTTTCCAATCTAAGTATTTTTTCATAGTGTAAAATTGAGGCGATGTTGTAACGGCTTGTTCATCTCTGGTTTGTTTGTACCCTCCTAGGCTTAATAGTATAGTTAATGAAGCTTGCTTAAGGAAAGAACAAATCTTGCATTTATGATGTGTGTTCATACTTACATATAGTATCCTTTGTCTCCACATCTGTTTATTCATAATGCATTTGGATATTAAACCTATATTGACTGCAGAGATAGAAACAGGAACTATTAGATTGAGCTAAACCAGTGGTAAGGTATTCTGTTTCTGATAATGGCCAGTATCAGAATCTTCTAAGAAAGGGGAAAGAAACTGCAACTGTAGTATAACTTGTCGAAAACCTGTCCGTAACAGCACCTAACACTTTCCAGAGGCTAGCTCACACACTGAAATATGAGTAGTTTATATTCTTTTTATATTTTTGTCTCCCATGTAACTCTGGGTGATCTCTGTAGTCAGATAAATGTCTCCTTAATTAAAATCTTCCAAACTTTTGTCTCCAGTGTCTTGTGGTAGAGTAGTGATTCTCAACTAGAGTGTCGTAGCACCCTGGGGTGCCTTGAGATCCTTCCAAGGGTGCCCCAAGGTACCACTCAACTTCAGTAGTATTAGGTGTACAAACATGATTCATAAAATAAAACCAGAGTTTTTAAATAGGAATTCATAATGTTAAAAACATTCTGACTTGTTGTGGTCTTTCTTAGCTCTTTGCAGCAGACAACTTGCTCCATTATTTCTCTGTAGTCAGAAAATGAGTGAAAACTAGAAGTTGGACTCCTCTGAGGGATGCCTTGAGTCTAAAAAGGTTGAGAACCAATGTGGTAGAGAATTCCTCAAATTAACTATGCAATGTGAAAATAGTATTCCCTTTTATCGGCTTTAAATCTTCTTCTCTTCAAGTTCATGGACTGTTACCTGGTCCTTAAATTATGAGGAAGTAAAAACAGGAGCACCCTACCCATATTTTGCTGGTCATTATTTTCTCCATCTCTATCCTAAATCTGTCTAAATCAAGCTAACAGTTCTAATCTGTCCAGTCTCTCTTCATGTGGAAGTTTTTCCATGCCTCAGATTTCATCATCTGAATACCCTCTCTATTGTTAATACCCTTTTGAGGTAGGGTAACCATAACTGAACACAGCATTGTAGGTGAAATAATGCCTTTGCCTTGAATAATAACATAAAAATTTTAATATGGCTCCAACTGGTTCCTTATGCATCTTAATATTGTTTCTCTGCTGAACTTTTTTATTGCAATAGGGCTCAGTATTTAACTGAGCTAATTTTTATGTTGATAAATGCCCTAAACCAGTGGCTCTCAACCTTTTTAGAGTCAAAGACACCCCTCCCTTGACTCGAGGCACCCTTCCGTAACTTTTGTGAATTGAGTGGTCGCACCCCGTTTCTAGAACCAATTGATTTTATTATTGTGCTTGCCTCCTTGCTGAGGGGCTAGGCAGTGGCAGTTGGAGACAGCCAGGCAGGAAGAGCCTGAGCCTGTCCTTATTAGCTTATCTAATCATACCTGGAGCCTCAGTCATCCCTTATCTGCTTATCTCCTCACATTCCTGGAGCACCCCTCAAAGGATCTCAGGTCACCCTGGCTGAGAATCAGTACCATAAACTGATCATGTGTGATATACCTTTGTCTCAATGGTGTCTCCTTTGACATTTAAAAGCAACCCACGATCTACCATGTGTGCCCACCCCCCTACTCCCCCTGCAGGTGGGGAGGGAACGGGGGGGGCACAGATCGAGGCAGAGGGAGAAAAAGTTATTTGGGGGCAAGCCACCCCAGCAGGTAAGTCTGTGAGGGAAGGAGGTATTGGCGGGTGGGGAGGCAGGGCAGATCGATCCTTACTTTCTCCTTTACTGCTCATCCTTCACCGTGGCTGTGCAGGGTCTGCCCCTTCACCCTGGCTGTGCAGGGTCTGCCCTGGCTATGCAGGGCCTGCCCCTGCTCCAGCCCCCCTCCCTCCCTCTCTCATTGCTGCTGCAGCTGCCAGTGCTGCCTAGCATTTGGGGGGACCACGTTCCTCCCCATATGTGCAGGCTTGGCTTTGCACTACATGACCAGCTTCAGCACGTGCATCCAGCCACTGGGATGAGCCTCATCCCTTGCCCACCCAGCAGTGGGACTTTCATGGTGTTGGGGGGGACTTTCATGGTGTTGGGCTGCTCCCGGGCAGGCTGCAGCTGGGTTCAGGGAGCAAAGCCCAGCCCACAACTGCAGCTGCCTCCACCTCACACAGATGGGGGGACACGTGGGTCCCAGGGCCTCCACTGGGTTCACAGAGTGGCAGGAACCACCCTGTGCCCCTGGACAAGTCACCCGGGCTCGATCCTCCCACCACTCGCCTAGTTGGCTGGGGCCCCACCCTGCGTCTGCCTCTGCAGTACTGTCCCTGACTGCAGGGGTCTCAATCTGGCCCCCACCCCTTCCCGCCCCTACGGACTGACCTGCTGGGCTACAGGTTGGGCATGCACGTGCATACACATGCACTCGGTCGTCCACCCCAGCCTTGGATCAATTCCAAGAGGCTCCAAGATCCACCGGTCGATCGAGATCCACTGGTTAGTGACCACTGAGTTAGAGCCATCTTACTCAGACTTAATCTTTAGCATAATCCTTAATACAGGGTTATATTTTGCAAAGCATTGATTCAGAAAAGGAATTGGGGGGTGTTGCAGAGCACTGAAGTGCCCTGCTCCTATAAAGAGTTACAGGTGCCGGTTGTTGGGGCAACTGCAGTTTGGTCAGCTGACCAGAAGTGGGCAGGGCCTGGCTTATACAAACAGCCTAGGCTGAGGCCAAGCAGGTAGTTCCCTGTTAACATCCAGGGGTGAAGGAGTGCTGCTGGAGCAAGCAGTGTAGAGAAGTTTGATGGCCTGAGCAGCTTTGGCTTGAGGATACTGGGTGGAGAAAGCCCTGGTAGGGAATGGAATGATGATTAGCCAAGTGGCTTACAGATTGCGTTTTAGCCAGGAGGCTTATGTTATTGCTTTTGTTTCATAGATTTCATAGACATCAGGGCGGGAAGTTACACCGGAGGACTGGGTGAGGCTAATAGGGGTTGGAGGAGGCCTCATAGGGGCTCCACAGCAGTGTGGGGACCCTGGTGCCAGAGAGGGCACTGCATTTTAGAGTTGCACTGACCCCAGCCCTGAGAAGGGGCACAGTGCATTGGGGCCAGGTAAGATCGAGGCCACCTGAGCTCCACAGGGGTGGTAGACCTGAGGAGGGAGTGCACTGACCCCAGCCCTGAGAAGGGGCACAGTGCATTGGGGGCCAGGCATGGCTATGGCCACCTGAGCCCCAAGCGTGAGAGAAGCCCCAGTGTGGGCAAGTGCGAGAGGAACCCCAGGGAGGGCGCACAGGCAGGGAGCTCCAGGGAGGGGATTCAGGGGCCAGGCATGGCTACGGCCACTTGAGCCCTGATTGTGAGGCAGAGCCTCAGCGCGGGCGGGATCTAGAGAGAGAGCCCCAGTGGGGCACGGCCGCGAGAGAGGCCAGAGAGCGGCCGCGGGGAACGCGGGCAACTCTGAGAAGAGAGAGGCCAGGGAGCGTCCGCGGGGAGTGTGGGCAATTGAGATGAGCCCAGAGGGCGTCCGAGGGGACGTGGGCTATAGCGAGGCAAGCAAAGGGCTGCTGTGAGGGTGCGGTAATGGATTTGCCTGGACAACGGCCGGTACATCTGCGAGGCTTGGGGCGTGGTATCAGGGGTGGTAGGAGCCACGCGTAGCCCTTAAGGCTTTAGCACACAGAGACAGCTAAAATGGGGCACAGATTGGGATACATCCAGGGTACTGTGTCCAAGGGGTCAAAAAAGCAGCCTCCCGTAACACTAATACCATCAAAGATGTGGCAGGCGAGAACGAGGGTGCATTGACACCAACTTGGCATGGTAGGGAGTGCTAGGAAAGATCACGGCTGCTCCTAGGTCCCCACCCCATGACAGGGGGGTTAGGATAGATAAACAACTGAATGTGTCTGGGCAATGTCCAAGAGAGTGCATGTGATCTTTGGTTGCCTGCAGGAGACTATCTAATAGGAGGTGTCAGTGCCAGCATGTACAAGGTGACATATCAAGAAGCATAGTAAATTAGTCTGCCCTGAGCTAGGAGCAGCTGTGGCCAACTGGATACTAGTAACAGTCTGTCTAGTTTAAAGCCAACTAGGTCTCCTTGCACGGTGCTGAAGATGGTTCTGTAACTCAATTGTAAACATGCCCATAGTGACATTGTGGCTGGAATACTCTGTCTAAAGTCCCTGCCACACATTACCTATATTATGCAATTAACTGTTTAATCATGCAATTAATTTAGACCAGACATGCGTACAAAGTCATTATCATGTAATTAACTGGCTAGTCATGCAGTAAATATAGACTGGCCACACATGCAAAGTAGTTATCATGCCATCAAAATGGCCACCGAGCTATTAAAAGATCTACCCAGCTGCAAAATTAGTGCTTGAAAATGTGTAGCAAATTTATAGCTGGTTTCTATCCAATATTAATTTGAACATGTACTTAGCGCCCTACCACATTGCCCATACTTGAAAAGAATATTGACATTTTGGGATAAAAAACTGGATCTAAGGTCTAGAAAATCTACTTTACAGTGAAAGTTTAAAGGAGGTTCACTGGTTTAGTTTCCCCAAGAGAAAATTAGGAGGTAAGATGATCAGTCTCTAAGTTCTTATACAAGAAAGATATTTTGACAATAAAAGGTTCTTTAATTTAGTAGATGAAGGCAAGGCATAACAAAATCCATTGCATGAAAATTTGTGCTGCGCACTGTCTGAAGACAGACATTGGATTTCCCTTGGGGCAAAGCCTTTTATCTGGGATCCACTGCCATGCATTAAGTACATGTAAAGTATCCAAATTAACACTTTGGGCTGAGGCAATAATGGCTAATTCTAGTTAACCAGTATTCAAGCTGCAGTTGTAAAGACCATTTTTCCCTCATTCCCCCGACATGCACCTGTTTTAATGCGAGTCAAACCTGGGATAGTCAGCTCAGGATTAAACACGATGTCTGTTTTTAGCTTTTCAGACTACAAGCAAGAAGAAACAGGTGTTCAGCAGAGAGAGTAAATAACAACCTATTAATTTGTATGATAGTTTATTCATCATGGGAACTGCTTTCAATCAAGATTAGCTGTCTTTCTGAAAGAGGTGCTATAACCTGGCCAGGTTGATCGTTTCAACAAAGTTTTGACTTGTCTGACAAACCAAAAAGGATGAGGTTGCAGTAGTTAGGCCATACAATTATTAGGGCCTGGATAAGAGGTTTAGCAGTGTGCACAGAGAGGACAGGATGGATGTTGTGGAAGAAGAAACAGCAAGATTTATACTCTGTATGCTTCCCACTGCTGAAAATTGTGAGGAACAGTGGGCATGCCATTCCAAGGCCTTAAATAACCCTATGGCTGCTAGACTCCCAAGCCACATGGCGGTTTTTTTTCTCAATTTGCAATTTTTTCAGGGTCTCACCGGAGGAAGCAGGTTGACATTCTGGCTCTTAAGTCTCCTGAAGGATGTGTCGGTGTGTTTTCAATACCTTTCAGAAGAGGGCTTACATTATAACATGACAGTTGCTGACTGTAAGTTCCTACACAAGGGGAATATTTTGACAATAGAAGGTTCTTTAACGTAGCAGATGAAGGCATGACAAAATCCAGTGTGTGAAAGCTGGTGTTAGATGCTTTCAGGCTACAAACAGAGTATATTTGTTTCCTAACACCTGACCTGCAAGTAGCAGTTGGGTCCTCTGGGCCAGGACAGATATTGTGTAACACTAGTAAAACCAGTCTGGTTGTATGAGCGTAGTGCAATGGTAAATTTGGCACCATCTGTATTATCTTGAGTTTCCATCATGTATAATTAAGCTGAATCAAAAAGTTTATGAGTACAAGCATATGGTTTCATTTTTATGCATGCTTTGTCTCTGAAATTCATAGTTGCAGAGCGCTTATTAGTATGGTTTAATCGAGCACTATTACCCGGTGCATAATTAAACTTAGAAAATATATACAACAAAAAAAAAAGAAAAAGAAATACTATAAAAGTATCTTGTCAGAGGGAGTCATAGGAAAGTACATATAAAAGGAAAGGACAGCAAGAAGTAGTATACAGTATGGTGTGAAACATTTAATAAATTTAGGATGTGAGATCGGTGTTGTGAACCTAAAATAAAAATTGTTTAAATATGCAAATTTGTCATTGGACTTTGTTACTGTAATTTTAGCCTCTTAGATTAGACATAAATTGTTTGCCTAAACATTAAGCTGATCTAAAAGCAAAACTGGTGGGATGTTTTAAAAGTCTGTAGGTTTTATGGGTCTTGAAGATAGACTCTGGCTCATGGTGTATCTAAACTCTGTACTTTTAAATTTTATTTTAGTGCAGCTAGCAAAATGAAAGCCTTGTAATCTGATGCTAGTTTAAGTGAATGCCCTATTGCAGAAGGAGGAAAGAATGAATAGCAAGCAGCAAGCTCTGTCAGAATACTAACGCTGGGAGGAAGAATCTAGTCTAGCATGGGAGTTCATGTAACCATGTAAGAGATGCTGAAATCAGTAGTCTAAAGCCACTAATCAAAAAGTATAATTGTCTTGTGACGTTTCTGGTTGGGAAAGCATGTGCTATATTAATGAATGGCCGAAAAGGTTTCTGAAAATATTTATTCAGCAGTACAGTCATTATCAGGTAAGATAAGAATGTGATGTTATAGTATATTTTTGGAAAATTAGTATTACAAAATCTGTGATAGCAGGAATTTGACTTGGTGGTCAGTGTTGTAGCATTAATACAAAAAACTTGTTTTATGTTTCAAATGCAAAGATCCTATTTAGGTATGAAGAGTTTTTCCCATGGAATATACTGTCCCTTGCTCAGGAATTTGGGACTATGCTCTGACTATTTGGTAACAGACTTAGAATGATACAATTGTATTTTCAGGTTGACTTCCTAATTGACAATGAAGCAGAGAAGGATTATCTTTATGATGTGCTGCGGATGTACCACCAGTAAGTTCTAACTTCCTACTTCTCAAAGCTGCTATAGCACCACTGCATTGTTTATTTAAAGATGAAACAGTCAAAAAATTAATTAAACAGTAAATCTAAGGATAGTCAATAGAAAATTAGCTGAAGTACTAGTTCTTAGTTGTATTTAACAAAGTCCTGTAGGTTTTAACACACAAATAACTGGATGTTTAAGTTTGAGTATAGCATTAGCATTAGTTTGTTCTTGGAGACTTACAAAGTATGAAATTAATGAAAACTTCATGGATCATAAAGTGAAAAAAATCATGTGCATAATAGACCCTTCATTAGGAAAAAAACTGTAGTATGCTTGGAAATAGTAGTGATTTTACTGGCATTATTTAACTAGTCAGCTTGCTTGTTATGTTTAATTCCTCATTCTTACAGATTTTTCCACTTTAGGAAAGGTAGTGTATTTACTCAAATCTATGAACACCCCCCCCCACACACAACAACATGGAGGGGGGCAGTGAGGGGAAGAGCCTTGTTTTAGATTCAAGTTCTGGCCTGGTGGGCCAAGCCACTGCTCAGGCCCCAGCACTAGACATGGAGATGAAGCCAGAGGTGAGCTGCCACCTGTCTTGGACCCAGGTGGCTTGTGTGGATGGGGCGCACAGCAGGATGTCTAGGGGGTGGGGGATGCACGGGAGACCCACAGTGTGAAGCTTGGTGGGGAGTGTGGGGAAGACCACCCAGCCTGCCTACCCCCCACCTCTGCCACTTACCTCTGGCTCAGCTGGGCCTGGGGGCTGCCACCACTGCTTCTGCCTAGTGGGCTGTGCTAGAGCCAAGGCCAGGGCTACCACTGTTCACTGCCTACAAGCTGGAACCAGAGCTGGACGAAGAGCTGCACAGAAGGTAAGTGGTGGGGGCAGGGGAGTAGATGGGGAGGGGAGGGCAGGTGGCACAGGGACAGGCACAGAAACGGGGAGGAAGGGGAATGGGGACAGATGATAGGGGATCAGGGACAGGCACTGGGGGCAAGGGGTAGGGTAGGTAGGCGGTAAGGGGTAAATGGAGGGGGCAGGCACAGTCACAAGCACAGGCATGGTCCCTACCACCACTGTTTTCCCCACCCTAGCAGATGGGGTTGGGGAAATTGAATACAGCCTTCCAGTAATTAGACTTCCTACATGGAATATCATAAGCTTAAATGATAAGAATCATTTTATTTTACAATTATTTTATTATAATAAACATAATTTTCCATGTACGGAATCTAATTATTGGGGGTCATCTTAAATTCAAAGTTTTCTTGGATTTAGGTAAATATTGTATTTTAAACTGTCTCAGCAGAAAAGCACTTAATGCATTTGAATGGAAATCTGCCTTGCACACTTCTGCATTTTATGACATTGTGACAAAAAGATCAGTGGTGAGTTGTTAGGTCAGGTACCAGCTCCATGTGTTTTGATGTTAATCAATGGTGTGACATTGGATTTATACCAGTGCAGTGGTAGATAGAATCTGAGCTACTGTTTCTTAAGGAAGATGAGAATATTTTTTCCACTCTTCATAGACAGGTGACTCTAGACATTGTTTCTGTTCATATCTTAATTAATAGCATGTTAGTGAATTGAAATGGAGACCCTTCCATGTGGTCTTTGTACTGAGATATAGTTTTGTATGCACTCAGCTGCATATCTGATAGGATTTCACTCAGGCCTAATTGCTTCTCTGTTCATAAAGCTTTGCCTGTTACTTGTGAAATTGGGAGGAATCAGTGGTTGTTAATTATTTAAAACTTTCCTACAGTTACAAAATTAACAGATACTTCAAACATTGACTTTTCCCTCAAGTTCAAAAGTTGTTCTGCATTTTAAATAAATTATCGAACATTGCTACTGAGGTTTACTGGCTGATCATAATTTAAAAAAGAGAGAATTTTTTAGGGGAAAAAAAACTCATGCCATAGCCAGAAGTTAAAATCCATTAAACCATATTTTCAAGTTGGTTTGAATATTTGGGAATCTTACCTCATTTTGAAGTGTATTTAATTGCTGTTAATGTTAACTGGCTATAAGTAAAGAAAAGTAAAATGCCAGGAAACCTAAATGCTATGATGACAAGCACCTTACAAAGAATAGGCAAATACTATGGTACAAATTCTGCTGTCCATTTCACTAGAGTAATTTATTTTGCACTAATGGAATCATTCTAGTTTTTGTTTCATAAGACAAAAAACACAATATGGCCCCATAAATATATCCCAGAGTTGATAAAAGCAGTATCAAGAACTGTTAGGCATGAAAATCCCCAGGGTCCATTCACAATAATTTTGGTTTATATGGTTTATCATCTTTTTAAATTTCACTTTGCAGCATAAGTTGAAATAAGCCAGAAAATGCAAATAAAATCTAGCTCTAACTTGGAGCAGCATGTATCTTTTGGATCAAAACTATAAATCTGTCCTCTGAATCCAGGAAAAGGAAGACATTTACTCAAAACCTGGCCCAGATTTACTCAGAAATTTTTCAAATGTGGGAAGAATTTCAGGCAGTTACCAAAACCCAGTAGACAGGTTTCCCTTGTTTTTGAATGTTATAACCAGAAAATAGTACAGATCCACTTTTGGGACCTCTGTGATGGTTTTAGACTCCTTGTAAAACCGCTACAGAGGAAGAAGGTTTTAGACTCCTTGTAAAACCACTACAGATTAAACACTCATATAGAACATGATGTAGTTCATTTGATTTTGAAAACTATCCATTACAAATTCTGTGTAGACACAGAGATGATAACTACTGTACCTCACTTGTCTTTGGTCAACATTAAAAATGTTTTTAGCAAGTCACATATGCAATAGAACTGGTTTCTATACTAGTGTGTATAAGTTACAAACAAAACATCATTGTAGTGAGTGTTGTTCACCCAGTCCTGTGCTTTTGATGTATTTTTTAGATCCATGGATCTTCCAGTGCTGGTGGGGGACCTAAAGCTTGTGATAAATGAACCAAATAGATTGCCTCTTTTTGATGCCATCCGTCCTCTTATCCCATTAAAACACCAGGTGGAATATGATCAGTTAACACCAAAACGGTCAAGGTAAGGGAGTTTAGAATATAACAGATCATTTCTTGTGAACGCAGACAAGAATTGCTTATTGATAAGCAATCAGTTCAGTTGTTTGGAGGAATATGAATATTTATATTCAGTATAAAACTGGGATCAGTATTTTAGTTATCAGTATTTCATTTGTCAAGAACTGCAGTTTTGGTTTGACTGAAATTATTCATCACATGTTACAAAAGAGCTGTAAAGGGGGAAAACAATAAAAGAAGTGTTTAATTTTTTTATTGTAGAATAACAATTTTATTTTCAAATTTGAATTCTAAATAGCAAAAGACAGTAAAATAAATATGAGGCCACAATGCTTCATTCCTATAAAACAAAATATTTCAGTCAGCTAGCAAACTGAAAAAGCAAGTCAGTCACACAGGTCTAGTCATATGTGTGCCATTGCAAACAGTTAACATTGTTCTAGATATTCTTTTAGGGAATAAACTCTAGGGAATGGACGCATAGCAAACTTACTGTGTAGTAAATGGACTATTTGCAGTAAAAGTGAAGTAGACACATCACACAGCATTAATACAGAGCCTACTGTACAGTAGCATCTCATAGCAGAAACTGAGTCATGATGCTTCTGCACAGTCCTGGGCTACTGCACAGTCAGCGTCACAAAAAAGCCATTCATCAGTGCTACTGCGCAGTAACTGGGGTTACTGCATAGTCATTTAGTACTTATTTATACAAGTACTAAATGACTGTGTAGTAATGACTGCAGTCAGCATCTCCTGTAGATGCTACTAGTAGCTCTTTCTTCTCCAGAGTAAAGTTACCCCACAAAAAAATTCTAGCAAGTGACCCCTAGATATGGTTATTAAGTTGTACATTTTGTGTATTCTCTCCTTTCAACAGTTTCATCTGGAGTTAACCCTTTCCTCCATGCAAATTGGTTCTCTTTCTATTTAGTGCCAAAATGTTGTAATAGCATCTATGGAAGGAAACTAGCTTTGGAAAGTTAGTCATGTGTTCACTTCTTACTATGGGGTAAAATTACTGCAGAAAAAAATTGGATTAAGTTACTCCATAACAATTGGTTTGTTTGGCCACACTATCTAAGTGTAGCTTTAGTAGTCTTTTCTTTCTCAAAACCAAGTATGATGAGTGAAAAATATTTAAACCATAAAAATGAAAATTCACTTGTCACAACTTATTATTCAATTCAATGCTATGAAAAATTCCCCTTTTGCAGAAAGCTGAAGGAAGTGAGACTGGATCGTTTGCATCCTGAAGGGCTTGGAATAAGTGTGCGAGGAGGACTGGAATTTACCTGTGGGCTCTTTATCTCTCAGTTAGTTAAAGGTGGACAAGCAGACAACGTTGGACTTCAGGTGAGAAAACAAATTCTTGGACGTGCCACTGTAGAAAGGCCTCTTATCATGGTTTTAGGAAAAAATCTAATGAGAAATGTTCTTTAATCTTCTTAGGCAGATATCACTGAATTACTTGTGCCCTGTAAATCTTTTCCTTTTAATCAAGTACAGGAAAGTTGGCAAATCAAGCAGTGCTTCTAGAACTGTTTTTCCACCATTTAAGGAGACAAACAAAAAATTATTTTTTTGTGTTTGGCATATGTCTGTTCTGAAGACTGGCATAAAAGGACTACTTGAAGCACTAGTATTCACTTTATGCCAAATGACATGAAATATAAAGTGTGTACAAAGAACTTCTCCTCCAACCAGAATGAAGAGCTTTGTGAGTGGCTAAAGCCTGATATATGCAGGTCATAGCATACAGAGAATAATAAAAATGTAAATTCCACCAATTGTATTCACTTGATTCCAAGATGAGGGTTTTTCCTCATTTTAACATGGTGGGGAGGAAGAGCCTCATCTTGGAATTAAGTATGAAAGCGGGGGTGGGGATGGGACAGGCAGCTTCTGCAGCTCTGGCTCTACCCCCAGCCTTGGGTCAAGGCCAGACCCAGAGCAGCTGCCTATCCCTTCTCTCCCTCCCCCTGCCCCCGCCTCTGCACCCCCTGCTCTCACCCCATCTTCCATGCCATTTCTGCCCCACTGCAGTCTCGGGTGGGGGGGGGGGTGTTCTGCATGCACCCCTCCTAACTTACCTTTGCACTGGCAGGCTCCATCCCTGCTCCAGCCTGGGGCTAGAGCTTGGCCCCTGCTCAGCCCCATAGCAGTGGTGCCAGCTCCACGCTTCCACTACAGGGCTGGGCTGGGGCTATGCTCTGTGTCCCAGGCTAGAACAGGGGTAGAGCCTGCCAGTGCTAAAATGAGGGTAAGAGGGGAAGGCGGGGGTTGTAAGAGAGGCAGAGGTGGGGGTGGAGACAGGGAAACAAGGGAAAGGTCCAAGGCTGTGGGCAGGCAGAAACAACACAGGAGAGAGGGGGAGGGGAAGGGGGGAGGGCAGGGGAATGGGGTTCAGGGAGGCAGAGGCTATGGTAGGAGAAACACAAGGAGGAAGTAAATTGGGGGACAGGTGGCAGGGGGCAAGTGGCCTGGCCCCCCTGCCTACCCATACCCCCACCTCCTCACCCTGTTTGCCCCATCACCTGCCCTACCACATGCTTCCCACCACTTTCCCCATCACTTACTGCCTCTCCCCCCACCTGCCCCCCCACCTGCTTATTTACCACTACTTTCCATGCTGCAATGGCAGTGGGGATTGATTTAAGATGATTCTCTATGTGGAAATTATAACAATTTTATAAATTTACTATGTATCAGATTTTCCATTTTCCAGTGGATTATTGGAGGGTTGTCTTGGATTTGGGTAAATACCATAATAAGGAAATAATTTTTAAGTATAATTATATTTTATGGTAGATTGCATCGAGTATTTGTGCCTAAAAGTAACCACCACAATGGACTGTCCCACAGTATTGAAAAGAGGTGCCATTGGACTGTACTGGAAACAACTAATGGGAATGAACAGAAATGAATTAATGGTGATTGTGTTAAACTGCCCTGAAAGGACTTTCTGTATAATCCATGGGCATAACAGTTAGTTTCTGCTCCATAGGTTACAGCGGTTAGCAGCAATGACTGAGCCTGTGGTGGGGGCTGTCATTATATTTGCACCTCTCCCTGTTAAACAGCACCCAGGGCTGGTGCCCTGTTTCCCTTCCCCTAGGTATGCTACTGCCTTCAGCCATGGTGCTGCTAATCATTTTTTTGCTTTGTACTTTGTTTCAAATAATAAGTTAGTTTAGTGAAGTTCTTCAGTCAGCTGAAACCTTAACCTTGGAAGTTGTTCTTGGACCATCCAGGACTGTTAAGGTGACAACACACTTGCATGGTGACAATGCTGGTGGGAAGGACCGAGATGGCATCACCTGATATTTGCTGGCCGTGGCATTCTGTGCCGATAAATTAGGCTAAAGGAAGCTGACTGGAACTCTGAGCAGTTGTGCTAATCATACCATAGTTCAAAACTTTATTTGTGTTTCCCAGCCAAAGACAAAATATGAACAAAGAGGGAAAATCCCAGAGGTTTTTATGGTGAATTTGTTAGACTTGGTTTTATGTATTAATGAACAGATGGTGCTTTTGGCTAATCTGTCTGGCTTGCGTTTGTTGATATGTGGTGTTAAGGATCAGCTTGAGGTGCCTTCATAATAGGCGGTACTAGACACTTTCTAAAACCAAGTGAATACAGAGAGTTGACAGGCAACTCATTGTTCTAAATTGCTGTCTCATGGTAAAGCCAACTGCTCCTGAAATTTCACCCATCTGCATTATTTCACTAAATCTCTACGCATTTTCTAACCTGAAAATGCAGTCTGAGAAAGGTATAATGATCTTTTATCATAACATCAGTTTTTGACCCTGCTTTTTTTATTTCAATTCATTTTGCATGATGATTATTCATTGAAACGGTTTCTGTATTACTTAAGATGCTTGATTAATCAGGGCATTACATGGAAACATTTGTAGTCTTGACCTTTTTCCTTCAATTTTTCAATTTTTTTGAATGGAGAGCATTTAGTCCTTTCATGCATTAATGTATTTCATCCCTCTCTTGTGCTGCTTTCTCAGATAGTCATATCTATGGGGATTCTGTTGAGTACAAAGGGTTTGAGATTAGCATGAATAAAGAATATACAAGGCTGGAAATTTGAAACACATTTGATACGATTATGCATCTCGATCACTGTGCAAATTCTTTTTCTTGAAATGTAAAAGCAAACGAAAGATATTATCTCATTCCATGCCCTTCAAGTCTTTTTCAGTCTCTTACTTTATTAGCCCTAATAAAGTCGCTTTGCGCCTTTTAAACAAGCTCTGTCACTCTTTTGCATGCACTTTACGTTCACTTTTTACACTAAGGCCCAAATCCTGTTTTGACTAAGTCATTTAAATATGACTTATCAGGTCTAAATATGGACATGTGAGAGGCATTTCGTTTCTCTTAAACTTACTATTTTAGATTCTGTTTCTATTTGTGCAGCTAGTCTTGCCCTTCCAGGCATGCTCAAAAGAAATGGACTAGTGCCACTTAGGTTTTGTGGCAGTGCTATTCCATCTGGGAAGGTATTTAAGTCTGTAAATCCTGGGAATTTGGTCAGAGGAACACAAAGGTGAGGAACCCCCATTATTTAGCCCAGCAGTCTAGCCAGTGGCTAACAACCTTTTCAGGTTGCAGGCCAGAATGACCCAGCACAGATTAGAGGTGGGCAGATGTTAGGACCTGACTGCTGCCATTTCTTCCCACGGTAGCATGCCACAGCTGAAGGTCCCCTGCTGACAAGTGCCCTTGAAGCCCCATACCTGTGGGCTGGATCAAATGACCCGCAGGCTTTAGGGTACTAACACCTACTTAGGTTAGAGGTCTAAAGAGTAGGAAACCCACATTTTAACCTTTCTTCCCCATCAGTGGGCTTTGAATCTATGTCTCTCACTTCCCAGCAAAGTGTATTAATCACCATGCAGTCGGCTAGGCAATCCAGAAGTGCTGCTCATCAGCCCTTCTGTTAAAGCTGACCCACAGGGCAGACAAGGGGGGAAGTTACGTATAGCTTGAAGGAGACCAAGTTGGATGGAGGGTGGCTCAATGAAATGGGCACTGCACTGGAAGGCTAGCGGATCCTGGATTCTGAGACCTGTTCCCAGGGCTCTTTCTGTATTTCTCACAGCTTTGCCTTTTTATAGTTTCCTGGACGTTAGTTAGTGGAAGAAAGAGCATGCTGCAAGCAGTTGCCTGAGAAACATTCTCTGGGTCCTTGTTCTTGGATGTCGCAAGTTCTACTGAAAGAAGCCGTTCAGTTTATTGGCATTTCATCCCTTCAACTTTCTTGGGCTGGCTGTCCCTGAAGTAGCTGCTTGTAACCATATGGAGCTATAGAGGTAGATGGAGAACAGAAGAGCTTCAATTACACTTACTCAGTTTCTGCCAGGTGTCTCAGGAATGATGTAGATTTGACATGGTTTTAATGTATTTATAAATATAGCTGGCAGCTGAGCACTGCATATGATACAAAGAATAATCACTATTGTTTATATACTACTACTATATCTGCACTGTACTACTGGAAAGAAAAATAACTTTGGGCCTTGAAAGAAATATCAGGGCACAATTTTTTATAACAGTTTCTAGTTAACCATAGATCACAAGCAGGAGGAGAGAAAGATTTGAATATGTGATGGATATACACCAGTGTAAATAAGAACCGGACAGATGACATAACCCTCCATATTGGTATAACTTGCATAGATCTTCTGTAGCAATGCTATAGGAAATATCAAGAGTTATACAACCTTAGTACAAGTCTTGGGTGTCCACAGTTATCCCAGGGTAGACACTTGCTGTAAACCAAAGCCATCGAAATCATCTGGCCTGAGGGGCATGGGGCCAGTCTGCAGACAAAGTTGAGCCTTCTATGTGCTGAATCCAGTTTGCAGGGCCACACCGGTGCAGGGGCCACATACAGCATGTACCCTGGACTGGCCTGTTCATAGTATTTGCAGCATGTGCACCAGCTGCAGCCTTGCATGCCATATGTAGCACATGTTGGCCCCAGCCTTGTGCGTGACCGTGCTTGGGGCCGGTCTGGAGCTTGTGCTACACACAGCGTGCAGCAGTGGTATGGGGTGTGTACTGCATGTGGCACTTGCTTTGAACCAGCCCTGTGATCTGGGATGTGGGGCTGGTCTCTGGACCTTAGTCAGAGTGGGCCTGGATCCAGCTTGCAGGGCCAGTCCAATGCAGGTGCTGCATGCAGTTCATGCCCCAGACTGGCTCTGTGCCATGTACAGTCAACATCAAATAGGCTCCATGCACTGTATGCACTGATTAGGGCCAGAGCCAGCAAATGCTACATGTGGAGGCAGCACTGTAGGCTGAATGATATCACTCTGCTTGCTGGATCTTTGACCCCCTTGTTGTAGACAAACAAGTTTTTATCCATTATCTAGTAGCAAGGTATTATAATAGCATCAACTGCCAACAGCTATCCTTGGGTAGCTGCTAATCTGTCCATACCGGGTCCCAGTGTAATTTTTCATCAGCCCATGAAACTGATGTGATTTACAACAGTTTAAATGTGTTACGTGTCCAGGCCCTCAGTGATTGGGGAGCATGTCCAGAGAAAAAGGAAACCAAATAGCAGTAAATCATGTTTGGTTTTCCTCTTCTATAGTATGTGAGTTAAGCAGAGACTCATGTATTCACAGGTTCGGGACAGAAAGGAAAGGGAGATGCATTAAAAAGCAAAACAAGGCAGCCTGATTATCCTCCTCCCAAAACCAGCATTAGTGATAGTCATACAAAACAAAAAAAAGGGTAAGACCATCTATCACATTACAAGCAGCTAGCTCACACTGGCTTCCCCAATATTATCTGTCAGCATAATCACCTCTGAACAGGAGTGAAAGTGACCGATGTGATTACAGATGGGAAACTAAATGAATTCTCAGACAATTTCAACATCATCGTCACTGGTTACTAATTTTCATTTGAAATGCTTCTTTAATGGACAGTTGCTATTCAGTTAAAACAGAGTTTCCTGGAGAAATATATGATTGAATGGAATTTTTCAGATTTTTAATGTAAACCCTCATGACTGGTTTTCAGCAGCCTACAGATATACTGATATCTATTGAGAACTGATAATTTTAGAGCTGCAGATTAAACTTTTTGGTTGCCGACAACCATTGTTGTCATTATTTTTTAAAGGAAAAGCTGAGGAAAATATAAAAACAAAGCCAGTTTTCTTATTATTTCCCTCTGAATCAAAGAACATTTTTTTTTCTGTCAGTGCTCTCTACCAGTATGTGGTTCCTCTTATGGAAGTGTAAAAGAATCCAGGGTCTTGCCATTTCTCAGGATGCTGCCGCATCATTTTACTCAATAACTATAGCAAATCTTCTGTCTCAGGAATGATGCAGATTTCACATGGTTTTACTGTATTTATAAATATAGCTGGCAACTGAGCACTGCATAAGATAGATAAGATACTGGTTTTTATACATTGCTACAAACCTGAGCTGTATTACTGAAAAAAAAAATTGGGGGCTTTGAAAGAAATATCAGGGCACATTTTTAATAACAGTTTCTAATTAACCCAAGTAGGTATGAACTCCTGTTGAATATACAATTGCTGTAATATGTTTATGTAATTGTTATAGTCTCTGTACATGAGTGCTCTAAGTTAGGCTGAATATAAGAAACACTCTTTCACACTACAACTTTTATTTACTGCTGTTCTTCTATTTTGCTTGACCCACCTTGGGCAGGGGGCTGGACTCGATGATCTCCCTAGGTCCCTTCCAGCCCTGATGTCTATGAAATCTATGAAACCACTATCTGGCCTTTATTGCGTCAGATGTAGAGCTGGCCTATGTTGATATTTCTGCTGACTCCCTTTGCCTTTTCACTGTCTGCTAACCAGGGAAATTTCAGTGGAGTGGTACACAGAAAACATTGGGGGTTTTCCTACATTTCCTTCCGGCCTTTCTTATTTTCCCCAAGGGTCAGCATTTGACCCTATGGAAAATAACTTATTTCACAAGAAAATTCCTGTTTACTTTTTTACAGATTACTCATGAGAAGCTCAAAAATCTGAACATGCCAACTGAGGTTAAAATTCCATAGTCATGGTTAAATAGCTGCATATATCCTAATAGTTACACATCCTAGGCTACTAAAATATCTGTGGGAAGCAGGGCTAAGTTGGAGGAAAACCTTTAAAACCTATCCGCTGGCTGGGAAATCGGTTTCGTGGTCGGACCCAGAGGGTTGTGATTGATGGCGGTCACTCATCATGGTGCCCTGTAACCAGTGGGGTCCCTCAAGGCTCTGTCCTGGGACCCATACTGTTCAACATCTTCATTAACGATGTGGACATTGGAGTTAGGAGTGGATTGGCCAAGTTCGCCTATGACACCAAACTTTGGGGCAAAGCATCCACGCCAGAAGATAGGCGGGTGATCCAGGCTGACCTGGACAAGCTCAGCAAATGGGCAGACGAGAACCTCATGGTGTTTAACACCGATAAATGCAAGGTTCTCCACCTTGGGAGGAAAAACTTGCAGCACCCTTATAGGCTTGGCAGTGCTACGTTGGTTAGCACTACAGAAGAAAAACACTTGGGGGTCATCATTGACCACAAGATGAACATGAGCCTGCAATGCGATGCTGCGGCTAGTAAAGCGACCAAAATGCTGGCGTGCATCCATAGATGCTTCTCAAGCAAATCCCGGGACATCATTCTCCCCTTGTACTCGGCCTTGGTGAGGGCGCAGCTGGAGTACTGCGTCCAGTTTTGGGCTCCACAATTCAAAAAGGATGTGGAGAAGCTTGAGAGAGTCCAGAGGAGAGCCACGCGCATGATCAGAGGTCAGGAAAACAGATCTTACGATGACAGGCTGAGAGCCATGGAACTCTTTAGCCTGGAAAAGCGCAGGCTCAGGGGTGATCTGATGGCCACCTATAGGTTTATCAGGGGTGAGCACCAGGATCTGGGGGAACGTCTGTTCACCAGAGCGCCCCAAGGGATGACAAGGTCGAACGGTCACAAACTCCTGCAAGACGTTTCAGGCTGGACATAAGGAAGAATTTCTTTACTGTCCGAGCCCCCAAGGTCTGGAGCAGTCTGCCATTGGAGGTGGTTCAAGCACCTACATTGAACACCTTCAAGAGCAAATTGGATGCTTATCTTGCTGGGATCCTATGACCCCAGCTGACTTCCTGCCCTTTGGGCAGGGGGCTGGACTCGATGATCTTCCGAGGTCCCTTCCAGCCCTAATGTCTATGAAATCTATGAAAATCTATAAAAGATCCTACTGCTGAGGCTTTCTAGGGTTATTTCAGTTCACTGACTTTCCCCCACCATCTGCCTAGAATAATCAGGGGTTTCCTGCACAATCCTCTGTTTTTTTCCCTGAGGACTACATGGGCTTTGAAGGCACCTATATACACAAATGCAGAGGCTGCTCCAATGCATTGGAGTTCCAGCGCATCAGAGCAGACCCAGCATGGAACCAGAAGTGGACCAGAAGTACTTCCGAACCATTTCCAGGTCGACCCCGGAGCGTGCGGGGGATCCCCCTGGTCCCCGGCTCAAGCAGCTTGTGCCTCCTGGGTCTGGGGGTGCACCCGCTGTCTCCTTGCAGCTAATTGCTAAGCTGGGGAGGTGCAGGGACCCCTACAATCCCGTGGGATGCTCCATCCACCCCACCATCTCAGCACGCATGAGCTGCACCTGCTACCTCAAGGTACCTAGAAAAAACATGTAAAGTTGTGTTTATGGCTGAATCGCTGATTCTCCGAATCAGAATTGAATCTTCAGATTCGGCTAAATCGAATTGGGATAGTGATCTGAATCAGTAAATTGAATTGCTGTTCCCTGAATTGGACCAAATCCAAATCAAATACTGCCTGCTTTGCACACCCCTAGCAACTACTGCACTCCAGCAGCCTCCTACATCTTGTGTATCAGCATCCCCACACTTAAAAATAGTGGGAAGGGTGCTTGAATAACTTAAGCTCCAACAACCTTTAATTTAAGTGCTCCCACCGCCATTTTTAAGCATGTGGATGCTGATACACAAGACGCAGCAGCACTTTGATTAGACTCTCAGAGCTGCTCCAATTAAAGTGCCACCTCACCCCTTCCCCAGAGCATGTGTAAAAGTCCCCCATGAGACTTGAGGAAGCTGGGTCCCTTTCCACAGAGGCCTTACCTCCTGACGTTACGGTACCATGGCAGCGAGTCGCAAAGCTTAAATCCTGGCCCCAGAATTTCCCAGAGTGGAAAGTGCTTCCAAAAAAACCAACAAAAGAATCTCCAAAATTCTCTCTTAGGATAAGCAGGAGGCTGAGGATAATATGATCCCCCACCTCAGCCCACTCTTATCTAGCCCTGAATCTTCAAGGGGGAAATGGTGTTCCAGAACAGCTGCCACAACCCTAACATGGGTCAGCTTATGTGGTATGGAATATTTCAGGAACAAGTTAGAGTAATATTAAAGGTAACTATACGCAGAGTACTATAAAACTGCAGGAGGCCAGAACATGGGCCCCACCTATTTGTGTAGTCATTCTACTGTGTATGGGATTTTCAAAGCACTTAGCTCTGGAATTGTAGAACAGCAGAGTTGGAAAAGAACCTCTGGAGGTCATCTAGTCAGGTCCCCTGTTCAAGGTAGGATTGTCTCTGACTAATCATCCAAATCAAGTTTCAGTCTAACCTGCTCTTAAAAACATCCAAGGATGGAGATTCCACAGCCTCCCTCGGTAGCCTGTTTCAGTGCTTAACCACCCTCATAGTTAGAAAGTTTTTCCTTATCTCCAACCCAAACTTGGGTCATTTCCCCTACCCTGTTCCCTGCAGCTATAGAGAGCCTGGCTCTGCTCCTATTAAGAAACCACACCAAAACTCCATTGCTTTTACTGAAGTGAGAGTTAAGCCAATACTGAGTTCTTTTGAAAATTCCTCGCCTTGCCTTCCCATCTTTTATGATGTTGTTTGTCCAGCAGGTGGAGCAAACACATCAGTTTAGAGCCATGGACAATGAGGATCAGTTCAATTCCATATACGTGAACATTTTATTTCTCTTAGGAAACCTATACTTCTATGAACGAGATTGTTTAGATTGCAAAGTGGAGCACTAGAAGAACATAAAAATGAAAAATACAGTGTTCAAAAGTACAACAAATTGAAGATCGAGATGGTTATATTCAGAATAGCGGAAACTGTCCATGTTGTTTGTATGGTAACATAGGATTCCAAAGTACTTCACTGGCCTTGAATTCCTAAATATATATATTCCCCCAAAAGATTCTCACATATAAAGATGTAATAATGTTTATCACATATGAAGGCTTCATAGATTTCATAGACATTATGGCTGGAAGGGACCTCAAAGCAGGGCAGGAAGTCGGCTAGGGTCAAACGATCTCAGCAAGATAAGCATTTAAGTGTTTCTTGAATGAGTCTAGAGTAGATGTCTGGACCACTTCTGGAGGGAGTCTATTCCAGGTCTTGGGGGGCTCGGACAGTAAAGACATTTTTCTTTGTCCAGCCTAAAATGGTCTTGGAGGAGTTTATGACCGTTGGTCCTTGTTTTAATTTGGGGCGCTCTGGTGAAGAGACATTCTCCCAGGTCCTGATGTACACCTCTTATGTACTTATAAGCAGCTACCAGGTCATCCCTGAGCCTGCGCTTTTCCAGGCTGAAGAGTCCCATAGCTCTCAGCCTCTCTTCATAACGCCTATTCTCTTGCCCTCTGATCATGTGCATGGATCTCCTCTGGACTCTCTCAAGCTTCTCAACATCCTTCTTGAATTGTGGAGCCCAGAATTGGATGCAGTACTCCAGCTGTGGCCTCACCAAGGCCGAGTACAGCAGGAGGATGGCATCCTGAGATTTACTTGAGAAGCATCTATGAATGCAAGTCAATGATTTGTTTGCATTACCAGTTGCAACATCACATTGGTGGCCGATGTTCATCTTGTGGTCAATCATGACCCCCAAGTCTCTTTCAGCAGTGGTGCTAGCAACCGTAGCACTGCTGAGCCTATAAGTATGCTGTGGGTTTTTTTCCCCCAAGGTGCAGTACCTTACATTTATCAGTATTGAATGTCATCATGTTTGTATCTGCCCACTTGCTAAGTTTATCCAAGTTAGCCTGGATCACTAGCTTGTCCTCAAGTGTGGACGCTGTGCCCTAAAGTTTAGTGTCGTCAGCAAACTTAGCCAGTGCACTTCTGATACCAATGTCCACGTTGTTGATAAAGATGTTAAAGAGAACAGGTCCAAAGACAGAGCCTTGGGGGACACCACTGGTCATGGAGCACCATAATGATTTGCTACCATCGACCACTACTCTCTGGGTCTGACCTTGGAGCCAATTTCCCAGCCAATGGACTGTGGTGTAGCCGAGGCCACATTTGGCCAATTTTTCCATGAGGGGGTCATGGGACACCAGACCAAAGGCTTTTTTAAAGTCCAAATATATGACGTCAATTTCTTCTCCCTTGTCCAGGTGTTATGTCACCTGGTCACAGAAGGAGATGAGTTTGGTCAGGCAAGACCTACCCATGACAAACGCATGTTGCCTATCCCTCAGGATGTTGCCCTCAGCCAGCTTATCCAGAAGGGTCTCCTTGATAATTTTCTCCAGAATCTTATCAGGGATTGAGGTCAAGCTGATGGGCGTGTAATTCCCGGGATCTACTTTCTGTCTTTTCTTGAAGATAGGTACCATGTTAGCCTTCTTCCAGTCTTCAGGTACTTCACCTGAACGCCATGAGTTCTTGAATATTTTTGCCAATGGTTAGGTTATGATGCCTGCCAGCTCCTTGAGTACTGTAGGGTGTAATCTTTCAGGACCAGCTGACTTGAAGGTGTCCAGCCTCTCAAGGTGATCCTTTACTAGATCAACACTGATACTGGGTATAAATATGCTCAGCTTCGTTACACCTTACACTGTGAGCCACACTTATGTTGATAAGTGTTAGTGCTTGCTCAGATTTGGAGCAGCAGGGGCTTGGAGGGCTGAAAGGTAAGGACTCCCCAAGCTGGGCTTCCTCCTGTCATCTGGGGTTCCCCTTCACCCCTGGGGTGCCCTCTTGCCTCCACCCACTCCCAGGACATTACTTACTTGTGGCTGCCTGCTCTGTCTGTCCTAGGGGAGCAGGCAGGGAAAGGTTATATAGCCTGGCTGGCTGCTGCTCTTCTGTCCCAGAGAGTGGCTGTGCAGGCAAGTTAATCCTTCCCTGCCTGCTTCTCCTGGGACAGATAGTATGGGCCAACACAAGTAAGCAGGAGAAAGGCAGGGGGGCAGTGAGTGGGGATCTGGATGCTGGGGAGGGCAGGGGGTGGGAGGCAGTGGCCCTGATCTTGGCCAGTGGTGGAGGGGGACAGATGGAGTGTTTACAATAAGATGTAGCCTAGAGTGCCTGTACCTTAATGTAAGATGAGCTAGGTAGCACAGTTCGGAGAGAATCCTGCCCTGGAGTAGGTAACTTTGGGCTGCACAACAAGTGCTTAAAACCCTCTTCAGGAGTTAATATGCAGACAATCCAGGGGTTAAGAGCTCCAGGAGCTGCCCAAAATTACCATGTATCAGGGCCCTGAGAGGGAATGGATACTCTGGTCTAAATTTTTTCCTGCTTAACACAAGTAGCCCCACTGTTGAAAACTTGTGTGAGGAAATGTCCCCTAGTGTGAACAAGGGTTGCATCGTTTTAATCTGTGTAGCCAAATTGTACCAGATTTACAATGTGAGTATATACAGTAGTCTTATCATACTCTGATAATAGTCTCAGGGAAATGAGAAAGAAGCTAATTCTTGGTGGGTGCATCTACATGTTCATTAATGTGCCATACTTACTGCACATTAAGTTTAGTACTTGTATAACTAAGCACTAAATTAATGCACAGTAACTAGCGCTACTGCGCAGTAGCACCAACCGCAGCTTTTTAGTGATGCTAACTCCCTGGTAGCCTAATAGTACTGTGCAGTAATGTATTACGATAGTTTTTGCCTTGCACTGTACTGCGCAGTGTTATTAGGCTACTGGCCAGTTAGCATCTCATGTAGACGCACCCAGTATGAATGTATGAATAAGGATAATGAAATCTGTCCTGTGGACCTGTTTACTAGAATAGTACGTGCAAAAAAAGCTACATTAAAAGAATGTTATTGTTTTGCAAAGTGAAGTTCTCAAAGGTAAGGAAGTACCAGAACTAAGGTTATTTGTGCAATTTTAATTCATCTCTCTTGTGCATCATCATTTCGGGATCTTCCTGCAATCTCTAGCTGTCGTGTTACCCTTCTGGATTCCAGATAAGCTTATTCCTTCTCCTTCACACTATTGAGGGATCAACTATAGTAGAACTTAGAGTTGTTCTCAGTTTGCATGCCTGGAATTGCATCAGCCCTAGAGACTTAAGAGGAACAACCACAGGAAAAGTCATGCTTGGCCCTTGCAGGCTTGCAACAGAGCATGTCTAGTACAGCTAGAATCTTTAAAGTAATAAAAACCTATGACTTTCAGAGGTATATAGCTTGAAAAAGATACTAAAATGGATATTAAAACACACATCCCTAACCCTCGACGAGTTTCAAATACTGTTCCAAACCACATGGGCACTAGTGCTTCTCAAAAAAAATGACTGTTTTATTCATGGTTCCAAAACCCAGTTCAGTATGAGGTAGACACAAACATGGAAAATTTCAGCCATGGAGTAGAAGTTTGGCAAAGTTACAGATAACTCCATAGGGCAAGGGTGATCACCTTCCAGCCTATGGGTTGTATCTAACCCACAGGTTGAGAAACATGGTGACAGGAGAGCAGTGGCAATTAATACTACCATCCTTTCTGCTGCCGACTTCCGAAGCCTCATGAGGCCAGATCTGGGCTGGGTCATACTCCCTCTCCCTGTGCAGCTGGCTCAGGTCTTGGCCATGCCCCTCAACTCCCTGCATGGCTGGATCAGGGCTGGGTGACCCCTCGCTGCCCAACCCTACCCAACACAGCCAGATCAGGCCCCTACCACACCTGCCCTTTGTGTCACATCTGGCCTGTGGACACATCATGAACCACCCTCCTGGCCCACAAAGCCAGAAGTTTGGGCACCACTGCCATAGGGCTAGAACATCGTTACAGTGCTTCCTCTCCAGTGATAATAACTGCACCAGGCTGGGGAACTCCCTTCTCGTCAGTACAGAGAAGGAAGTTGGAGTCATCATTGATGCCAAGATGAACATGGGCCGGCAGTGTGGGAATGCAGTCAGGAAGGCCAACCACACCTTGTCATGCATCCACAGATGCATCTCGAGCAGGTCCAAGGAGGTGATCCTCCCCCTCTATGCGGCACTGGTCAGGCCACAGCTGGAGTACTGCGTCCAGTTCTGGGCGCTGCACTTCAAGAGGGATGTGGACAACATGGAGAGGGTCCAGAGGAGGGCCACTTGCATGATCAGGGAGCAGCAGGGCAGCCCTATGAAGAGAGGCTATGGGACCTGAACCTGTTCAGCCTTCACAAGAGAAAGCTGAGGGGGGATCTAGTGGCCTGTTACAAAACTAGTCAGAGGGGACCAGCAGGCATTGGGGGAGTCCCTGCTTCCCCTTAGCACTAACAGGAGTGACTAGGAATAATGGTCACAAGCTGGCAGAGGGTAGATTCAGACTAGACATCAAGAGACGCTACTTCACAGTTAGGGCGGCTAGGATCTGGAACCAACTTCCAAGAGAAGTGGTGCTGGCTCCTACCCTGGGGGTCTTTAAGAGGAGGCTAGATAATCACCTAGCCGGGGTCGTTTGACCCCAGTACTCTTTCCTGCCATGGCAGGGGGTCGGACTTGATGATCCAGCCCTACAAGCTATGAAACTGTGGAAGGAGAAGTGTGTTGTGATTGTGGCTTGGTTTCATGTGTGTGTTTGACTGGCAGCTTTTCAGTGTGCAGTTATCTTAAGTAATATAGATGGCCTGAGAAATCAAGAGTGTTTACAGTAGCAATGAACTAGGCTTATTATGCAAATAAACACTGTCTAACAATCGTAATTGATAAGAGAGTATTATATTCAAAACTGGGCTAGAGTCCTTTGAAAGAATCTATTGTCCTTCTATCTGTAATCTAGCAAACTCGTCTGATCAAGTTTGGTTTCCCACCCATTAAAATAGCAAAGAAGGTATTTGTAATCAGCTTCATGAAAATGTGGTGAAAATGAATTTAACCCTGGGTTGATTTAAAAAACAAAACAAAAAACAAACAAATGAAACTCCAAAAAACCCTGATGAACTGCATTCAAACACTGACACCTCTACCTCATATGGTCCATATAATAAAATAAGTCTGATCCATAC
The DNA here is from genome assembly GCF_052110815.1 of Crocodylus siamensis. NCBI lineage: Eukaryota > Metazoa > Chordata > Crocodylia > Crocodylidae > Crocodylus > Crocodylus siamensis. Next base: position 185,159,012 of record NC_143396.1, read on the forward strand.
AGCTATATCTGCACCTCCTCCATTAGCTAATATTTTAGAATGGTTAGTGTTGTTGTCTGAATGTTATATACCATTTAAGTCAATAAATAAGTCTCACTCTAGACTTTGTCAAGGTCCTAGAAGTATTTAAGGTGTTCTGTAAACCATCCAAAACTGTTTTCTTTTCCTTTTATACAACCCATGCACAAAAGGATTGCCAGGTAACAGTGATGCTTAGCTTTTTTTAATCAATTGCTTTTAAAACACTGTGTATAATAATTTTTCCTTATACCTCTTTTGTCTAAGGTTGGAGATGAGATAGTTCGGATAAATGGGTACTCCATCTCTTCATGCACTCATGAGGAAGTAATAAATCTTATCCGCACAAAGAAAATTGTGTCCATAAAAGTAAGACGTAAGTAACACAAAATGCATGTACTGTCAGTGTAAAAACCATAGAAAAGTGCCACATAGCTAATTGATGGTCTGTGGAAAGTGGTATCTGACTTGCATTTTTTATTTTTGCAGATGTCGGCATGATACCTGTCAAAAGGTAAACACAGGCAGTCTGTCTTCTAAATTCATATCCATACAAATTAAATTGTATGTTTCCAGGTACCCTCTACAATCTCTAAATAATTCTCTAGCAACCTCCATTAATACATTTGGAAAGTTTATAAACATCCACTTTACAGATGACTAAATTGATATCTACTTGTTTGTGTTTGATACTTTTCATTTCCAGTCTGAAGTGAGCCGGTGTGTTTCTGAATTATCTGTGGAGTTTATCTGGGACTCTTATAAATTACATCAATAAATTAATTTAACAATGTGTTCCACTCCCTTTGCAGGGATATCAGCTTTTACTGTTTTTTCAGAGGTGGCAGTTATTAAAATTTTTCAAATTTTGATTATTGGTCTATGCTCATTTTTATCAAAATGTTGAATCTCAATAGAAATAAAATTAAAATGTTTCATGAGAATTTTCCTGTTGTATACTTGGGTGGGTAAAACAGGTATAAGGGCATGAACTGATAAAGATTTTCTGCTTTCAAAAGTTTTTTTCAAAAAACAAGCAAAAGTTTTCCCAGAAATGGTTTATGTTCCTTTTTTAACTGACCAGCTTTACTGTTATAATTAACTACATGCTTGCCTGGTATCATTTTGAATATCTTAGTACCTAACTTTAAAACGATATAAATTTTTATGAGTATTATTTATATGTAAGTTTAAAATAGGAGGTTATTTGGAGGTCAGGTTTAATATCAGATTCTCAAGGCATTTTAAAGATGTTTTCCCTATTAAATATAAATATTTTATTTTTACTTCCAGCTCTGCAGATGAACCTCTTAAGTGGCAATATGTGGATCAGTTTGTGTCAGATGCTGGGGTGAGGCACCGTATATTTTAGTAATGAACCTTCAAGGAAAACGCTTAGAGAAACTGAGATCACATCTTCTCCTGTGCTTATAGGAATGATTGCTTCTATTTGTATGGTACAATATGTATGAACTAGCAAATTACCCACCAAGAATGCTGGGGGAGGGGGTCAGGCCGGGATGGAGTGCCACCAACTAGCACCCCTCGGCACTGACGCCTCCCAGGAGCAGGCAGGGGAAGCTTTCCCCACCATCCCCTCCGCCCCCTCTTTGCCAGCACCCCCATGCCACTGCTGCCTCTAAGTGGTGGCCTCGACCTCCCTACCCCCAGCCCTGCTCGTTGGAGGTGGCGGCGGCGCAGGGTGGTGGTGGCATGGCACTGGACTCCCCTCCCCGCCCCTCTGTCCCTACCATCGTGGTGGTACTCCATCCCCGCCATCATTCTTGACAGGCAGTTTGCTAGATGATGGAAGGGACAGAGGGGTGGACAAGGCCAGTGCTGTGCCACCACCACCCTGCACCGCCACTGCCTCCAGGGAGTAGGCCCACTCCATCCTCTCTATCCCTGCAGTCATGGTGGAGCTCCACTGTGTGTCTGTCTGTATGGAGCACTCTGATCAGTTGTTTCAGTAAGCATTGCGATTGGTTGCCAAGACAACCAATCAGAATGCTCCAAGAGTATTAAGGCAGACACACAGAGGGACAGACTAAGCCCTTTATATATGAAGAATGTATGTAACCCAGAATAAATAGTTACCTCTAGAATATTTAGAAACAAAACTCTAGACTATGTAGAAAAAAAAATTTGTTATAGAAAGGAAATGACTTTTACTCGTGAAAATAAAAACTGGTTCTTTTGCTTAGATTTGATAATTCAGCAAGCTCTTTTATATTGCTAAAGGTAAATTTTTGAACAGGTTACTTGGTGTAGCCAGGCTGTTCAGTTAAAGTTTAAAAGTGAATGACTTTTAACCTCTCTAGCATCATAGAGGGGTTTCAAAGCAGCAGTAAATTACATTTATACTTACTGAGCACTTCTACACAAGACATTTACTGCAGAGTAGTATAATTGGCTCCTAAGTTAACATCCTGCATCTACATGTGCAGCCCTATTAGGCTGGGATTACAGAAGAAAGAATTGGTTTTAAAAAAACAGGTAAGCTTTTTCCAAATACTTTTAAGTAATATTTTTGTCAGGAGATCAATATCTGATTTGTTTTTCTTCTGTCCTTTCTTCAACTTTTCTCCACTTCTTTCATGAGATGTGGCTCAATCCTTTTGATGATCCTTCCAATAATAAAGGGCTAAACTCAGTTCTGGCTCAACTGTTCTGAAGTTAGCTGTACTTGTTCCACTTTTATATTGGAAGCAGATGACATCACCTTTAAACATATAAGCTAGGGACAGAAATTACACATAAACCAGTATAAATGATTGGAAACTGGTTCAAATCTGTAACAACTGAAGTTCAGTGGACATTAACTGCTTCAAAAATGGCCAAAACCAGTTTTAGATAAACCTGGATGGATGTAGTATCAGACTTAAGTGATTTAGGTTAAATTGGTTTATTGAACTTCTGTCCCAGAGTCCCTCCAGATGCAAGTTAACGCACAGTCCCCCAGCATCCCAGGATGCTTTGCACCTCCACTGCAAACCACTCCTCACAGGGCGGGCTCACCTTGGCCCAAGCTGCCTGCTCCAGGAGAGCAGGGAGGCATGCTCTAGCACCCCCTGGCTTCCAGCCTTGGCCACTGTAGGCATGTGGCTGTATTTCCAGAATCAAAAGTGAATGTCTATTCACTTGCTTATTGGTTCAATCTAAACAGTTTAGACTAACCTACAAAAATTGAATAGATTCAGCCTTGGGCTTTTTGACTGTCTGTACTTAGCCACGGAGTATAATTCTGAGTTGTTTCAGTCAGCAGTGGCTTAACTACAGTAAAGATTTCACTCATGACCTTTTTTTCTTTTGATGCAGGAAGGAAAAGGCAGCATGGCAGGGCTCATTTCATCTGGAGGAAGAGACAGTAATGAGAAGAAAGTCTTCATTAGTTTGGTTGGTACGAAGGGTATGGGATGCAGGTAAGTAGACTTAATATGCTTTGCAGGAAGCATGAGTAAATTTGGAGTGAGGAAATCCAAGGCAGTCATTACTAATATTTACATTTGTGTGTTATCAGGAAATGTATTTTCCTAATACAAGATAATATTTGTTACTAAATTATTCCCCTATCTTAGTCATTGTGCTATTTAAACACAAGTGAGATGTCAGTGTAGATGCCTACATGGTGAATTCTTGCAGTTGAGCTTTTAGCATCAAAATAGTAAAAAAATGTATTACAAGTGTGGCTGGGTCTTGCTAGAGCCAAGACTACTGATTTGCTAATAATCCTTAATAGATATCCTATTTGGAGGCAGACCTCCAGACAGCACACCCTGTCTCTTTAGGGGTATCTCTAAAGAGAAATTAAGTCCTTGAGACCAGGTATGAAACAATACAATGGTCAATTGGTAAAATAAGTATCATGATAATACAGAAACTCCTCATTTTCTCCACAAAGTGAATTTAAATTGAAGTCATTTTTTTAGTGAATCTTTATGTATAGACCAGCCATTGGATAGGCAGGTAACAACCTGTGATCAGATTACTACAGGCACAGTTTGAAGCAACTCTCTCCAGGGATCTTGATTTTATCTGATTTTAAAAAATCCCCAATTTTCAGTTAAAAAAAAAAAAGTAACCCCAAATGCACATTTTCCCATGATTTAAATGAAACACCACTAATATATAGATACATATATATTGGTGTTTCATATATACGGGTTAGTAAAAGCATGACCATTGAATGAAAAGCATATAATATGAGCATATAATCAGTATGCTGTTTACATTTTTAGTTTAGTGTAATCCAAGAGCCAGTTCCCTTGTTGTAGATCATTGTAGCTTTATTGACTTCTGCGAAGGTACAATCTCCTAAGGATCTAGTCCAAAATGTTTTTATTAATGATAATTTTTTATTAAAGTAGTTATCATTGTGAAGGCTCCTTATCCTGCAAAACAGACCTTGAAAAGGAAAGGAGCTATTCAGTTCCACAGCACTTATAGCATTCTGTACTTAATGAGCATTGTTTATTTACATTAAAGCTGGATATGTGAATCCCTCCATAAGCATGTGGCAAGGCTTTTTTTTATGATATCTTGTATTGGACCAGCTGTAAATTAGCTGTAATGTAACTGTCTAACACCTCTCCCAACTATAGAGTGGGTCCAATAAAAGGTATCACAAAAAAATCCCTGCCTCTTATATATTTCCTGGGCCACCGTGGCTGCAACACCACTCCGAACTATAAGCATATAGCATTTTTTTTTCAGTTCAGAGGCTACGCGCTTAAACAGAGTATGTTCTGTATTTTAGTGATGATGATGTTAAATCCAGTGGGCCAAATCCTTGGCTGGTGTTATTGGTACAGCTTCACTGACTTTGCTGTGGATCTTCTCCCATCATGTTTTCCTCAGTCATTAAGTAACACAGGAAACAAGTAGGAGGGTTTGCCTAAATTAGAGGTGAAGAGCACTCCAACAAGTATGGCATTTTCCTTGTATTGTGTTATCCTATAACGCTGCTTGTTTTTTCTGTTAATTTCAGTATTTCCAGTGGTCCAACGCAAAAACCAGGCATCTTTATTAGCAATGTTAAGCCAGGATCTCTTTCTGCAGAAGTGGGATTAGAGGTGAGCATATTCTGCTCCAGATAAGATCTTGCAAGAAGATCTTGTTTTGCAATTATTTCTTATGAACTTTTTCAGGAGCCAAAAATACCATGCAAAACAGTAAAAGAATGAAGTGAGTGTCATTCATTATTTTTAATTGTTTCTTTTAGGTTGGTGATCAGATTGTTGAAGTAAATGGAGTGGATTTTTCAAAAGTGGATCACAAAGAGGTAGGGAAAATAATTTTGTTTTAATTTAATTCAAATGTATTTTGTGTATAGAAAGTCTCTAACATTAAAGTGTACACTCTACCTTACACTGCCAGCCCCCAAAAGCGTGCATGCCCTGTAGATGCCATTTAGCAAGGGATGGCTATATGAATGAATGCTGCATAAAAGATGTAGACACTGAACTCCCATTGACTCTAAGCAGATCTCTTTGAAAATCCAAGCCTCACTCACCTTCCACTCACTCTTCAAGAAAGAGAGAGGAGATGAAACTGTTTAGCTTAGCAAAAAGAAGATGGATATGTGACTTGATTGTAATAATTACATTAATAGGGATAAAGTAAGAAAGTAGTGGGTACAAAAGGACTCTAATTCAGGAGAGAAAGTCTGAACGAAAACAAATAGTTATAAGGTAAAGCTAGACAAATACAAATGATCAATAAGGCAGAAATACAGTGATTAACCATTGGAAAAAAAGGGAGAATCCATCACTTCCCGCTATCTTGATGTCTTCATATTTGTCAAACAGAACTTTTGGGGCTCAGTATAGGGATAACTGGATGAAGTACCCTGGTCTGTGATATACAAGAAGTCAGACTAAACAATCTAATGGCCCTTCTAGGACTTGAAACTATGAATACAAAAACCTTTCTACTTATTCTGTGTCTGTTATCTTTATATATCAAATTGATTTTTTTTTTTACTTTCTTTTGCAGGCTGTGAGAGTGTTAAAAAGCAGTCGTACACTGACTATCTCTGTAGTAGCAGGAGCTGTAAGTAATAAGTCTATCAGAACAGAAGGTTTATCCAAAAGTATTAAATAGATCCTGTAGGTAAGAAATAGTAAAGCAATCTTTGTTTCAGGATAGTTCATAGTCCATTTGTTGAGTCTTTAACCTAAAATCTATTGAAGACCATGAGTCTTTCTGTGAAGTCAGTAGGTCTTTAGGGTACAGACAGAAGTGACAATTTTCACCTGATCTGGACACAGAAAATAGCCCTTAGCTGTGACCAAACACAAGCGCACGGCTGCAGACAGCTTAAAAAATGGCCAGTCAGGTAAAAAACTGATCCCTCATTGCATGAGGTATCGGATAAAGATGTTTCAAAATGTAACATCTTCTGTAACTTGTGTCTGCACTGCCTCCCAGCCGGTCACTGTTTTCAGAATGGGAGGGAGGAAAGAGAGCAGAGGGAGTTCAGTCTCGGGGGTTTTCAGTCCCCCTGGATGGTGGGGCGGTTGTATTGGAGCCCCGCCCATCCCCAAGGTGGGGGGCAAGGTCCAATTCATCCATCCCACCTTTGAGCCCCAGCTGGGAAGCCCCAAGAATGAGCTCCCTCTGTTGCCTTTCCCCCTCCCATTCTGAAAACAGCCAGAACTGGTACAAAGCCATGTCCATTGATATGAGAACCTAGCTGCATGCTCCCAGCCTAAAGCTAGATTCCCTTTCCCTGAAACCAACAGTGAACTTCTGTTTGGTCTGGGATAATGTTGTAACTCAGGATGCTTTGTAGAAATTGTTCTGGGTTACAACTGGGAGCTGCACTTATGTCTGCAAATCATATCTGTAATCTTAATCCAGGTTTGCAGGCAGAGACAATAGCTAAAACTCTGAATTGAGATAGTGGCAAGACACTGGGTCAAGTTCTGCAGTTAATTGTACCAATGTCAGCCAACTGGTATCAGTCACTCTGATTCTTCTTTCATTGATATAAATCACAAATATCTACACTGAAATCAGTCATATTGAACTGGTCCACTGGAGAGAAGATTCAGACTCCTATGGACTGAATTTTCTAGTTCACTTACAGCTGTTTTGTAGGCCTGCGCAAAGCGGCTAGTATTCGCTTCAGATTCGGATTCAGCCAATTCAGGGGTAGTAATTTGATTCGGTGATTTGAACCACTGTCCCAAATTGATTTGACCGAATCTGATTTGGAGATTCAGCCACCGCCGAATTGGCCGAATCTCCAAATCAAACAGGCCTCACCCCAACCCGCTCTCCCAGCCCTGTCAATGGCTGCCCCGCCTGGCCCCAGCCTCCTGGCTCTTTATAAAAAAAAAAAAAAGCCCAGCATTCACTGGCTGCTGCCAGGCAGGGGGGCGAGCCCCACTGCTCTGTGCTGCATGGGGGCTGTGTCATGAGCCCCCATCTGCTCTCCTAGCCCCAGCATCCCAGCTGTTTAAAAAAAAACAAAAAACCCCCCACTTAACGGCTCATGCCAGGCTGGGGCGCAATCCCCACTGTACTCCATTGCCCCACTCCACCCCTCATGGCTGCCCCACCTCCTGGTTCTTTAAAAAACCAAAAAACCCCAACTCACCGGCTCTTGCCAGGCTGGGGGGCGCTATTCCTGCTACCCCCCACTACCCCATGCTGTGTGGGGGGCTTTGCCATGAGTCCCCATCCCCTACTGTCTCTGGGAGAGTGGGCAGGGGCCAGGGGGGTGGCCAGGGGGGCTGGGAGAGCAGGCAGGGGATGGGGCCTGGTGGGGTCCCCCCATGGTCCCTTCCCCTCTCCCCCTTCCCCAACCACCTCCTACTTACCAGCATGGAGTCCAGGTCCAGCTCCCTGTGGTGGTGAGCAGGGACTACCCGAATCGCCGAAGATCTCTGAATCTTTTCCGAATCAATTCAGACTTTTTTTATTGGTCTTCTGATCCAATTCGGATTTGAAGATTTGGCTGTCAAATTGGACCGCATCTTCTCCTAATTGAATCAGCACCCGAAACTTCCCACAGCCCTACTGTTTTGTGCTAATCCAGAGGAATGAGCTGTAGCAGAATAAGGCCTCTTCCTGTGTCTCAAAGACTCCAGTGTGATCTGGAAAGCCTAAGGTCCTAGGGTCAAGTGGCTCCCTTGACCTGCTTGCCCTCAAGAAGCCTACCCATCTTTGAAAAACAGAATATGGATCCTAGACTGAAGAAACAACGGGAGGAAGCTATACAAGTATACAACTGCCCCAGCAGCTTCAGAATGATTTGTTAGGGGAGCTAAGAGCACTATAATTTTTGTGATTCTGTTTTAATGGATTGATTGCAGGGAAAAGAGCTTTTCATGACTGAAGAAGAGCGGCAGAGAGAGGATCGCCTTCATGAACTGGAGCGTCAGGAGTTAATGCATCAAAAGCGGCTCGCATTAGAGACGAATAAAATCTTCAAAGAACAGCAAGAGAAAGAGAAGCTGTAAGTCCTTTAGAGGAAGGGGTTATAATTCACTGAGCTTTGACTTAAAAATGGCAATTATGACCAGGAAAAAAATGTGAGAAGACTCTAAATTCAAGTTAACTTTTTCTTGCTTCTAGAAGATTTTCTCCTTCCAATTTCCTTCTTCCTCACCCCTGTGGACATTTTGGAACTTCAAAGCTAAGGTCATTCAAGGGTATGGCTACACTACAGTCTGCAGAGTGGTATACGGATACATAGGGTTCCTAAGCAAGCCCAACTACTGCAGGCGGTTCAGACACAGCAATAAAAAGCTCTGCTTGGGCTAATTTACCCAGCTTCTCAGCAGACTGCAATGTAGATGTGCCTAAAACACATCACCTCTATGTCCAAGGAAGGTACCAATAGCATCTATATAAAACCATTCAATAACAAATAAGAACCACCCTTGTCTTGCAGTTATCACACCTGAATCTCAATTCTTCACCTATGGTTGGGGGAGAGCCAGCAGCAGTTGAGAGTGCATATGAAGTTTCTAGCTGTGATCCCTTCTTGGCAGTGAGGATATATAGCAAGAGGAGCTGGAAAAAGACTGGAATTTGGCATGCAGGAGAGAGGTAGGGGAGGGGGTAGGTTAGTAGAGTCAGAAGTAGTGGCAAAAGAAAACCACAGCAGATAGAAGTATGTTGTGAACTGATAATACAATAAGTAATAGCTGGACCATACTTTGAGTTGGCACTACCATGTGGCCACAAACCATGTTAAGTACTTGTTATGCTTTTTGCCTGTGCATGAGATATATAAGGATGAATTCAGCAATAGGTATCCATGCCTAGATTATATTGTAGAGAAAATGGTTGTTTTTAAGCACTTTCACTTACATTTACCAAGGTCTCTCAAGAATACCAAACCACAAGGCTACAACTTTCTTGCTATCTGAATTCGGTACACTGACCACAAAGTGAATTTCTTCAAATGAATTGTTTCTTAGGAAGCCAATAAAGCACTTCCCTTGATCAAATTACCTTTTTATATTATGCAAGACAGATAAACGTGAAAACTTGGCCATAGCAATCCCCTTGCAGTTCTTTGAATGGTAAGGACAGCCAAATCCAGGCATTGGTGGCTCAGTAGCTACTGGTGATCCACAGGAACCTTGCAGTTTCAGCTGAAGCTAAGATTCTAGGATTTCTTCGTTCTTGATTTAAATAAAACAACAGATGCATGAAGGTAGGTGGTAGAATTCTTTGAATACAATATTCATCACGGCAGCAGCGATTTGTCACTTTGTGTGGGCAGCTTACAGTTATCAACAAGAACATAGGTATTGGAGAGAAAAAAATGATTCTTCAGCTTCTTTGGCCTTCCTCCTCTGATCCCACCTCTGTTCCCTAATATTCCAATCCCCCACTGCCTGGATTGTCAAAAGTAGAATCATATTATCAACTTACTTTTAACTCATTTGAAACTTCCCTCATGGCGTAGTTGTGTTCTCATTTTCTTTGGACTCTGTTGTCCCTGAATGCCTTCTTTCCCCCTTTACCTTCTTTTCCTCATGCAGTGTGAGCATAGACAAGTTATAAAACCTGTATCTTTTCTTACTGACTTTTCTCATCTGTGTTCCTTTCCCAGTGGTCTTTCTCATGCACCTGCTTGCACTTCCTTCAGTTTGTCCAAATCTATTCTAGTTCTTCTAATTTAGATGCAATTTCTGCTTTACTCTCAGCAGTGGTGTTAGGCTTGCTGTTAGAAAAAATGGATAATAATTATTGTTACATGTGACTCATAGGAAACCTGAGGCACTGAGTAATTACATTATTTTCCTCAACTTATGAGCCTGACTTCTTTTTAATATCGGGGACCTTTTCCTCCAATGTGGCAGTATAAAGGAGGCTTTAAAGTGGGTGCATCTACATGTGCTATTAGCACACAGCAGTAAACTCTGGCGCATGTTGCACTAGAGTTTATTGCTCCCAGGCCTGCTATTTAAACATGCACCTGGGACTGCAGCATGTTGAGCCAGGTTGGAGTAGCCCCATCTGGCAGGAGACCCCACTAAGTCAGCCTGTCAGCCCAGGGCTGTTCTGACCTGACTCAACATGTTGCGGAGGGTCTGAGTGGGACACAAGGGTGCTTTGGTGTGGGAGCTGCCTGCCGGCTAGCCCCAGACTGAAGCACCCTTGTGCTCCAGCCAGCCAGGTCAGCATCTACATGTGTGTTGCTGCACATGAAAAAACTGCAGTAGCATAGTACTTGTACTACCCTTTTAGTACTTGTATTTACAAGTTCTACCCTCCTGCAGAGTTAATTAGTTTCCTGTGGCCCAATAGGGCTACACATGTAGATACGAGACCTTTATTGTGGAAATAATTTGTCAACCCTGCAGTAAATGTCTCATGTAGATGCACCCAGTGAGTATAAATGTAATTTACTGATACTTTGAAACCCCTCTGTGATGCCAGAGCAGTTAAAAGGGCTCATAGCATAACTAAGAATGAAGGCCACAAAATTGGATGTAGAATCCCAGTAGTCTGACTTTCAGACAAAGTTAAAGTTTTACTCTTGCTTTGCATCTGTTCGCTATGACTTTGCTAAGCTTGTGGCTGCATTTACTACAAGGTATGTTTTTACTGGCTTCTGAAAACCACAGGAAAGAATGATAGGTTTTTTTTCCCAGCTAATATTAAAGTTGTTTGATTTAAAAATCTCTGAGTTCAAAGCCTTAAGAGCTATACACAGCTGACAGAAATGCCACAACTATGGCCAAGATAACTATTGGCTCCAAAATGACTTGGTTATCTATTTATGTTAAAGTAAGCCAATTAATATGGGAGCAACAGGGTCAGAATTGAGAGACATGTTGGGTAGGGCTTGATGTGGTGATTTCTGTTGCAACAAAGTACTTGGTTAAAAGGTGTGGAGGCCCACATTCTCTTCTCATCTACTGTCTTCCCATTAATTGATGTATTGTGGTGATTTTTCTCTGTTTGCTGGAAAGAGGTGAACTCTCCAAAGCCAAATGAAAATTATCAGTCAAGTAGGGTTTTTTTTTACTAAAAATCGCACCTTTGGATTGAAAGTATTCTGAATTCAGACTGAGTTTGGTAAATAATTTCAACAAGGGAAAAATTCATAATAGTTTGACATTTCATTTTTTAAATGTTAAAATATAACAAGAGGCAAGGGTTTCATAGATTTCATAGATTTCATAGACATCAGGGCTGGAAGGGATCTCGGGAGATCATTGAGTCCAGCCCCCTGCCCAAAGGGCAGGAAGTCAGCTGGGGTCGTAGGATCCCAGCAAGATAAGCATCCAATTTGCTCTTGAAGGTGTTCAATGTAGGTGCTTGAACCACCTCCGCTGGCAGACTGTTCCAGACCTTGGGGGCTCGGACAGTAAAGAAATACTTCCTTATGTCCAGCCTGAAACGGTCTTGCAGGAGTTTATGACCGTTCGACCTCGTCATCCCTTGGGGCGCTCTGGTGAACAAACATTCCCCCAGATCCTGGTGGTCACCCTGATAAACTTATAGGTGGCCTTCAGATCACCCCTGAGCCTACGCTTTTCCAGGCTAAAGAGTCCCATGTCTCTCAGCCTGTCATCGTAAGATCTGTTTTCCTGACCTCTGATCATGCGCGTGGCTCTCCTCTGGACTCTCTCAAGCTTCTCCACATCCTTTTTGAATTGTGGAGCCCAAAACTGGACGCAGTACTCCAGCTGCGCCCTCACCAAGGCCGAGTACAAGGGGAGAATGATGTCCTGGGATTTGCTCGAGAAGCATCTATGGATGCAAGCCAGCGTTTTGGTCGCTTTACTAGCCGCAGCATCGCATTGCAGGCTCATGTTCATCTTGTGGTCAATGATGACCCCCAAGTCTCTTTCTTCTGTAGTGCTATCCAACATAGCACTGCCGAGCCTATAAGGATGCTGCAAGTTTTTCCTCCCAAGGTGGAGAACCTTGCATTTTTCAGTGTTAAACACCATCAGGTTCTTGTCTGCCCATTTGCTGAGCTTGTCCAGGTCAGCCTGGATCACCCGCCTATCTTCTGGCATGGATGCTTTGCCCCAAAGTTTGGTGTCATCGGCAAACTTGGCCAGTCCACTCCTGACTCCTATGTCCATATCATTAATGAAGATGTTGAACAGTATGGGTCCCAGGACAGAGCCTTGAGGGACCCCACTGGTCACAGGGCAGCACGATGAGTGACTGCCATCAATTACAACCCTCTGGCTGTTACGACCACGGAGCCAATTTCCTAGCCAGCGGATCGTTTCTTAGGGTGATATCTTTTATTGGCCCAACAATGTGGTTGGGATAGAGTTAGACAAGCTTTTGAGTACCAAGTCATTCTTCTTCAGGTCTGAGGAGACAAGTTAGTACAGCAAAAGTAAAAACATTTGGAAGAGGGGGAAAATAAATTCCCAGGAGCAGCAAACAAACAATTAGCAGAAGAAATGAAGCTGAATACTTGGATATCAAGGTCTATCAAAAGGAAGGATGGTCATTATCGCTTTTCTTGTGTGGGAAGAATTTAGGCATCAGGTGGACATAATGTGCCTTAAAGCCAATATCAGTGTTAAAACCTTGGATTGTAGCGTTCACCCAGCTTATGAATTTTTGTTCCTCACTTCCCATTTTAAAGGTATTAGATAGATTTCCCTTGAGCATGAGAAAAGTGAGGTCAGAGAAAGTGTCTGTTCTATGAAAAAATGTACTCCTAATGGTATATGTGTGTGTCTGCCCGTTAGATTTTTGGTGTGAAAGCTCGTTCTGGTGCATAGTTGCTGTTTAGTTTCATCCATATAGTTGCCACGAGGGCATGTGGTGCATTGGATCAGATATATCACATTTTGGAAAAGATGTGTAGGATCCATGGATTCTGATGGTTTCATTATGTAGGGTGTTGATTATTGTAGCAGTGGAGATGTATTGACAAGTTAAACATTTCTTGATAGAGCAATGCTGTGCCCCACTTAAAGTCTGTTGAGCAGTGTGGAGTTTGCTTCTGATGATGAGCTGGGTAAGGTTAGGGGGTTGTTTGAAAGCTAGGAGGGGAGGGGCTGGAAATATTTATCTAAAGGTGTGATTTATGTTGAGTATAGGCTGTAGTTGTTTAATTGGTTCCAGTGTGAGGTGGTAGGTGACCACCAGAGGTGTGCAATCACAGGAGGGTTTGCTTTGGGTTAAAGTGTGGTATTTGGATAGCTTTCAGTTGTATAGTTTATTTATCTGCTGGAGTGTCCTTGTTTTATAAAGGAAAGATTTTAGACTGCAGGTGGACATCACAAGTGTTCCCCTCAGAGCATTTGTTGTGGTAGCTGAGGGTCTGACTGTAGATTACAGCTTTTTTGGCATGCCTGGGATGACTGTTTGTCTTGTAGGCATAGGAATAGTGGTCCCTGGGTTTTTTTATATATAAGGTTTGTAGGTGCCATCCCAGATGTGGAATTTGGTATCTAGAAAGTCGATATTAGTGTAGGAGCATTCCAGAGAGAATTTGATTGAGGGGTGATAGTTGTTAAACCTGTGGTGGAAGTCAGTAAGTGAATCCAAGCATTTAGTTCAGATGATGATAATATCATCTCTGTAACACAGGTATGGGGTAAGGTTAGTGGTGCAGTTCCTAGAAATTCTTCCTCCATGAAGAGGTTGGCACAATGAGGAGCCATCTTTGAGCGCATAGCTGTGCCCATAGTTTAGAATGGCTTAGAAGAAGTGTCAATTTTTGAAAGTGAAGCTATTGTGGGTGGAGATGAAGTGGATGATATGTGCGACATATTGTTTCAAATCTGAGTGTGCCTTGCCTCAGTCCCTGGAAAAATCATGGAGCAGTTCTCAGGGAACCCATCTCTAAGTGCTTAAAGGAGAAGAAGGTGTTTAGGAACAGTCAGCCTGGATTCACTAGGGGCAAGTCATGCCTGACCAATCTGATTCCCTTCTATGATAAGATGACTGGCTCTGTGGATGCAGGAAGAGCAACAGACATGATATACCCTTACTTCAGCAAGCCTTCTGATACGGTCTTCCACAATATGTTTGCAAGCAAGCTAAGGAACTACGGATTGGAGAAATGGACTTCAAGGTGGATAGAAAACCAGCCGGATCATTGCGTTTAAAGGGTAGCATGAACGATACATTCCCCCCGGCAGCTGGGGGGACACAGCTGTGTTGGCGGCGGCGGGAGCACAGTGGTGGTAAGCATAGAGCTTCCACAGGTGCCACTAGTGCCGGTGGAGGTTGGGGGGGTGGCAGGCGCTGACCAGGGGTCGGCGACCACTCACAGGTGCTGCCAGCAGTGTCAGCAGCGGACATCAGGGATTGCGGACTGCCCGCATATGCCACCAGTGGTGTCAGCGGTGGGATAGCCAGCAGCAACCACACACAGGTGCTGCCAACGCTGTCAGCGGCACCTTTTTGTAGGGGGTGTACCGCCACGCTCAGGGGGTGCACATGAATCTGCATGCACCCCCTGCGCGTCGCCCCTGAAGGGAAATAATCAAAGGCTCCATGTCTAGTTGTCTGCTGACCTCAAGTGGAGTGCCTCAGGAGTCAGTCCTGGGGCTGATTTTGTTCAGTATCTTCATCGAAGACCTGGAAGTTGGGATGGAGTCCACCCTCAGCAAGTTTGCGGATGACTCCCAGCTGAGTGGTGTACTAGATATGCTGGAGAGTAGGGCTAGAATTCAGAGAGACCCCAAGAACTTGGAGGATTGGGCCAAAAGAAATCTCATGAAGTTCAGTAAGGAGAAGGGCAAAGTCCTGCACTTAGAACAGAACGTGGCACCACTACAGGCTGGGGACCAACTGAGTAAGCAGCAGCTCTACGAAAAAAAACCTGGGGGTTACACTGGACAATGAGATGAATACTAGCCAACAGTGCACCCTTGCTGCGAAGAAGGCTAATGGCATACTGGGCTGCATTAGTAGGAGTGTTGCCAGCAGGTTGAGGAAAGTGATTCCTTCCCTCTATACACAACTGGTAAGGACACATCTGGAGCAGTCCAGTTTTGGGCCCCTGACTACAGGAAGGAATTGGACAAATTGGAGAGAGTCCAGTGGAGGGTAGTGAAACTGGTTAGGTACACCATGTGGAATTATGCAACTATGCGTTCATGCAAATTTGCACATAAAAGGCATGGATAACTGCATAATTGTACATAATTTAACTGTGGCGGGTTCTGTGCCTCCAACTCCATGATTGTGGAGGCACAGAGCTGTGCGGCTAGACAGTTGGGTAAGTGGGGAGAGGAGCTGCTGCCTGCAGGAGGGGGTCGACATGGGGTTTGTGGGTGAGTGTGGAGGTGTGTATGAGGTTCAGGGTGGGGGTATGGGCTGTGTACCATTGGGCCAGGCCAGCTGTCTCAGTGCCTCCACGTGGGACTTTCAGCTCTCCGATGGGAAGCCGCATGTGGAGGCAAGTAGGAGCCTGTCTGGCTACAGAGGTGAAGTTGGGGTGGGGATGCAGAGTCAGAGCTGCAACAGCTACCTGCTCCCTCCTCCACTTTGTGTGCGAATATAACTTAATGAGTTTTTTTCCCCATACTGATTGTGCGGGAAAAAACACCTCTTCTTATATTTCAAGTAAATACTGTACTGTCTCTGGGTAGCTGTCTCCTCTGGCCTGAAGAAAAATGTCTCGTATTTGAAAGCTTGTCTAAGTCTTTCCCAACTACAACTAAAGAAATCCTTGCCTCACATACTTCCTGAGCCAGCATGGAATAGAGCATCCCCAAAGCTATGAAAATATACCAATTCTTTTTTTTTTTCCTAAGTAAAGTTTTGAGACCATATTCACAGAATCAAACTAGAACATTTTAAAAATTGGGGTAAGTTTGTTTTGGCAAAAAAATTGAGGCATTTTTATTTTGGGTCAATGGCAGCCTCCCTTGTAGTTTAGGCTCCAAATGAAAAATCAGGTTTTTTTGTACAACCATAATTTGCAAATTTCACACAAGCAAGTAGGGGAAATGACTAAGGATCATGTTTTTAAAGGTATTTGGACACTTAACGGTCATTGATTCAGAAATTGATTTAATATATGTGGCCTTTGCAGATGTTGTAATTTTTCTGAAGTTTACCCTACAAGTTTATTACTAAAAGCTTAGACACCTTTCCTAAAGTTGTCTAAATCTGTGAAAATAGAAAATCATCACAAATATGTCTCTGAACTTAGTGACTCTTTGAATAATAAAATATTTTCCTATATTGTACACAATACTTTGGCAGTAAGCAGAATGAATCCTACTCTGCCAGTACTGGATGTTTTCACATCAGTACATCGTTAAGCCATATGCATTTAGCACCTCTCCTTTATTTTGTTTACGGGATTAGAAAGAGGAATGTGTCTATATTATTTTTGTACATATTTTTTCAAAATCTCTCGTGCCTCTTCCATTCCCAATTTTGTAACAAAGCATATGGTTCCTTAGCTTCTATTTTCCTTGGTTAGCAAAATTACAGCATTAATTCATTTTGGACCTCTGGTTTAAAGTTGCAATTGTGGCAATTTGCCTTGCATTTGATAGGCCATTCTGCCTCCTAGTTGCCAGTCCACTTAGAAAGAAGCCATTCTTCTATGCTTGTAATGGGAAAAAACACTGAGTATTACTTTCCAGTGTCCATTTATCTTTAGGATGAACTGCACAGAATCAAAAATATCATAAAGAGCTCATTGAGCAATGAAGAATGAATTCTGAAGGTAGTTGACAGGGAATTTGAAGACCTGCCTCTGTCCATAGAGGCCCTGAGGCTTCTGAACTGAGGCAATGAGGGCCAGAGTTTGTAAAATAAGCTTTTGGTATCTTACAATTCAGATTATCCCAGTGCAAGGTTTTCTCATCTGTGTATTTAATTTGTTTTATGTTGTATCTATGCACAAGGGTGGTGTATTTTTATCATAGTATGCCAGTTGCTCTGTTTTGCAGAAGAAAACAGGAGATGACTCAGAAGACTGCAGAGGAAGAAGAAAGATATCATAAAGAAATTGGACAGTAAGTAATTGCCTAGGTACACTAAATAATGGCTAGTTAAGTATACTAGACCTCATGAAAATAATTCTGGCAACATCTTTTAAGCAAACATTCCTGTTTTGTCAATATGCAAATCTTTGCTAGTTTTTTTCTTTCTAACAAAAAAAATTTCAGTGAAGAATAGAAAGCTGATTTTCCTTTCCTTTCCTTTTCCCACTTTTGTCAACTGCAAACTTGGATGAACAGGTGAAAAAAATTCAGTAAAGCTCTAAATTATTACTCAACCAGGTGAAATGTATTATTTATAATAGCCTGCTTGTTCTCAGTAGTGGCAGATAGCAGAACAAGAAGCAATGGTATTAAGTTGCAGCAGGGAAGTTTAGGCTAGATATTAGGAAAAACTTTTTCACTAGGAGAGTGGTAAAAACTCAGAGGTTGTGGACAGCATTCCCTCTAAGCTGTGCGGCATGTGTGGTTACGCAGGCACGCCTGACAGTGCTGTATGAGCATGCCTGCGTGGCTACGCACACCGTACAGCTTAGAGGGAACGCTGGTTATGGACTCTCCATCCTTGTAGGTTTTTAAGACCTGGCTAGACAAAGCCCTGGCTGGGATAATCTAGCTAGGGATAGTCCTGCTTTGAGTGAAGGGTTGGACTGGATGACCTCCTGAGGTCCCTTCCAACCCTAATTTTCTATGATTCCGCTCACTTAGAGAAGAATTGAATTTTCCAGCATTTGCTTCCAGGGACACTGATACACATGACGCTCCAGGCACTTTAATTAGAGCAGCTCTCGCTGTCTCCATCCCTGCCTCACCCCCAGAGCACCTGTATAGACAGCCTTAGAGACTAACTGATTCAGAGAGGCGTAAGCTTTCATGGGCATCTGATGCATCTGACAATGTAAGCTGTTGTCTGTGAAAGCTTATGCTTGTCTGAACCAGGTGGTCTATAAGGTGCCACCCTACCTTGGTTTTTATCCAGCTTCAGCCTAGCATCTCTAAGTTAAGACAAGATAGCTTTCTAAAAGAGATTTTACAGCTCAAACAGAAGCTCATATAAAAATTGTTGAGGGAGTTTTAAGTTCTTTAACTTGCCTTGTGCAGTCAGACTAGAGGATCCATAAGTGTTTCTCCTGGCCTTAAAATCAGTCAAGGGTGCTGAGAATTGGCTTCTCCAGAGCATACCCCAGTGTGACGTCAGACCAGTTCATGTGGTTACTGTGCATATGTAATTGCAGGGACTTGAATTTCCTTCAACTTCTATGAACCTTTCCCCCATCTAGTTTATTGAGAAAACCATTGTTATAGGCCATAAACAGCATCAAAATGGCTAGTTAGCAGATTTGCACACATTTTACCATAAGTCATGTGCATTAGTTCTGTTGGTGAATAAAAGAGTAGACACATATATATACAATAAGAGTTATGCTTTTTAAATTAATTGGATGGAAATAATTTGTATTCAAAAGTAACAAAATATTCTTTGAATTACGTAATATTTTAAAAATCAGAACATTAAGCAATATGTTTTGTGTTTGTTAGGATAACAGCAGAGGAAGAGAAATTTAAGAAACAATGGGAAGAGGACTGGGCACCTAAAGAGCCACCTAAAACTGTAAAAACTGTGACTGCTGAAGTTCACCGTGCCCCTTCTCCTAAACACAGAGGTAAGCAACAGATTCTGTCCTGTTCACTAAGGAAAATGGTGCTGGAGGAACAGTATCTGTCTTGGATATATAGAATATTTCACCAGTTCAATTTCAGTACGTTATAGACATGAGTAAAGGTTAATACTTCTTGATTGTTTGCAAACCTATGAGATGAATGCTTAGTGGTATCTAGGTTACAAGTCCCACCACCAGGCTTAACTATAAGCCTTTTTACAGCCTCCGCAAAAAATATGTTGGCCTGGAAACTGAGCTATCCCACCTAGAGATAGTGAGTCTTCCCAGCCAGGACTGAGGAGAGGTTTACTTTGCTGTTGTCCATATTATTTTTATTCAGCAGGTTCTGTAAGCTTCAGATAATGTCAACCTCTGGCAGATTTCCTAGGTAGTAATGGTATGATTTTCACTGAACTGCTCTCAATTGGAGATACTTTTATGCTGAACACTTAAAAAAAAAAACCAAAAAAAAAAACCCTGATGCTCAATGGGAGTTAAGCTGTTTTATGAACGTCTGCCCCAAATGCTTATATGCTGGATGTATGCACATGTATGTGTGAATCTGAGAAAATTTCATAAAATGTGCTACATGCTCTAATTTAATGTCTATGAAGAAAATATTTTCTGCATAATAGATTACAGGATTTATGGGCATTTTGTTACCTCAGAGCCCAATGTCAGTATTTTAACTCCATATCTAGTGAGTAATCAGCTATGCAGTCATCATTTTCATGATTGGTGTCTAACCTGGGAGAGATCTTGGGGAAATGGAGTGGTTGACAGTAGAAATTTAATAGTTGGCTTTCAAACTGAGATGGAGTAAGTGGATGCTCAGTTCATGTTGGGGAGAATGGGAAGATGGTAGTCTCCCTCTCTCTCTCTCTCTCTCTCTTATGTTTTCTTTATATATATGGAATTCATATTTTTGGCTCAGAGGGGTAGAACCCCTCACTAGACAGTGCTCCTAGCAACAGATGGCAGTCTGCCTAGCAACAGATGGCAGCAGTGCACAGGGAAACCCTGATTGGCCGACCCAGACTGCTCAGAGTCAGCCTGCGTCTCCCTGTAGCACAAAGTGAGATCGTTCTGCTTCCTACTTGGCTAGAGTAGTAGGGCATTCTTACACATGTAAGTGTCACTGCAACTCTTGTAGTTGTATAAGCAGTGAAATGTGTGTCAGCGCTGAGAAAATGATGGCACTGCACTTTTGAACTAAAACACAGAGGTGTTTTAGTTCAAAAGTGCACTGCCACCATTTTCTGTATGCTGGTGTGCATTTTGCTGCTTATACAACTGCATGTGATGCAGTGCAATGTGTGTCAGCTTGTATGGAGAGCGAATTCAATTAATCAAGTCTGCTTCAAAGCAGCAGATCTCCAGTGCATTGCAAGACAAAAAAGTATGTGTATAAATGTCCGTGGAGTCCAGCCAGAGTTGCATACTATTGGGGTAAGTGAGGAAGAAATAGGAGAAGTGTATCCTGGGATGCTAGAGGACTGTGCTGTGACTTCTTTTAGAAGCGTAAGTTGTACAGACATTCACTGTCCCAGGTGAGAGTGATTTAACACTGGTTGCTTCCAAGTTATTTTACTCTTGCAGCAGTCCAAGTCTTGAACATCTGTACACTCATGTTTTCTTCTGAGAGACCAACAACTCTCCCAAGAAAAAGAAAATGCCTATATGTGACTAGTTTTAGCAGTTTAGCTTTTTTGGACTCAGGTGATGGAAGCTTCTTATGGTCACCCAAGAGAGAAACACATGTGTCGAAACAGGCCATTTATCTACTCAATAGTTACTTTGTAGCTACCATTCTTCCAAAAGGGCAAGTGGGGTAACCTTGGGAAATCACTTTGTTCTCCATGCCCCAGTTTCCTCTTTGGTTAAATAGGGGTGATGTTACTTGCCTCCTGCAGAGTGCTTTTGAGAGCTATTCATAAAGAGCATAATGTAAGAACTAGATTTCATCATTATTACTGTATTTACTTGAATCCAAGATGAAGTTTTTTTCCTCATTTAGCACAGGGAAAAACAAGCCTCATCTTGAAGTTGAGTACCAGTGCTCTGGCTCTGGCACCAGCTCAGCCCCATGCCCAGGCCCGAGATGCAGCCTCTGCCTGCACCAGGCTGGAACTGTGACCAGAGCTGCTGTTGCTGCAGTTGCTACTGCTGTGGCTGCTGCGGCTGCCAAGAGTCAGCAGCAGCTGTGAGTTGGGTCAGGAGCCACTGGCTAGGGCCAGGGCTTAGGTGGCAGTAGGGGGTTAGAGAACAGGCAGGGATAGGGCAGTAGCACGCATCGGGATCAAGGGGATGGGGATGGAGCAGCAGCATGTGTCAGGGATCAAGCAGTAGTGAATGTCATGGAACACGCAGTGGATTGGGCAGCAGATGAGATCTGGGGGTGGGTGGCAGTCTAGGGAATTAGGCAGGGGGATTGGGAGGTAATGAGGGTATGAAGGTATCAGGGATTGGGCATGATATTAGGCAACAGTGGAAATTTGGGGAATTGGGAGGCACTGAAGATCTGGAGGCAGTGGCAGTGTGGATTGAGGATCAGGTATGGAAACAGGTGGCAGGGCACAGGGATGGGGGGTAAATAACAGCGGGCAGGCTGCCTGTTTTTCCCCCGAGCCACCATTGTTGGGGGCAAGTTTAAGTCAAGTGTCCAGCAATTAGATTCTGTAAATGGAAAATTATAAGAAATTTGTAATTTTCCATTTACAGAATGAATTATTGAGGTGTCATCTTAAGTTCATAGTCATCCTGGATTTGGAAGAGTGAATCATCCAAATACGATATTTGTTTTTCATGCACTAATATGAATCTTTTTCATGTATAATGCAAGCTCGTTTGTGACTGCATGAACATTCTGTCCCATGACTAAATACTTGGCCCCTAAATAAGTCATGTCATCTGGTAACTAATATGCCACGCTTTTGCACCTTGTAAAAATGTGTAAGGCCTGGTTTCAGCAAATACTTCTGTAGGTCTTGTATCTTATGCACAAAGAACGTAGGCACCTGCTTAACTTTAAGAAAATGAGGAGGCTGTCAGGCTCACTCTTAGTGGGCCTACTCTTATGGTTTTATTTAAACATGTTTGTAAGTGTTTCTGGGTCAGGGGCTCAAGTCCATTTGCCAGCTTGTCAAGCAGATTCATTAGCAACCTACTTGGACTAATCACTAGAGTGGAACAAATGTCCATGTCTCCTAGATGGGTTACAAGAGGTTTTTTGATGCACATGCTCTTTACTTTTCTGTTATTTAATTCCTTCCTGTTGTCCTTACTTCTTTTCTCCTCCCTGTTATTCCCTTCTTGTCATTTTCCCACCACTGCAGATCTATAGCCCAAATTGTACACTCTCTACAGTCCAAAACTCCATTTAAGTCAGTGGCCATTTTTTCTTAGTAGGATTTGTCAAGGGAACAAATCTCCTATGTAATAAGGTGCCATTTGTACACTGTAACTTTTCATAGAATTGTTGTGCGTTAGCGGTAAGAGTGGTTCAGCTCTCTGAAGGCAGTGGAAGTGCTCTGAAGCTTGTTTTTAACTAAAAAACTAAATCCAGTGGTGGGGGTAGCAGGGGTGTGGCCAGATGCTGGCTGGCATGGCAGGGAGGGGGTTTATCCCCCTCTGCCCCCAGGGGGCTGCAGAGCAGAGTCCCCCACCCCAGCTGCTGGAACAGTGAGGGGAGAGTCCCAGGCAGACACTGGCTTGGATCCGTGGCAGTGGGACAGGGCCAGTTCACTTGAGGCTACTGCCAGGGCTGGCCACGCCACCCCTCTCACCTCCCGATATCACAGATTCCCTGCAGCCGAAGATGCGTTCTAGCACCCTCCAGCTTCTGGCCTGAGCCAATGCAGACATGTCTCTGTATTTCCTGAATGTCTGTGCACTTGCAAATTGGTTCAGTCTAGGCAAGTTAAACTAACCTGCAAAGATTGAATCAATTCAGGCTCAGGCTTTTTGAATGTCTGTCCCTAGCCCTGGAGATCGGGAGATCTGGGTTCCATTACTGACTCTGCCACAGCATTCCTGCATGACTTTGGACGAGTTGCTTAATTTTGTGCTTCGATTCCCCGGCTAAAACAGGGAGGATGACACTTCCTTTCTCTCGCTTGTCTGTTTAGATTGCAAACTTGGAGGCAAGGTCTTTCTCTGACTGCATGCCTTCCTAGATCTGTGCCACAATTTGGGTAGTATTGTCATATAAATATAATATTGCTGTTTTCTAGGAAGGGGAAGGGATAGTGTTTTCCTTTTAATCTGGACCAGATCATTGTTGATGGTCAAATTTGTGAGTAGTCACCATGATCCTCCCCCACCACGATCCTCCTCCAGCTTCAGTGCACTGCAGGTGCTTGAAGCTGCTTGGAGATCCTTTATTTCATTTAGATAATTCCTGATGTACCTAATATTGTAATGGCATGAAAAGCCTCACATCGTTGCTTCTTCTTTATTTCATGGAAGCCTCTAGTTGCACTCTCATTTCTGTCTCCTTATTTCCTTCCCCCTTTGTTTCTTTAGTAGATTTAAAGGGAGTTGCACGTGACCAGCTTACAGCAGATGACATGGATGGAATGAGCATGAAGCAGGACAAACAGGTTTGCTGTTCAGCCATAACTTCCTGTCCTGATTCAGATTCTTCCTATACTTCACTTCCTCCTGACAGTCTGTTTTGACACTGAACTGAGTGCTTCCTATTTTTCTCTACTTCATGGATAGGATAGTGTCCGTTTTATTTGAATAGTAAATGCTAACATAGTTACAGAGCTGAGAATATATATTGCCATTATTGTTCTCCAGAAATACCTGAAATGAATGCAAAGACTGTGGAGAAGAACAAAAATGAGAAATCAGTGTAATTGATAGTGTTATTTATCAACATCATATTTATTAATAAGCCACTGGATTCTTTGTATTGTTCTACATGGCTGTTTATTTTTACTTTAAGGATGTAGCTTTTAGGAAAGTATTTTTAAAAGAACATAAAGATTGAGAAATGGAGATTTTTTTTCTCTCAGTGTTTCTCTGTAGTACGCAAGCTTGAATGTTGTTTAATCAATAACTTGATTTTGTTCAGTAAGTTATGGCTAAAAGATTGTCATGATCACTCTAAAGCATTGGGTAAGACTGTAAATTATAGCACTAAGAGTGACTGTGTGTCTTGAATAATTAGCTCATATAAAATATATCAATAAAAATTAAGCTGAACATATCAGTACATGTACATATAAAGCCTTTTGATCAATGCTGTTAAAAAGTAATTGCCATTTCTTACCAAAGTTTTGTTTTTACCTCTGAAATAGTTTTTAACCTGTTGCGAGTATATCTGGGTTGTTCTAAACCAATATTGGACTTTTCTTCAACAAACACTTTTCTTTGCATTTTTATAGCTTTTGGATGGTTTTATCGGTATGAAGGAAAATTTCCAACAATCCGCAAGGTATACAGCATATAGAGGTGTAAATTAGAGTTTGCTGTGGGTTTTGTGTTTACCTTTCCTCCTCTCTCTCTTATCATTCTTCAAATAAATGGTATAATAAGTGTACATTTATTTGTAACCACTGCAGCATGTATCAAGCTTCTTTACATCACATGGACTCAGAAAATTCAAATTATTTTTACTTAATATATGCATGTGTAGATGGGTTTTTCTGGAGTGCGCCTGTAAGGTCTGATCCTTTTGAAGTACTGAGTGATTTCAAGGGAAATTGAGAGCTGGCAGCTTCTTGCAGGAGATGCTCATCCTATTGTTTGTCTGAGTCAATAGGGTAGACAGCACGAATCTCACACTATTTGTAAGCCATCAAAATAGTGCTTAACAGAGATCTTCCAGAAGCAGAAATTCAGTGAGAATTGAAAGCTTAGTTTCTATTATTGCTTTTAAAAATCTCCCAGTAAGTGGTGTCCTAAGTGGTGAGTAGGCTTTTGTGCAGGAATAAATTTCACACATAATGGATGAAGATAATCAAAACATGCTTCTAAAGTTTAATACAAGGATAGTATGGTTTGAAGTATTACCTTTAAGTCATTCAATACTGTTTCAAATAACATCCTATTCCTGTTCTCACTTTCTGTTTCCAATATCTTTTGACACTTACAGACCTTCTGCCATTGTTGCCTAACCCAGAGGTTGTCAGCTGGGGGTACACATACCCCCCAGGGGTACTTGGAAAGGTGCTTGGGAGTATGCATGGGCAGGCAGGGACAGAGCACCACCATCCCGCGCCGCCACCTCCCAGGAGCAGCACTGGGAGAGAGGGGGGAGGGCAGTGGCTCCCCTCTGCAGGCTGCACAGGTGCCACCCAGCTGGCCAGACACAGTGGGGGGACTGGGGGGAATTTGCACATGGCAGCTGCCACTGTGTGCACCGCCCCCCACACCTCCCGCCCAGCTCCGTGTCCAGCTGCTGCCACCCTCTCCCCCCCACTCGCTGTCTGGCCACTGCCACCATAAGGGGTACACTCCTTAAAGGTTGAAAACACCTGGTCTAACTGGTTGATGTTCAGAACTGGTGGTGCCATCATATGGCCAAATCCTGCATTGAAGTCAGGATAACAACTTAAATGTCAGCTTCATCGATCATGGACACTATTTAGAACAGGGGTGGCTAACCTGCAGCATGGATGCCACAAGTGGTGCACAGTCTCTGTGTGTGGCCCACAGCAGATCAGGGAAGGAGCAGGGTACACAGGAGCAGGTAGTGGAGGAAGCAGAAAGCAAAGTAGCAGTTTTGTCAGGGAACACAGGAAAGGAAGCAGGCATCAGAGCAGCAAATCAAACAGGGAGCACAGGGAAGCAGAGAGCACAGGGCACAGGAAGCGCTCAGAAAGGGTGCAAGGCTAATTTGTGTCATGTCTGGCAAAAATGTTGGCCACCTCTGATATAGAGGATTCTATTTTACTACCCTGCCAGAGGAGAGATGCCAGAGTTATTTCCCTATGCAAATGACCACCATTTATATAGTTAGGTTATGTAAGAGAAAAACATGATTCTGTTTTAAAAGTGTTAACTTGTTAGTATAAATAAATGACTCCCCTGTGCACCTCTACACTGATATTCTTTAAGCATCTACATTGCTTTTCTAAGCCTTTAAAACAATTTGAAAATATTAATAAAAGCCTAATGCAATTCTCTTGAAGTATATTGCACAGTGGGTATGTCAACATGAGATACTTTCCTGTGCAATAAACCAATCTACTACGCAGTAAAGTGGCAGTGTCTACCCATGTGCACCATTTACTGCGCAGTAGATACTGCGGAGTAATATTCATGTAAACGCTGAAAAAGTTGCTCCTTGTCAGCCTAAGCAGCAGGGGGCCACAGGGGATAGGGAGCTCCCTCCCTGGTCCTGGTCCTGCTCAGCTCCCCCAAGAGCTGGGAGCCAGTCAACGCCAGGACTGGGGAGCTTTCTGCCTCCTGTCCCAGCTCTTGGCTCAGAGCTGGCTGTTCTGGAGGGTGAGTCGGGGCTGGGAATCCAGCTCTCATTTGTCCCCTGGAACATAGCATGCACCATGTGGGGCTGCTCTGGGGGACAGGTGAGGGCTGGATTCCTAGCCTCCACCTACTACCCGAAGCAGCCAGCTCCCTACCAAACAGGGCAGATGCTGGTGAGCCCCATTTCTCCCCCACCTCCTCCCACCTACCCAGCAGGAGGCTCACTGGCAGCTATCCCACATTCAGGACAGCTCCTGGCTGGGGGGCTTCCTGGCAGCTGTGTCCCCCCACAGGCATGGGGCCGAGAGAGCTCTGCTGGCTGCAGGGGCAGCTCTCTCCTGGCGCCATGCACATCAGGTCCTTTTCCAGTGTGCATGGGGCCAGGAGACAGCTGCCACTGCAGCTAGCAGTTCTCTCCTGGCCTCATGCCTGCTGGGACTAGCCCTGTGCCCCCTGCCATCCCCCAAGCTAGTGCCTGGGGAACCTGGAGCTCCCCTGGCTGCTGCAGGGGGCAGAGAAGAGCAGGAGCTCCCATGGAGCAGGGAGTACCAGGCTGTTCCCATTGGGAGCAAATCTGTGGGTTGCTGGGGCAACCACTGAGGTCAGCTGAACCAGGAGGGGGCAGGGCCTGGCCTATATAAAGTTCAGTTCAGTAGCACTAGGCTGAGGCCAAGGTAGTTCTACACAAGACATGGTCAGTTCCCCTCTGGCAGTTGTAGAAGATGGAGCTCTGTGGGAGTAAGCAGAGCATGAGAAGCCTGATGACCTGAGTAGCTTAGGTGGAGAATACCAGGCAGAGGATCCCTGGCCGGGATGGTAATGTTGATGAGCCTGAGGGCTTAGGGTTAGAGTTTGGCCAGGAGGCCTAAGTTTGTGTTGCAGCTGATTGGCTTATGGGTTTTGTTTATTGTTACACCGGAGGACCGGGAGAGGCTGTAGGGGTTGGAGGAGGCCTCAGGGGAGCTCCCCAGTAGCATGGGGGTTCCTGGCACCAGAGAGGGTGCTGCGTTTTGGGGTTTGCATAGACCCCGGCCCCAGTGGGGCAGTGTCGAGTGGGGCAAGGAGCCCAGTGCGGGTGAGTGACCCAAGGAAGGCGGGTCTGGGGGCCAGGCACAGCTATGGCCACCTGAGCCCCAGAGCGCGGGGAGCGTGAGGCACATAGGCCCCAGTGTGGGCAGGAATCGCGAGCAAGGCCCCAGTGTGGGCGCGGGCGTGAGTAGACCCCCAGGGAGGGTGATTAGCATTCGGATCGGGATAAGCCCCAGGGAGGGCGATTTGGCATTCGGATCGGGATAAGCCCCAGGGAGGGTGCACGGCATTGTATTGGGGTAAGCCCCAGGGAGGGCGCACGGCATTGTATTGGGGTAAGCCCCAGGGAGGGCGCACATAGGCCCCAGTGCGGGCGCGAGAATAAGCCCGGAGAGGGTGAGAGACTGAGTAGAAGCCCCAGGGAGGGCACATGGGAACAAGGAGCCCCAGGGGGGTGAGCATACTGAGAAGCCCCAGAAGGGGGTGAGCATAGGAAGCCCCAGTGCGAGTGTATGGGTAGAAGCCCGGAGAAGGGCGAGCGTATGGGTAGAAGCCCAGGTAGGGGCGCACAGGAATAAGAAGGCCCGAGGGAGGGTGAGCGTGTGGGTAGAGGCCCGGAGAGGGTGAGCATATGGGGAGAGGCCCCGGAGAAGGGCCGCCAAGAAGAGATAATAGACTTAACAACGTCCAGGACAACTGAGAGGCTTGGGGCATGGTATTAGGGGTGGTAGGAGCCACGCACTAGCCCACATGGGCAAAGGGCTGGGAGTGCACTATCATCAGGAGACGGGTGGCAGGCAAGATAACGGGGTACGGGCAGTAGGGGGCACCAAGAGGGTACCGTGCAAGGCACTGGGTAAAAGGCTACTGAAAAGTATGGAACCTCCTATTAAGACTTTTATAATATTTGAAGCCAGCAAGATTAGACATGGCAAGGAATGGTAGGGTGGTAGCTTGAGAGATAACAACCTACTCTGAGGGTTAACTACCTGCGTAGACACCCAGAGATTGATTGTTGCTTGACATGGTAGGGGGCGCCCTGTCCCTTGCTGCACTGGAAGCCAGGAGAGATCACGGCCGCTCCTGGGCCCCGGGCCAGTACATACGAGGTACCTTTTAATCCTTTGGCTGCCACGAATGTCCATTTGTCATCCCTAAAATTCACCATAGTCTCCTTGCTTGGGGGTGATTCAGTTCCCTCTGATGACTGAAATTTCTCTTTACAACTGTGTGTTCTCTCTCTCAGTACACATGTCATGTAGTATTTTTACTGTGTGAAGCAAAAAAGCCTCTTTACAAAATTTTCACTTCTGCCTGTAATACATAAGCACCTATCATGTAAATGCCTTCATTGTATCAGACAAGGTTCTTTGGGTAAATCTGATCTCTTTTATTAGACCAAATAAATAGTTGGAAAAAAATTCTTAGCAAACTTTTGGGTTCATAAATCCTTCATCAGGCTGAGGAAGCATCTGTAGTTGGTGTGTGCTCTTCCTGGATGGAATGAATAGTATCATGCACTTACTAAAAAGAAGTGATTTATGAATAGTGTAGCACTTCTTTCAAACCAAATATCTCACACTTTAGTTTTTTCCTCTCCTATACAATATTTAACTGCTTTGACCCTGTGCAGGAAGACATATAACCTCTCTGAATAGGGGCAAATTTCATCTCATATATTAGAGAATTTAATTCTTCTAAGACAGGTGCTTATGTATCTGAAGGCTCAATGAAGCTGAAAGTTTGTGGTGTTTTTAACTACCATTAAATATACATGCTATACTTTTGTGTAATTAAAAACTTCCCAGAAAGGGAAAGAAAAAAAGAAATCAAAGAGTGACAGTATGTGTGAGCAGAAGAAAAATAAAAAGGAAATGGAGTTTGAGCAAAAACTTGCCAAAGAAAAAGAAGGGATGTTGGAAAGAGAAAAACAGCTGAAAATTAACCGGCTTGTACAAGAGGTATGTTGTTATAGGCTCTGTGCTATGTTTCTTTACAATTTCCTTCTTCTTGTTCCTACTTTCCTTACTAAGGAGAAACCCCCTTTTGACTCTAACAAGAATATTGGCCCCAACTAAGTAAGGTATTTAAGCAAATACCCCCAGGCCACCCCTTCCAGCCCTGTGCATGTGTGTGAGGATCCTGTTTCACTAAAATGCATCTTATTTATTACATTTAAAATATCTTGCTTAACTGGAGGACTTTGTTTGTTTGAGGGTGGTGGTACCTCAGCAGAACCAATTATGAATGTTCAGCGTACCTTGCATCAGAGAAGACGTACCAAGCAAATGCTGGAAATGGTGCTCACCACTTTCCTTTTCTTATTCATAAGGACCTACCGAATTCACAGCAGAAGTGGGCTGTATGGCAACTCTTCAAATCTTGCAGGTTCCCCTGCGTACCTCCCTCCTACCCCTTGTTGCTGACCAGCTGGGAGGCAAAAACAGTGCCATATTTAAAACTGTGTTTTTTGCTTCCCTGCCAATCAGGAGCAAGGGGCAGGGCCCCTCTGCCAATAGATGGGGATGGGGGGGTGCACACGGGGGAACCTGCAGGGTTAAAGGAGCTGCCGCACAGTCCACTTCCACAATGAATTCGGTAAGGTTCCTACGTATTCATATTTTGTTGCCGAGAAAGTAAGCTGCCTACAAAGATGAAAAATGGGAATTTCATGCAAGAGAATTGTAGAAAGTAAAGAATTTCTAACAGGAAAAAAAGGATACAGAGAGAATGTTTAAACTGAAATAATAAAGCATAAAACTCTGCTAACTGTAAACATTAAAGGTGTGACAATTATTTCAAAATAAGTATATGACAAATTTAAGAAAAATAGAACCCTGAGTCAGCAGAAACGGAAAACAAGGAAGTGGTACTTTTTAGCTTATTCCAATAGAAGGATCTTATCTAAGGTTCTAAATTTTTATAAGTTCAAAAAAAAAGTGTATCCTCTTGACATGTCAAAAAGACAATGGGTCAAATTTTTACTGTCCTAACTCTGACTTGAATGGGGTTATAATTACCAGAGAATATGTTCTAGTGTCAGAGACTTAAATAACATACAAGAAAATTAACTGTGCTGTTGCAAACATATTGATGTGATCCTGCACTTCCTAGTTTATGAGATCAGTTCTCACCCTAATGAGAAGTCCAGTTGATTTAAAGATTACTCCATTGGCACGTAAAGGTTTTCACGGATGAGGCTATTGGAACAAGTGAAAGAGGAAGTGAACTACCAAAGCATAAGCAGTTTTGCAAAAAAGATTTTAAAGTACATTTTCCATGTTGAATCTTATGTGTGTTGTAACTATCTTTGTAAATTTTTTTTCTGCAATGCTGGTATGGTTAAGGTCTCTGAGACAGAGAGAGAAGACTTAGAGGAATCAGAAAAAGTGCAACACTGGGTGGAAAGACTTTGTCAGACACGGTTAGAACAAATTTCCTCTGTGGAGAATGAGTCTCCTGAGGTAAAAACAAGCTCTTGCTTATTCATCACTGCAATAACTGAATGCCTTTGTATTTTTTCCTGTGAACTCAGTAAGATTTCACACAGTGTAACAAAGCAGAATCTATCCCATTCTTTCTGTTTTTAGCTTTGTTTGTTAAAGATTGACATACATACTGTTTGACACTCACAGTTTTTATAGGGATTGTCTTGTTTGAGAAATATATTACCATTGGTAAATTTGACCATATTATAACCATTGAAAAAGCAGTATGACCACAGTTCAGTGTACTGTTAGACGACTATGCTAGAGTAGCTGGAAAAAAGCCATACTGAAGCTGGATACAAGGATTTTACCACATCTTCTAATGAACTTTTTGGGTAGGATTGCTTTAAAGAAGATATCCTGGATATTCAGGATTTTGAATGCATCCTAGTACTAGGTAGAACAAAGAATAACAAACAGCTAGACCACATCCCTTGAAAACACTTACAGGAGAGGCTTAAAAAACACCACAAGAATTGCTTGCAGGATTTCATTCAACTCTTCCCCCTCAAAGAGAAGGACATTGAGGGATAGAGAAAGTAGGATTGTGGCCTTATGACCATAGGGACCTACATCCAGGGAGGCTTTCCCACCGTTCTGCTGCTCTGGCTCTCCTCCCAGCACAGCTGCTTCAGTAGGAAAGCTGATTTTTGTTAAGTTCCCTTGGGGAAAACTGAGGAACTGCAACCGCAGAGGGGACCTTGAGGGATTCTCACTTGGCTATTACTGGGTCAGCTTGGAACCAAGTTCCAAAGAGCAGCTGGGTCCTCTGCTCATGCTGACCCTGGGCTCAAAAGCCATGCAGCTTTTCAGTGTTTGAGTCTTTGTAGGGTCTGCATGGGAGGGTTGGGATTCTCTAAAGATGCCTCAAGCATTCAGTATTGACTGTGTCCATCTGTTGGATCTAGTTTCTTTCACTGGTAGAAATGGCGGGAGCAGGATATTGGGGCCAAACTTACATGCATTGTTAAAGCCTCCCTTTTTCAAGATAGGCTTAATGTACTATAGTTGTGCTACCACTTAATTAGTCTATTACTACTTGAACAAATTAAACTGATATAAAAAAGCAAAACAGGATGCTTCTGATGAATTAACATAGCTGAGCTTTTAACAACTCTTCTATAGCATAGCTACCATGAAAACAGCAGCAGTTCCCAGGGATTATTGATCAGCTAAAGAGATGTCAATTTTAATATGATAGTGGTATCTTTTGGTACTGAGAAATTTAGTTGAGAGTATTCTTTTGTACAGAGATCCACCTAAAGAAGTACAATCAAATACAAGTAGGATACATATCTCAATTTCTATAGAGGCACTGTAGTCACTCCCCATCACAGTCCACAAGATAGTGGATAAAAGAGAGTGTTGGCTGACTGGACTTTCAGAAACAGCTTGACCTGTAGGTAATAACCAGAATTATATACATACAGAATCCCTCAAATCTGAATTAATTACTTCTGCAAAATTTGTAATTCCTATATCTGCTCTCTGGTTCATAAGCCCCTCAATGGCATACGCTCTGTACGGACAATCTAGACCTTGTACAGCTGCATAGTTCGTAAAAGAATGTAGACAGCAGAAAATCCCTAAGAATGACAAGCATGTGTCCTTTTCCCATATACAGCTCACATGCACACCCACACTCAGATATCTGAGACCTCACCTACATCACACATGCCATCCAGGTGAATGTACTCTGGCACATACAGGGGCTTCTAGTGCACAACTGAATTTTCCAGGATACCATAACTCTGAAATCCCTGCTATTTTAATTTTCATAAACTTTAGTGCTTTTTAAAGATTCTCCATCCTGCTCTCCTTATTGATAGCTCTTACAAGCATTTCTCCAGCCTCATGGCTTTTTAACTGCCTACAAATCCATTTTAGAAAAAAAAAAAACTGTTGGAAAGCAAGATTTTTACTTTCTGTGATTATGCTATAGTTTTACCTTCTGAAATGTTAATTTGTTTTTTTTTTTCTTTTTCGGAACTGCAGTTATTACAGCACTCTGTGCATTTTAGCTGAAATACCAGGGAGGGTTTTCTGTATATAAAAAAGCTTTAGAAAAATATATGTGCCTATTTTGTGAATAAGAACCTGAGAGCTTATAATACTGAGTTAGTTGCATCTTAGCACATGCCATTAGCTTCTTGAGAATCCCCCTCATGAGAAGATGCACAGTTAAGACAGATTTCTTTTGTCATTACACTAGTTGACGAGTGGACGGTCTTCTGCTTCTCCTTCTGCCACATCAATGCGGAGGTTTGCAGGTGGCCTGCAGCTTCATACCACAGATCTTGATGATATTAATTTAGATGAGATTGACAAACCTAAGAAACGTGTCCCACCTCCCCCTCCGTCACCCCACACACCTTCTGCATCATCTGCAGCTCATCCACTTTCTTCATCGAATGTTCCACTTTCAAGAGGCCCAACCCCCTCATCCTCTGCAGCTTCACAGGTGACTTCATCATCTGCTTGGATGCAGGCACCCCAACCTCTTCGACCACCCCCAGCTGCCCCCTTGTCTGCTCCACCTAGTGAATCTCTTCATCCACCACCCATCCTCTTAGAAGAAAGAGTGGGCAACCACAGCTACACTAGTGGCCCCACAGAGTCCTTGAATGAAGCCAAAAACTACAGTGGAAGATCTACTTTTGATCCTATTAGCTCTCAGAATAGTGAACAGACATACTTACGAAGTCCAAAGGTATAATTTGACTACATTTCTCCCCTTGTTGCATATATGTACCTCATGATAGCAATGTGTACAAATAACAAGTGGAGACTCTACCTCTGTGTGTGTTCTAAATCTGCTGCATGCAAAAAAAAAATGTGCAGAATGCATGATCTAATAGTGCTTTTGTCCCCATTCCCCAACAAATTTTAAATGCTAAGAAATCATGTGGCACATTTAAACCAATCCTCCCAACTATAAAAAATACGAGCATTGTTGTTTCTAGCAGCTGTAGATATAATGTATGTGTAGAATAGAAGATTTGTCTCTAGATAACTTTATTTAAATGCAACTCTGATTTGTTTTCCTCAGTAATGCACAAGAACATTTAGCTTGAAATGAGGCATTCACTATTTCTTAATCTCAGCTGAGCACCAGTAGTAGTGATCTTTTTAAGGAGTGTTCTGAAATAGTCCTACTACAAATTCAAAAAGTTTTCCTTTTTTTGAAAACAAAAGATATAGTTTTTTCTGAGGAAATATTCTGATTGTTCTCTTATTGAGAACTCACTAGATTCACCCCAAAGAAAGATCTTCCATGTTGAATTGTCTTTAAAAAGAAAAGTCATTCATTGAATCCCATTGTGAAAGGAAAAACATTCTGTGACTTGACTATAACAGTGTTGTACTTTTTTAAGGACTGTAACATCAGGTACATACTGAATTTTTGTTTCAAAAGAAACTTCTGCAAATATTTCATATTAACTTCAAATAGTTTGAGTGAATTGTAACACTTTTCTGCACACTTTCTGCATGGAAACTATATATTGTGTTTGCTGTGAGGTTTTTTGCATGATCACATGGAATAATGATGATTTTGGATATATTGCAGTTGGGCAGGGGAAGGATATGCACAGAGGATCAAAATGACTTGTTAGTTCTCCCTGGAAATCAATTTAATGGGATTGCATTGGAAGAGCAAATTATGAATCATTGTTATAATCACAGATAGATCAATGAAGCGTTCCACAGACACAGTTTATATTGAAATTTCAGTAACACATTGACATTAGGCGGAAACTAAGAGATCAAGTAAAGGAAACAGATAGGACATATCCCCCAAAAACATGAAAAACATAAATCTAGAAGTGGTAGTATTTAAGTGATGTTGCAGCTGTTCATGGTTGGTCCAATAAAAGATATTGCCCACAAAAATCCTTACCTCCTGCCTAAACATAGAAGGCTGTTTTTTCCTTTAGAGGGGACTTGGTGGCAGCCTATATTAAGGGCATATGTCAGGGCCTGGGGGACCATCTGCTCACCAAGGCACCCCAGGGAAAGACAAGAAATAATGGGCACAAACTGATTGAAGATTGCTTCAGATTGGACATAAGGAAAAACTTCTTTACAATGCAAGTGCTGAGAATCTGAAACAGGCTCCCCCCAGAGGTGGTACAGTCACCTAGCCTGGTGATCTTCAAAAAGTGTCCTGATGCCCACCTTGCTGGGGTCATGTGACCCCAGCACTCTTTCTTACCCAAGTGCAAGGGGGCTTGACCTGATGATTTTGTAAGGTACCTTCCAGCCCTAACATTCATAGATTCATAGATGTTAATAGGAAATTCCTGTATAAAAAGAAATATAGGACTGGTCAAACTGGACCCATCCTAAGAACTGGACATCTGTTCCAGTACTCTGTCTCTGAGGGTGTCCAGTAGCAGATGCTTTAAAGTAGTGTGTAAGAACTCTGAGGTTGGCAGAACTCTTAGGTAGATAATATATCTAATTTTAGTGATTAAGATATTTAGTTGGTCTAATAAAAGCTATCACATCTACCCAGAGAACCTTGTCAGCAATTAAGATATACATTTATGCCAGTACTTTTAAAAATGGATGCTTTAAGTTAGGTTTTTAAATCCTCATTAAACAGCAAAATAAGCTGCCTTATTTTCAAAAAATCAATGAAGTGTGGATCCAAGAGGAGGTTTTAGCTCTTAGTCCATACAATATTAAGCCAACCCAACTCTCTTTATATGTTCATAATCCAATTGTCTTTGCAGGGTTTCACACATATAACTGGTTGAGAATCTGCCCCGTTATTGCTGATTACTATTTCAACAGCATAGTTCATATATTTGTGGTGAAACACACACATTTTTGTTAAGAAAAAGTTGTGGGGGGTTGTATCCCATCTTCTAAAAAAATTAACTCAGCTATTTCTGATTTACTGAATAAATCTATCCAATTTTAAAAATGTTGTATTATTATCCTAGCCAAAGCTAATGGAAAAAAGATTCATTGTTGTAGCCTCACAAATATGCTTTTCTAATATTTATTCAAATAGACTTCCAGATCTTATCAGTATCAGCAGCTTTCTTCCCTGGCTTATTTAATTTCAAGTCTTGCCTGCTGCTTGCTAGTGATATACGAGTGAAATTGCCTGTTAAATGTTCTTTGTCCATGAACTGTTCATGGATAAATTAAGAATTGATCTGAGATACATAAGTATGATAATTAGCTCTATGGTGAGAACCCTGTACTAAAGCTATTATTGTTTAGGTTTTAAGAAACACCTCTCATGTCAGCAAAATGACACCCGCATCCAGCAGTTCACTGGTATGTTATGTATTTTTAAGCATGCATATAGTTTTTATAAATTTCCTGTGTAATGTTCATTCAGGGAAGTTAAAAATAATGGTGACTACAAATAGCTGCAAGGTCTGATTCTATCACCAAAAAGTATGCCCAGTATATCTTAAAATTTATATAGTGGCTTCATGCAAAGTACTCAGAGCATTTATAGGATACTTACTCTGTAATATCACCTATGTATGCCAGAGATAGGGCTGGCCTGCAAAATTAAAAAAAAAACCCTCTCAAGAGTGAAGTGTCACATTTCAAAGTCTTCTAGTAATATAAGCTCAGAACAGGTGTGTTCCTTGTGTAGCCTGTGTTCTGTGCATGTTTCTGTCCGGGCAGACAAACAGCACGTGTATAAGAAAATCCTGTGTGTTTTTATTACAAATTGTGTTAGTTTCACAGTTGAATATAGAACAACATGACGACACTTGGATTGTGTTAATAAGAAAGTACCTAGAAATTAAGTCGTATTACAAGCAACATGTCCTCAGAAAAGATGGTCAAATCTGTGAACAAAACTTCCAGTAATACATGAGTATCATGTTATCTTGAACTGCTTCCCATGCAGAATTCACCAATTGCTACCCTACAGATGGTCAGTTAGTTTTCCATTTCAAACTCCATATTGTGATAGAAACATATGGGCTGCTACTGCTGAATAAACCTTGAACAAAATGCGTACCCAGTTTAGATCAATGGTTATATGAAGTGACATATTTGGAATCTGTTACGGGCTTCCACCCTCAGTGGACAGTACGTATAGATATTGTGTAGAAGAGAAGGCATTGATGGAGAATCTTTACCTCTCCCAGGGGCAGCAAGAACTGAGATCCTTCAGCTCACAGGACTGACACACTAGCCCTTATTACACACCCACAGGCTTGCCAGGAAATGTGGAATAATGGATGCCATAAATCTGATTGGAAAATAGTGTCTCTGTTCTGTATTAGTTAGATTAGATCCTTTAATAAAGTTCAGTGCAGTGTAGCAGTTATGTGAAGTGTCTATGCAAAGTAGCAGCGCAGACGTTTTTCCAGGATCTTGTGCTGGGAAAGGTTTGTCAGTGATAGGAACTGTTGAATACCTTGGTGATTCCAAGTACTTAGTGTAGAATCTTTTCCTATCCTCTTCAGGTCTTTACATCTCAAACATCAGTAGCTTGCGATGAACAAATTAAACAGAAATTCATTTTCTTCTCTCCAAAATAGTTTCTTAAGAGGGTATAGTAGAAAGTTCCACATTGAGAGAAAACACATATGCCTGGCATCTATCCATGCTGGTTTTGATTCAAAGGTGCTCAAGATCTCCACTAGGTCACTCTATAGAGTCTAGTTTCAGCAGTGTGCAACTCCCAGAGATGTTGTTCTAATAATGGTAATCCTAAAATTTCCATGAAGAGTTTCAAAGACCCAAGTCTATGACTTTTTTATTCTGAATTCTAAAAATATTCCTTTTTTCTGTTACAAAATGTGTAGGGGGTGAGGCAGTTGTAACCTGCTTAGCAGAAATCATTCATATAATTCTCATAGTAGCAGCTTCTCCTATATGGGATCCATTATGTTTCCTATAAGAAATGTCAGCCAGACTGACTGTTGGTGGGACTGATTCAGGAGCTAAACCCATAGAGTTCCATTCTGAACTAATTACTTCCATTGACATTGGTGGGAACTTTGCCTGAGTAAAAAATGTAGGATGAGGTTCAATGCCTGTATGTGCCAGATGATTATTCCTCAAATGCCTCTGGTTATTTACTGTATTTTGTAGAGCCAAGGGACTCTAACTACTGTAGCTAATGTTTGCAATTAGTCCTAGGATAAGTCATTTTAAAATACTTCTTGTGGAATAATCGTAATTACAGACCTGGTAAAGTTCTCCTTAAAGGATCATGGTACACATCTTCCTAGAGCAGAAATGTAATACTTTCACAATTCCCATTCAAACTTGCTATGTAT